>NC_134816.1:23020158-23112658 GCF_046742065.1 Oratosquilla oratoria | reverse complement strand
CACACCGATGGATGGTCTTGGTGATGTGGTCCACATGAAGACTTCTATGCAAAAAATCTGAAACTCTTACACGAATAAAATCGCCTGACGGCAAGATCAGAACGTTTGGAGTAGCCTCAGACCTTCAACTACTCCTCACCACCCTGGCCACGACCTAGGCAGTCTATCCTTGCCTACGAGGGTATTATAAACTCGAAATGAAATACAACGGCTGTGGGGAGTTGGTGGGGGAGATGGAGTGTCTGGCAAAGGAAGTGAAAGGAAAGAAAGATCGTGACAATCAGAGACACCGGATGATGGAAGACATTTTGAAGAGGGTAAAAGTGCAAATGATGAAGGGGGAGAGGGGGGAAGGAGGGGGAGAAGGGGGTGGATGTACCCGCTGAAGAATATATCACGTGACAGAATGAATACTGCAAATGAATGAGACAGGAAACAACAACGATCGACGGGGGGTGAAAAAAATAAAGAACTGCAGGAAGAGAGAACGTACAGGATGCGGCCCAGAAATGGGGTGGGGGAGGAAGGGGAAAGAAAAAGGGAAAGGGGGAAAGAAAAAGGGGGAAGAAACGGGGTGGGGGAGGAAGGAGGGGGAAAGGGGAAAAATTCAAAGAAACTGGGGAATTATAGGACGAAGGAGTGGATGGATGAGGATGAGAAAGAGGATGAAAAAGAGGATGAGAAAAAGAATGAGAAAGAGAATGAGAAAGAGAAAGAGAGGATAACTGAGGAAAGGGAAAATGGGAAGATCGGGAGGGGAAGGGAAGGGAAGGAATTGAGGTAAACGAGAAGAAAGGAAGGGAAGGGAAGGAAGGGAGAGGAAAGGAGGTGGAAGGGAGGGCGGGGAGATGATGGAAGAGGAGATGATGGAATGGGAGAGAAAGGAGGGATGAAAGATGACAGAGCAAATCTCATCACCAAACGATCAAGACGGCAGTGCCATCTGGTAGCACAAACCAGGTGCCATGACACGAGACGTGAACTTTAGAACTGCGTGAGAAGACCCTTGCACATGACCCTAAAACCTTAAAATCAGTCCTGATTAACCCTTTAAGCCCGTCTCCCTTTAGATATTTCGTTCTGGCTGAGAACGGGTGATTTTATTCGCCTGTGGAGGGCATCATCGATGGGGACATAATTCGCTGACTCAGCAAGTTGACGTCTACGGTGAGGTCCTACATCGAGGCGATTTGTCAACTGCCAAGCTGATTTAAAGCTTCATCTATGGATAATCTAATGACGAGTCTTATCTATAAGCCCGGTGGCTGGGGGTCTGGGGGGGGGGGGGGTCAGTTGGGTGAGGAGACTGGGAGGGGGGGGGAAGTGTACAGAGAGAGAAGGGGAGCTTGTATACAAGAGGGAAGTCTTACATATGTGGCCCACATGTACAGTATTGTTATCTGCGAGTATGTAATCTGTACATGTAGTCAGAGAAGAGTTTGTAAAAATAATAAAAAACAAATAAAAATAAAATAAACTTAAATCGATCGCAAGAGCGACCAGGAACTTGATCCTCCAATTGTACCATACGAGGAGGACCATCAAGTCCCACTCAGAAGCCCTAATCGTGAGGTCGACCACACGTGGGTGTGATACTGGAGGATAACCAGCACCCGGCGATGTGGACAATTGGGCGTGAAGAGGCCCATGCAGACTGCCCGCCCTCCCGCCCGCCCACTGTGGGCGTGGGTATATGTGCAGGGAGACTTAAGCTTACACATGGCCCTCAAACAATCATTTCCTGTGAATCAGCACTGGCCTACACTGCAGTGTATATGTGTATGTGTGTGTGTGTGTGTGTGTGTACGCATATGTGTTTACACAACACCTCCCCCCTCCCCCCTCACGCCCAGACCCTCCCTCCCCCTAACCATCTGCAAACACCAATCTCCTGCCATCATCAACGTTATCATTTCTAATTCTGCAACGGACCCCTTCCTCCCCGACCCCCCCGGTCATCATTCCCGGCCGCTCCCCTTCCAGTATATCATGTATACTATCCTCCTTGCACTACCGACTACTACTTGTACTATACCTTTGGCATTGTTGCCTGTACTTTGTACTATCCCTTTGGCATAGTTGCCTGTACTCTGTACTATTCCTTTAGCATAGTCAAATGTTATTTGCACAACCCTTCCAGCATGTGATCACTGGTATAGCCATCTACTATCCTCATTAATCTGTGATGGCTGCCTTTTGTATGTACTATTTTCATTGTATAGCCTTGTGTATATTTACTATTCCTCAGATGTAACCCTTCTCAGTCCACACGGGGTAATCTCCACCGATTCTATTCCAGATTAAGACAAACGGTTCTTGCCAGCTGGTGAGGGGAGAGAGAGGACGGGGAGGGGGAGAAGGAGGAGAAGGAGGAGGAGGAGGAGGAGGAGGAGGAGGAGGGAGGAGGAGAGAGGGGAGGAGACGTCACCGAAATTAAAGGAAATAACATTCTCGACTAAATCCATATGACACAAACTCCCTTTACATATTACATCATGTCTGACGAGAGGATATTCTCTCCATGAAAGGATGATGGTCACGTCTTGGTAAAAGGTGCCCCTAAGCTTGACACTATCCCGGCATTGTGTAGTGCCAGATGGCCCTCAGGAAATTCCTCGGTGGCACTCAAGTCTGAAGCCTTTTAGAACTAATATCTTTTGGGATCAATAGCGAGGCCATTCTCCACAACTCAAAGGGATGACATGAAGAATTGTCACCTCCAGACTTCGACAGGGTGACAATTCTTCACGTGGACTATCCTAGGGTGACAATCCTTCATGTAGGCCACCCTAAGTTTACGATTCTTCGGTTGTATAATTTGATGACAATAAGCATAACCCTCATTCAACTTAACCTAATGTTGATTGCACTGTTGATATTCGGCGTACTGGGGTGACAATTCTTCAGGTGGGATCTCATGGGATCACGATTCATCATGTGAGCGTTCTGGGGTGACAATTCTGCATGTGACCCGACTTATGACGTCATGTTAACCGATCGCAGTCAAATTCATTGTTCACACTCAACCGAGGGAGAAACGCTTTTCGTAGGTAAAAAGGTTAAACCAATTCCACTTCAAACCTTTCACAGTAACCGAGGACTTGTATGTAATCGTTCTAGTTGCCGTCAGTTGATTTTATCAAACCGAAGTTGGGTGAAAAGGAAGATCGCAATGAAAGACTTCGTTGGCTACGAGGCTGCTCCGGCATTACGTGGATCTTATGTCCGGGGAGGGTCAAGTAACATCCCCCGGATTTTTGTCGCCGAATGTACATCCGGGAGAAGGTTCCTCTCCCACTCCAACGTCTGGGACACATTCCCCAGAACCCCAGAAACCTAACTAGACCCAGAACATTGTTCTTCTGAATAAAGATGCTAGCACAACAACGGTTCTTCAGAACTATTGATTGGTTTGTACAATGAAGAACTTCTATCTATATACCAAGACGCTTTTTCATCTTCCTTATATGGAAGGTAGCCAGCCAAGGCAAAGAGGAACTTAAGTGATCCGAGTCACCTTTGCCCTAAGTACTCGGGTAGCCAAAACATTGGGGAGGGGGATTGTCACCTATAATAACCGTTAGAACCGATTCAGACACTTTGTGTTCTCTAAGCGAGATTGGACCAACGCTCCACAGCGGTAAGGTTAAGTCAGCACAACCTGATTGAACTCAGATGCTGAGTCTGCCGGACCGAAACAAGCTCGCCAGAAACGCTGACGCGGTCGTCTGAGCTCAGCAAAATGCGTAGAAAACAAAGTGGTCCTTAGTATCAGCCTCAGCACAACAATCGAGGTCTACCAACAGTCCTAAACATGTTTATGTGAAGTTACGACAAACTCCGCCCACAGGACTCGAACCCTTGATTGCGTGATTGCTTTGTGGTAAGTAGTCACACAAGGGTTCGAGTCCTATAGTCAGAGTTGATTAACCCTAAATATCCCATGCAACATTTACATGTCCACTAAATGTATCATGCACTCGACAGACACCCATATATACATACATACAACATACATACATTTAATATACTTAACCAACCACTTTTTTTAATAATATAAACACGGTGCATTTAGCTTGGTCACAATGCAGTAATAGTTTGCATGTGCGAGCAATAGACTAAGACAATTACATCTATAACAAGAAGACCATCATAGGATTTTTTTTTTTACAAAAGACCTTATGACAAAAAACACAAAGATACAAGACACAATACAAAGGTTCTCCAAAACACACACGTCACAATAATTACAATATATTACAACACAAAACACGATATAAAAGAAAAAAAATGTTTAGGAGACAAATGCAACACGGTATATTCACAAATAAATGTTTCCAATATATGACACAAAATTACTTAAAAAATAGACAGACTAAAGGCAACATTACTGTATTTCATGATTGATGCAAAATAGGAAGGAAGTGGGCAGGCTGACCTCGATGAGGTCAGTCTGCCTAACTCCCAGCCCTTCGGCCACCGTCAACCAGTCAGCGTTCTCACCTGAAATGAAAGAAAATAAAACAATTAAAAAGAGTTTCCAACTCAGACCAATTTATATAAAATGTAATAATAATGTCAATAAACGCGTTAGTGTCTGTGAATTCATGTTAAAACAAATAATCATATAAACTGATAAAAAAATAAAAATAAAAAGAACATTTATCTTATGCTGGTTACTTTCCCCCTCTGCTTTCCTGTGTTACACCTGCCATACAGTGTTACCAACCTTGTGATCAAACATTTTCACAACAAACTCTCCATCCCCTACATTTCTATCATTATCATCAACAACAACAACTCCATCACTATCACTATACCACACAAAACTCCCCCTCACCATCATAAAAATCATCCACTCTTAACAAACGACTCTTATCGTGTAACTGGCACCTAAGACTGCAATCCAACCGCTTAGATCCTTCACCTTGACCCTCAGCTCTTTGTCCCGCACTACCCCCCCTCCTCCTCCTCTTCCTCCTCACCACCCACCCAATCTCGTCCTCTCCTTCTTCCTCCTCCTCCCGCACCTTCCCGTACAGCTGGCACGGACTCATGACGTCATGTCGCAACAACTTTCGGTCATCGAAACCAAGAGGCAAGGCACAAGGCTTCCGCAAATCCGCTTCACTCCACTATATCTTACTAACTACATGATACAAGAAGGAAATTTGTCAAGAACTGATTTACCTGTAGAGTGGACAACGAGTGGAATAGACTTAGTAACCATATAGTGAGTGCTGAAACTATTGGTTGTTTTAACAGGTTAGATAACTTTACGGATGTGGTAATATTCATGAACTGCTTAGTGTAGGTCTCATGGTCTGTTGTAGTCTCCTCCATATCTATGTTCTTATGTAAATTTTACATAGCGAGTGTGCCTCTGAAAACATTTCAAAATAAAGAGAGCTTTTCTGTTCATGTGTTCAAGAATTGGTTGTTCCCGATATCAACTTATCATAACTATTATCACCAACTTCTCATATCAATAATAATAATAACACACACACACACACACTGTGTCTCTATGTTTTAGCCACCATTCGAGTGTATGATACTAATTCATATACCTTTTCACAAACAAGCACAATTATCAAACAGTGTCTGAATTCTTCCTTGCGGTGAAATACTGTATTGATTTTATCCTGGCTAACAACCAAACAATTTCCTCCACCTTCAGAAACCTCCTCACATTACGTGTACCAGAACATATAAAATTTATGTACAACGAATTTCCTACGTGCGGAGCAGATAGTACAAGTACAATGCATTTGAGTACAACCGTCTTTATGAAGATACAATGGCTGGAACACGAATTAACGGAACTAAAGGTACCCCATCCACGGTACGATCTGATCTTGAGGCCGCTGGACAGATCTAGTCGTGTATGTATTCCTTCTGGCTTGTCTGACCGACATACACGCTCCAATCTGATCGGATTCGATCACCAGATCTCCCCGGCGACCTCAAGATCAGAACGCACCGTGGATGGGGTCATTATTCTGACAAGCTAGTTCGTCTTCAACTTCCGCTGAGCTCGCATGACAGAGTGGTTGGTTAACGAATGGAATAGAGTCAGTAACCACGGGTTGGGCGCTTTAACAATTGGTTGTTTTAGGAGAAGATTAGATAACTTTATGAATGGGGATGATAGGTGGTAAGGGACATTGAACTGCCTAGTGTAGTCCTTCTGGTCTCTTGCAGTTTTCCATGCTTATGTTTTTCTGTTCTTGTGACTGGACTAGAGTCCCCCTAATTCTTATGTTCTTCTGTTCTTGTGATTGGACTACAGTCTCCCCAATTCTTATGTTCTTGTGATTGGACTGCAGTCTCCCCAATTCTTATGTTCTTCTGTTCTTGTGATTGGATTACAGCCTCCCCAATTCTTATGTTGTTCTGTTCTTATGACTGGACTACACTCTCTAATTCTTATGTTCTTCTGTTTCTATGACTGGACTGCAGCCCGCTATTCTCTTCTGCACTTCGAACTGATCTGCAGTCTCTCCAATTCTTATGTTCTTCTGTTCTTATGTCTGGAGAATACGCGGGTGAGCTCTCCACTAGCCTCCTACTCACCTCAGGAATCCATGACGTCACTGCGACTGTCTGTTGACCTTTTCCTTACGTAATCAATGTTTGATGTCCAACGTGAGGATCGAAAATGGACATTAATAACCGCAGTTATTTATGGTTACGTACCTTGTGGTATTTATCTAACATCGAGAACGCTTCCAATGGTATATGAATTAACATGAAGACCTCTTGAAGATCAATATTGTTTTGTTATACAAGACATGGTTACATCTTTGCAGGTCTCATTATCTATGGCAATTGAACGAGTTTGTTTTGATTGAGGTCATTCGATTATGTCGCTCTATTCCTGCCATGAAGTACATTCAAGATCTTCATGTGGTTAACGCCAACCGATCTTAGTAAGCTCTCAAAATCAAAGTTCTGAAGGTCAATAAAAATAATAGTAATAAATTAATAAATACTACTGTAAAAAAAAAATTAAACGCAGGGTGATTTCATTCAGTTTAGAAAAGGAATCCTATGCTCAAGAGCTTAACGAGTAAAAGAACAAAACAACCCTCCAAGCCACAACCTCTATATTTATGTTATTCTGTCTAAAGTTAGACGATTTTATTCGTCTGATAGAGAACTACTATGCCTCAATGGGTTCAAATTCTTTCGGTATGATGAAAACAGTCTACCGATGCGGTTCCGAGTAGATTTTCTGCATAACGGTGAGTCAGTGAGATTCGAACTGGGGGTCATTAAGGAAATTGGATCATTATCTGTCCTGATTGCTACCCCAGGTGGCTCATGAGCCTTCATTACTTCCACTTTTTTCATTTCGTGAAAAGTGTTCCTGCAATAATTCTGCAATTTGGTTCTTGCTTTGCAGTCCCCCTTTTTTTTTTTTTTTTATTAAAATTCTATCCTGCGCCATTTTCTCCGGTAATTTTCTAAAACCAACGACTCAGAAAGAACATGACGAAGAATCTAACACCACGTACCGAGATCAGAGAAGTGTCTAAATTCCTCTGAAAACATCCAAATCACAATGAGATAATACACAAATGCGCTCACAACTACAAACTTCCTTTGATCCTCAGAAGCAACAAGGCAACTGTGACAAAAATAAATAAATAAAATAAATAAATAATAAAATTAACGTAGATTAAAAATAAGCACACACACACATATATAAGATTCAATGAAAACTACATAAACTTTGTTCAACATTCCCCCAACCACCTCTGGCAACCCTGCATAATCACTGCATTACATGTGCGTGCATTCTTCATCTTAATTCGGAAGCTCAACAAAACGAGACAGTTATGTCTACAAGTGTCTCACTTTTGGTGAATTGGATGTTTCAGGAACAGTGTGTGGCACCTACCAGCTGTGGCTTAGTGTTAGTAAACAACTTTCTTTGTTCGTTCGTCCGGTGCATGGGTTCTGTGGTTCCCAGGATGTTCATTACTAGTAAGCAGTGAGCTATTTTCATTCCTTCATGTAGTATCACTGTAAACTGTTTGCGATATTAATGCTTTTGTTTGATTAAGTCATCATAATGTGAACGGTATTATAATATCCACTGCAACGAAAAAGTTGAAAATACCGATTCATGTCGTTCTGGTTTCATTTGCGCATGCGCGTGAGTGCGTATGTGCACGTAGTCACCTTCACAAAAAGAACTTAAGCCTACTGTTTATGCGGCCCTGTGGGCCACCCAGGGACTTTGAATGAATCAATCTGCTTCAGCGTGGCCACGAGTCGTCTTTGTGTACCGAGTAAAAAGAGTGATTCAAGTACTTAGAAGAAGTACTCTTTCTGGTCCACGTCTGTGGCGGAGCGTATGCGTGAATACAAGCGTAGAGGCAGTCAACACACAAAGAGGAGGGGTTGAGAGGAAGAGGGTGAGAGGGAGGGTTCAAAGAAAGAAAGAAAGAGAGAGAGGGAGGGAGAGAGATATTGTGGAAAGAAGGTAGAAGGAGAAAGAGTAGGGAAGGAGAGAAGAAAGAGGAGAAGGAGAAACAAAGGGAATGAATGAAAAGAGTGAAGGAGAGAGAGCGAGAGAAACGTCCAAGCCATCATCCTCGCCTCTTCTTCCTTCCGACCACCTGTTCTCAGCACCCCCTTCTCCTCCCCCTCCTCCTCCTTCCCATCCGCTCAATCACAATCACTGCTGTTACAACATCCAGTTGGCAATCAGCAACGAACCACCGCAAGAAATGTTGGTAGTCAAAAGCCTTTCCACTCTCAGCAAATAATTCCTTTATTTATTCAATATTTGATAACGACGCTAAGACATAGTTATATTTCCCAAATTATGGTAAGAATATTTATCTTATCTAGTGCCCGTACAAAGATATGTAAACAAACAGAATAAAAAATAAGTTCATTAAAAATCAAATAAAAACGATACCCTGAGAATTCCAACAGACTACCCTCCTCGATAACTGTTATCATAACCTATTTACAGAGGTTAGCGAGATCCCACAAGCAATGGTCATAAAAACTGTAATAAACAACTAAATATGGCGGCATGGACTTGTAACGAGAAAGCAATGACTGACAACGACAATATGTGGGTGACAAATAAAAGTCGACGTGACGTCAAGTCGCTTGGGTTGTAAGGACGAAAACAATACGGAAGAGTGATGTCGCTATGTATTGCTATTGGTAGAGGGACACTATGTACAACGCCGGACCTATTTAGGAATATATATATATATATATATATATATATATAATGAAAATATGCGCCTAATATGAAAATAGTGGAAGGGAAGGTTAGAACCTCGAATGCGATCTAGATTAAACGGAAATTTACAATCAACATCCTCCTGAGTATCAAACCCTATCGAGAGAAACTCGATTCTTAACAGCAACAAAAATTCATTATCGCTTCATAAAAACCCTAACTGGTTCATGCAAGGTAGTTCAAGTTTCGCTACATAAGGATCTGCAGACAAGACATCAGACGGAGAAGAAGAGGAAGAAGAAAAAAAGAATTCTCTTATATGGGTTGGCTGAAAGAATAAATATATTTTATATGTCTTAAATGCCAGATAATGACCAAGTGCTCGAACTTCACATTCGTACAAGGGAGCTAAGGCATAAAAATCCACTTTACTGTTCACGTCATCCTGTGCTACTGATCCCATGAACGCTATGAACACATTGATAAAATCCAGCTTATAGGGGATTTTGAAGGAGAGGGAGGGAGAGATGGAGGAGAGAACTATATTATTATTATGTTGTTGTTATTAATATTATATTATCACTGTCATTACCATCATTATTAAGAAAATTATTTAAGAAAAGGAGGTCTCGACCATACACTAAATATCACAAAAGTGATTAAGAAGAAGAAGAAGAACGCGAAGAAAAGGAGGATGAAAGCGAAGAAGAAGAACGCGAAGAAAAAAAAAGACCGCGAAGAAGAAGAAGAACGCGAAGAAAAATAAAAAGAACGCGAAGAAAAAGAAGAAGAACGCGAAGAACACGAAGAAGAAGTCACAGAAATATGTTGGCACATCATCTTTCCCGGAAACCCAAACTGAAACGGACACTAATCACGAAATATGGATACAAACACGAACCTTTTCTGAGAAATATGGGGACATTTTTTAACACCCGGACAAACCCAATACTCCCATTTACCGTATTTCCTGTTGGGGGGAGAAAGAAGGGCGTATATCCACCCAGACGTGCACAAAAGTTCTGTGTCCAAACGTTCCTTATCAAGACAACCTTGTCATGATCTTCATCACCACCGTTTTAGCGAGAACCTCAGCAAACGCCACAGGGGTTGTGATGGGATTACAAGGGATTATGCTGGATTATCAAGTAAGGAGATCCTTCTCAGCATGTTTATTACATGCCACTATATGTCAGAGCGTGTGTGTGTGTGTGTGACTCACCACGGTCTCGGACCACGTGTTGGACTCGTGATCGACAGCTATTTCCCTCCCGGAAGAGAGCTCAGAGCTCATATATGACCGATCTATGGGTAATGTTGTGATCTTACACGCAGATACACCCCAACTCCCTGCCCACGAGAGTTGGAGTAACAACTCGCAGCGCAGCGATACTGAAATCATTTCAGCCCTGGGCGGGATTCGAACCCGGATCGCCGTATTGGCAGCCGGGAACTCTACCAACTGTGCCACGAGTGTGTTTGTATGTGTGTGCGAGAGAGATGGATAGATAGATAGATGGAGAGAGAGAGAGAGAGAGAGAGAGAGAGAGAGAGAGAGAGAGAGAGAGAGAGAGAGAGAGAGAGAGGAGAGAGAGGAGAAATGGAGAAAAAAAAATAAAACGAACAAGAAAACAAGCGAGAAAAATATCTTTCAACTCGATAACTAACTTTTTACACAAACTTCCCCCAAGGACTTAATGAAGTACTTGTTATCCGGCTACAAAGTGTCAAACCTCATGCTAAAATCACTAAAAACAGTCCTTAAGGACACAAAAAAAATATTAATACTTCTGGCCCTACAAGGATACATCCTCAAGGCCACCATCTATCTGCACAAGGACCTAAAAGATAATTTCGCCTGCCCACGATCTAAATAGTCCCAGAATGCAGAGGCGTTTGCTATAAAAATTAACATTCACCCAAGGACGATATCTACAAGCACCTGGTTCTCTAGAACCTAAAAGGACGCATATAAACATCCTACACCTAACCACATATCAATTTAACGACGCCAATAGGAACAAAAATTTACACAAGTTACCAAATATTCCCTCGTCTTCTACCGCACCTCACCCACCCTCTCCCCCTTCCCTTCTCTTACAATCGTACATCAACATACACACGCGCAGCAGACAGGCAGTTGCAGATAAACAGATGCAGCTGCGCAGGCCGGTTCCTGTGGTTGGTTACTTCAACGCCCACATTTGGTCAACCAGACTAAGCAACGATTCAACCTACGCTCACCAAAGACTATCCATACGTCCACCAAAGGATTACAAAGGCGGAGCATGCCGACAGGAGACCTTTTGGTCCATATCTAGGTCGGATGCGAAAAAATCATAATAATAAAATAATAAATAAAAACTATAATAATGTAAATAACAAATAAAATACATAAATAAATGCATAGGTATAGTTGAATAATAAACAAACAGGTAAATAGTAAATAATAATAAATTGACATATAACTAATAATAAATGAAAATCAGACACCATTATATATATTTCCCTTTTCAACCATCTTCTGCCGAAACCCACAATGAATCCGACTGGGAAAAGCAGAAAATAAACAAACACAGATAAAAACTAATAACAAATAGAGACGGAGAGAAATGTGAAAAACTCGACTACAAGGCACGTAGCTGTACAATAAGTCTCCTTTGCCTTGAGTGTTTGGTCAGCCTTGGAAAATAAATCACTGGTCAGTAATGAGGATCGAAGAATATGCCATGGGTTCAGACACGCTAATCTAGCGTTGCAGTAACATGTCACTAACGAGTTAAAATATCAAATCCAAATAAACTTATTCAGCTCAAAACACTGCAGCTAGTAAAAGAAAAGAGAGAGAGTGAGAGAGAGAGAGAGAGAGAGAGGAAAGAGAGAGAGAGAGAAATAAAATAAAAACGAAGAGGAAAAAAAGAGGGTGATGAAGAGAAACAAATGTGGGGTTGGGGTGTAGACATCACTTTAAAAATACAGAACCCTCCCCCAAATATTGGTCTCCGCGTCGTCAAACCCGAAACACACACACACACACACACACACACGCATGCATTCCTTCACACACCTACACACTGAGCCCACATACCAATCCTTACTCCACAGCTTCGCTGAAGGAAAACACCGACGAAAACACTTTACTGAACATTACACAGAGACAGACGACAATGTTGGTGAAAATGGCCGATAATACGGAAATGGAACGTGGGTGGTCACAATACCATCCCTGAAGATATGCATGTGTGTAGGCTACCCTCACGTATGTGGAAAGAACAGGTGTTTGAATATCATGAATAGACGTACACACACACACACACACACACACACACACACACACACACACACACACACACACACACACACAAACACGACTCGGTGGCGCAGTGGTAGAGTTCCCGGCTGTCACTACGGTGGTCCGGGTTCGAATCCCGCACAGGGCTGAAGTAATTTCAGTATAGCTGCGCTGTGTGTCGTTAGTCCAACTCTCGTGAGTGGGGTATTGTGTGTGTGTGTGTGTGTGTGTGTGTGTGTGTGTGTGTGTGTGTGTGTGTGTGTGTGTGTGTGTGCGTGTAAGGTCACAGTATTACCTATAGATCGGTCATATACGAGCTCTGAGCTCTCTTCCGGAAGGGAAATAGCTGTCGATCACGAGTCCAACACGTGATCCAAGACCATGGTGAATCACACACACATACACGACTTGCTGTCACACTGCAGGACCAAGATTGACACCCGCTCAGTGTTTGAAAATTTCATAAATATTGCAAGCTGTTACTGTCTCCCTTAAGTAAGGGTACGAATGTGTGGTGTGTTTAAGGTCACGGCATTACACCTATTAATCGACCAGTATGAGCTCTGATCCCATATCTATGATAACACACACACACACACACAAACACACACACACACACAGTGGTAGATATCTGGAACAAACTGTATAAAACAATTGTATGTGCAAAAACGATACACGAATTTAAGAGCAAACTAGACACTGCGAGATACAAAGACGGGACATCATGAGCATAGCTCCCCTTCCTGTAAGATACAACTAGGTAAACACACACACACACACACACACACACACACACACACACACATATATATATATATACATATATATATATATATATATATACACATATATATTCACTCATTATCCAACTTGTATCAACAACTCCCACCTCCACTCTCCCTTACCCCCTTTGACTCCTTTCCACTCCAAAACAACCACGCCCATGACCGCCCACGTGTCCGTAGCCTACGCCTGCGTGGGACGCCCCCATGGGCGTGAGTGCGTGCAAAGGGCCAAGATGTTAAAGGAAGACCCGAAGGAGTCGAGATGTTAAAGGGAGTCGAGATGTTAATGGAAGACACGACTTAGGGGGGGCGTGACCCGTTGATGCAGTAAGTTACGATCCCAGCTTGATGACAACAAACATTTATCCTTTTTATTTATTCATGAATTCTGAATCTTTCTTGTGACGTCAGAGGCACAGTGTGGGTTGTGCGCTTTGGCGGAGGGTTGTGCTCTTGTGAGTTTACGGGCGTGAGGAGCTGTAAGCGTGTTTTTCGGCATCAAGTTCCTCGGTACGGGAGTAAGTTGCTGTCAGCTGTGTCTCCCAGTGTGTTTTCTGGAATTAATTGCCTGGTTGGAGATGCAGGGGGGAGATAATGGAGAGAAAGTCTTGATACGTTAATAAGTTCCTCATTTATGAGATCTCCAGCTTGCTTTAAAACAATTGTCTTGAATGTCTGCTTCCCTCGCGCCAACTAGCACACTGCTTGTGTACTGTTTAGAGAACAAGTTTTGATCAAAATCACGAGATCAACAACAGAAACTTCAAAAACTGTTTGCTTTCACCTCTACATGTTTTCTCTATTACAGCTTACCATTATGATGGAGACAGAGAGAGATTGGTGGAAGGGAAGCGAGAGGAAATAAGAGAAAAGGGGGTAAAGGACTAGAGGGGAGAGGAAAGGTAGGAGGGTAAGGAAGTGGGAAAAAATGAAACGGATTAAGGTTGGATGAGAATCGAGACCTTAACAAAAGAGAGTGAGAGAGAGAGAGAAAGAGAGAGAGAGAGAGAGAGAGAGAGAAAGAGAGAGAGAGAGAGAGAGAGAGAGAGAGAGAGAGAGAGAGAGAAATATGCTACAGAATAATACGAACCACAAGTCAGGAGAAACGCTGGAATTTATTTTTTATTTTTTTCTCTACTTCTCTTCGTTTTCTTCGTCCTGATTGCTTTTCTTCTTTATTTTCCCCTTCCCCTTCTCCTACTCCTACTCTTCATACACTTTAATATGGCCCGTTTGCGACCATTACTGAGATTGGTTTGCCTGATTAACAGTCACAACCAATCACGCGGTGATTCGAACGATTTTGGTGATCGAGATTAAAAAAAAAAAAAAAAAAAAAAAAAATGTGGTCAGGCTTTTCCTAACAACTTTCATGACTAAGCAATCAATTTCTCCATAACCACGTCCATCTATTAAAAAAAGAAAGAGGAATTTCGCCATGATCCTAAAAGTCTCCAAAGAAAACTTAAAAACAACAATTTAACTTCTTGCAGAACTCTTTCACAATGCGCAAGAAGCGGTTTGATCTGAAAGTTCATCAACCTACTTCAGCTAAGATTCAGGAGCCAAGGATTTATACGGTAAAAAATAAAAATCAAATAAATAAAGTAAGAATAAATTAATAAATAGATAAAGAAAATAAGAAAGCAAAAAATAACAAATAAAAATAAAGAAAATAAGAAATAAAAACAAATAAATTCTCAGAACCTTCAGAACCTTTGTACTATAAGAGCTCGCACACAAAGTACGACGACGAGAACAAGACCAACTTGACTCGAGTGAGAGCAACGGAGAATGAACACTCGGCCTCGATGATGTCTGCCTCGACAAAAGGGGGGAACTCTGCAATCAGATCGACCAGAGTGATAACGTCAATCTGTAGTCAACTGTACACTCGAAGGTGGAGGAGGAGGAGGAGGAGGAAGAGGAGGAGAGGTTAAAGAAGCAGGAGGAAGAGGAAGAAAATTATGAGGAAGAAAGGTATAGGAGCAGGTGTATGAGGAAGCAAATGAGGAGGAGGAGGAGGAGGAGGAGGAGGAGGAGAAGTAAGAATCAGGAGGAAGAAGAGCAGGTGTATGAGGAAGTAAATGAGGAGGAAGAGGAGGAAGAGGAACAGGAGGAGGAGGAACAGGAAAATTATGAGGAAGAAAAGGTATAGGAACAGGTGGATGAGGAAGTGGATGAGGAGGAA
The DNA here is from genome assembly GCF_046742065.1 of Oratosquilla oratoria. Lineage (NCBI taxonomy): Eukaryota > Metazoa > Arthropoda > Malacostraca > Stomatopoda > Squillidae > Oratosquilla > Oratosquilla oratoria. The sequence goes on along the minus strand of NC_134816.1, from coordinate 23,097,176 downwards.
GAGAGGAGGAAAATGTATACAGCATATATACGAGGAAAATGAGGAGGAAAAATATATAGTAGGTGTATGAAGAGTGGGAAGAACAGGTATACGGATATGTGTATTAGGAGTAGGAGGAGGAAAAGGTGGATAGGGAAGGAGAAGCAGAATTAGGGAGGACAATTAGAAAGGGGAGGGTAAATTAGGACGGGGAAGGGCGGGTTAGGGGGTGACTAGGGTAGGAAGACCCACTTAAACAGGGTCAGTTAACCCTAAAACCCTCAGAGACAACAAATCCAACACAGTTTACTACCGAAGTTAATCTCTTAACCCATTTCACCACACTAACGTCGTTAATTTCGTTCTACAATTTTTTACTTGTTATTTTCTTTTTTTGCTTGTGAGGAGATAATCTTCGACCCGAATCACGGCCTTCAGGATGGGGGTCGTCCCTTCAGATGATCAAGATCACCTGTCCTAAGCCAGAATGAACGCTATGAAGTGTGTCAGCGTTGAAGACACTAATGGAGTCTTCACTCTCTCTGAGGCCCGTGGTCTCTCGTGCCCCCGGCCGGGCATTATCTGGGTCGAGTTCACAAGACAACGGGTTAGTGATGGATGGTTAGAGTCCATTGTCAGCTGGTGCTACACTAACCACCACCACCTACCACCACTACCACCACCAACAACAACAACAACAAAACAACAATAGCATAAGCTCAATTACTTCAACCACCTTCGATACTTGTCCTTATTCTTGAACAGCAGAACATAAGATGCGTCGAGAATGTTGTGGCGAAAAGCCAACACAATCATGCAAGCCAATAATAAAAATGCAAAATAAACAAGTAAATGAATACATAAATTCATACATAAACAAAAGCAAATTATCAAAAATAAATAAATAATAAATTGAGTTCATTTTTGCAATGTGTATGGCTTGCTTCAAGGGTTTCTTGCACGATCAAACGGTACAATAGCAGTCCTGCAACCACTAATGACTTCCCACACTCTAAGTAGGCGGCTCTTAGACGCCCTCACGCCCTCAAACCGACACGTGGGCGGGCATTCTCCAATTGGGCGCGGTCCTTCAAAAAAATCTGGCAACCGAGGGAGGACAGCTCCGACGTCACAGTTGTGACGTCACTTCTCTATGACGTCATAGGTAAGATACGCGTGGACGAAGCGTCGCGACCTCCATATTTGGTTACGATTCAGTTGAGTTACTCTGTGGGCGTCGTGCCCCGTCAGGTAGCTCATTAATCACCCCCCCTCTCTCCCCCCCCCTACAGACCATCCCCCCCTCCTCCAATTCTTACCTGGTGGGGAAGAATTCGAGTACTCTAACAAAAAACTCCCCATTCAACCTTTCGCTAAGATCTGGGTCATATAATATTCTTTAGAAAATGATGCCAGCTACCGATCCGATGTGAACACACACACACACACACAATAATAAATAATATATATATACACACACACACATATAATCATTATGATGTCGTTACTCTTTACTGTCTTATTTTTCAAAAATTGAATTCTCTTCTGGGTTTCCTATGAGCTGAATAAAATCGCCTACCATTAGCCATAATAAAATCAATCGACCTCAGGAAAAAAATAATACACGAGCTCCCTCCCACATCATCAATAACACATCCCCCCGTTGATTCACATCCCGAGGCACAGCATCGAGGAGAACCACTCGTCTTCAAGTGTGACCCACGCGACCAGAGGTCAAGCGAGGTCACAGAGCGTGACGACCCGTCATTCTCGAGGGTCGAAGGAGAGATAATTTCACAGTTTAGTTACCGAGGTTCCTCATCTTGAGGAGCAGGAGGAGGAGGACGAGGGGGAAGAGGAGGAGGAGGTGGAGGAGGAGGAGGAGGAGGAGGAGGAGGAGGAGGAGGAGGAGGAGGAGGAGGAGGAGGAGGAGGAGGAGGACGATGGGGAGGAGGAGGAGGATTTTTTTTTAGACATTTCTCCTCAATTAAGAGATCAACACTTGTAATTTGTTTTGCTTTTGCCCTCCTCTCTCTCTCTCTCTCTCTCTCACACACACACACGAAAAAAATACTATTTTCACAAAAATAACTGTACAAATACAATAGAATCCTTATTGATAGCTTTCGTCGCCCAAAACACACAAAGAAGTAAATACTCGTAAGTAAATAAATAAAAATAGAAACTAGATAGTGTCGATTTAAGGTGGGACATAGTTGGTTAAACCAAAATATTCTAATACTGCCACTTTCTCCATCTCTCGACGGTGCCTAAGCTTAGGCCAGACTTTATTCGAATATATGATTTAACATTTCCACATCATCATAATCATCATTACCATCATCATTACTTGCTGCAACAGACGAAGGAAATAGAAAATGGGGAAACACGACAAAGAAAATGGGAAAACACGACGACCCGTCATGGCAGATTAACGATTTTTTTTTATTCATTTTTTTTTCTTTCTTTTGTCTGAGAAATGAGCCGAGTCGCACTTTTCCTTTCATTCAGGGCCCCGTTCACGGGACCAACGACCTTGGCAAGCAAGATGTTTAATGGAAATGATGATAAATTTATTACAAAAGATAATTCAACTCAGTATTGAAAAGTAAGACAATAAGCAGTGACGACATCATAACGATTACCCAGGAATGGAGTGTGTGTGTGTGTGTGTGTGTGTGTGTGTGTGTGTGTGTGTGTGTGTGTGTGTGTGTGTGTGTGTGTGTGAGAGAGAGAGAGAGAGAGAGAGAGAGAGAGAGAGAGAGAGAGAGAGAGAGAGAGAGAGAGAGAGAGAGAGAGAGAGAGCAGTGAGGAGAGAAGAGGGGAAAGGAGGAGAGAAGAAGAGAGAAGAAGAGAGAAGAAGAGAGAGGAGAGAGGAGGAGAGAGAAGAGGGAGAGAAAAGAGGAAATGAGAGAGAGGAGGAAGAGAGAAGAGGAGAGAAGAGAAGAGAAGAGAGGTGAAGAGAAGTGAAGAGAGGTGAGGAGGGGAGAGGAAGAGACAGAAGAAATGAGGAGAGGAGAGAGGAAAGAAGAGATGAGAGAAGAGGCGACAAAAAAAGAGGAGAGAAGAGGCGACAAAAAAAAGAGGAGAGAGGAGAAAAGAGGAGAGGAGAAGAGAGAGGAGAAAGGCCAGAAGAGATGGGAGAGAAGGGGGTGGGGGGGCGAGACAGGAGGGGACGACGAGAGAAAGCAGAAGTACATAATGAAACAAAACATGTGTCCAATTTCTATTAAGTCATTTCCCATAGACGCAATGCCAATGACTCAGTTTTCCTACGGACATGCTTGTGACGTCATAAAAACGTGACGTCACTACTCACATAAACATCTGTCCCGTCCCTGTCATGGACAGACGCGCCGTGTCGACCTTCCGTGCCTGTTGGTATTTTTTCCTTTTGATTTACTCTACGTCATACGATTTAATCAATATTTCTGAGGTATTTTGACAAAGAAGTTTAAATAGTAATTAAGGTTGTCTGATTTCATCGAGTGATGAAAGACTCCATCTTTCCCAGTCTCTTCAACAGCATTCCATAAATACGTAGACTGGGATACCCCAATGACTCGGCCTTGCAAGAGCCTTTCTAGCACTGTTCCTTCCTAGAACGTCTTGCTGGAGGCCATGTTTCGACAGCCAGCTTCTCGTCTCGTCTCATCTTAGGCAAGCTTCCGTTCTGTCATGAATAGTTTTACTCTTCCTTGAATGTTCCAGTCAAAATGTCTTGTCATTCCAGGTTTCATGGCAGACTGCTATATATAGCCGTGCACAAAATTACCCTTACTATATCGGGCAAAATATGAAATTTGAGATAAGTTCTCAATATGTGTGAATATTCTCTCAACCTCTTTTTTCTTTTATTTTCTTTAAGTGCGATTCCAGGCAAATAGTACCAACAAATCTATATCGACTTTAACCACTGGAATCGTAAACGATCATGTGACAGGTGCAGAGCCCCCGCTGGAGCGGACTCTGTTCCATGGAAGGCATGGAGGAAAATATTTCTCATACCACGAAAGTTCCAAACTTCCTTTTATTTCTTCTCATCATTTCTCAGTTTTCTCTTTATCTACTGACGAAATAACTCTAAGAAGTTCAAAGGAAATGCATACGGCAGTCAGAAAAAAGAAAAGAAAAAGGAAGAAGGAAATTGAAATATTCATCTGTAAAAAACAGATTTGTCATTTTCCAAGGTTTGATCGACTCGTCGACATGACGTCATAGTCACGTGACCAAGGTATCGAGCTCCAACTGGATTCACAGGAAATATTTGTGCTTCCATGACCTCAAAAGAATTTACTTTTCTCTGGCTAGACAATACACGTAGTTTCACCTGTAAAGAAACCTGTGCATGTTTTAAATATATAGAATAAATCGTTAGCCGTAACATTACAATGCTAACGACAATCGGGCCTACCATTCTTATGTATTGCTGTTGGGATCAAAGCAACACTTACTCTCCTCTACGGTAACTGCTATGCCCTAATTGTTTCATCATATAAGGCTTCGGCCGCAGTTACGGGCCTCCTTAAGCCCCTTATCTTTTTCTCTTTTTTTTTTCTTTTGCAACTTGCTATCCATCTGAAGTAATGAAAGACCATCACATGCCAAGACTCAAGAGCAGCCGCTCTGATATCATCTTGATTAAGTGACCACAGAACACAACGACAACAACAGCACTCCATAGGGGCATGTATTGCAAGTCACTAATCTACGATCATCTCCCCCTCCCCCTTACGGGTACTCATATTGACCTACCTACCTGGATTTAATATATATTGACCCTAACTAACTGCAAGCATGCTTGGCAACTCTCCCCTTTCCTCTGTGCCCTGCAGACAACTCTAGCCAATATTTTTTTTACCTCCCTAAGTTTCTCAATAACCATTTCGTTTAAAACCGGACCAAGTTATGGACGAACAGGTCTCCTGGCCGTCTATTCAACTAAGTTCCATTAACTTTACAACCCTTTAGTTTGTATAAGCCCGCTCGTTACATAGGAATGCTCTTCAATCATATATCCATTCTCATATTCTAATAAATCTCCAAGCAACTAAGTAATACGTAAGTTCGTACCTGTTCTCTAAATGAGACCACACAAGCATCGAGCTTATGATATACTGTTTGGTTCTCCGGCTCCCTATCAAGGCCTAACACGTACCGGTACTGTACTGTTCCCGGTACATACCTGTGCGGAAGACAAGGATTAAAATGTACTAAGCTATGGCCTTGGGTTTGTGCGTTTGCCAGCGTGTACTACCTCCACTTCCCACCCAAGCCAACATACGCATACCCACTCTATTTGCATGACTTGTTCGTTTATACCCACTCCCTATGCGAGGGCCTACAGACCTTGATGTTCTGCGCTTGTTTCACCATCTCTACCTGGTGTAGTATCCTCTCCCTCTCCCTCCATCAATTCATTGGTGTTTCGTCCACAGTATTACAACACCTAAACACACACACACGCACACACACACACACACACACACACCAAAATCCGGGTACCGTAACAGAACCAAGCAAATTCTTGTCTTGATCTTCCTTCTCCCACGTGCCAGCGGCCCCCGCATCAAGATCATGATGGGAATAGTCAATGAGCAACTTTAAGTACTAACCACCTGATGGAATCTATTCTCCCCCTGGAGAGTGTAAAGGTCCTTCTACTCGTCATGACCAACCCTTACCTTCTTCCCTCCCCTCCTTCCCTTCAACCTTGCTCTGCTGCTTTTCAACTCCACCACTCCCTAGCTTCCACTCGCTACCCTCCTCCCCTTCCCGCCACCCACTCCTACTTCTTTGTCCACCCCTTCCCACACAACCTTCTTTCGTATATTCAACTTCTTCCACACATTCTTCCACTTCCTCTATCGTTCATCTCATCGATTGACTTAAAAATGCCTAATGCCCTGCTAAAGAATCAGTTGGATTGCAATTTGCAGAAAGATCAATATTACAAAAACTTCGAATCTGACTCTTCTCTAAAACTCTGATTTTCCCCCCTAAAGTTGGGAATTCCCTCCCAACCTTTTGTTAGGGGCCCCAGCTTTAACACCCATAATGATACTCGTACTCTGATCAGTATCATACCTGGTACCCAGACCAACATTCTTCCCTCTAGTACCAATACTCCTCACCTGCCTCCCATACAATCAGAAACCCTCGTACCAATATCCACTTAATTTCTGTATAAAATAATCGTTACCTTTTTTATGTCCAAACCAATATTCTCCCACTCTCGTACTCTGATCACTCACCCCTTTCCCTGATGCCCACAATATTACTCCACCACTTCCCTGGTTCCTCGATAAATACTCCCCTTTGACCTCACAGCAAAGACCCCATTTGAGCATTCCCTTAACAGACTAGGCACCATTTATCCCTGTTCCAACGGATGGCTGGGTGGGGAGGTGACCGGCTCTGCCCACAAGCAAGCAAGCAGGCGAGCCCGTGGCCTGACCTTGTATCTCTATGTGTCTTCCATCCACCCCGGTGATCTACCCTTCCTCATCTCTTCTCTCCCTTCCCTCTTCCTCCGCCTCCTTTCCTGAGCCTCTTCAGAACTATGCGCTCTTCTTAAACCTATATTTTAATACTCCTTCAAATATTACGCACACACATACACAATACACATACACTTCCAAACATATACCCGTAAAAAATATAATTATACTCCCCACACATGCACAAATATACACACACGTAAACACACACCTTCACAGAGATAATCTTCCATTTTCAAGACCTAGCCGACGTAACCATCTGGTATCTCTTCATGTACTTAACCAGTTCAAACTCCTAATCCCCAGGTCCAGAGATTCCCTAGTATCAACAAGCCTATCTCCCATTCTCGCATTAAAGAAATAACCCCTCGTAAATCCTCTCCCCTAACAGGCTTATTCTCCTTGTACCTATATCCCCCACCGCACCTATTCTCCTCCCAACACTAAGTCACTCGTAACTTACCCACACTATATATCCCCTACCAGGGGAGAGGCCGGTCATGCAGTGGATCATCAAGGCTTATCTCCAAGTGTACATTAACTCCCAACCCTTACTGCCACCATATTCTATTCCTTACTCCCTACAATTTCTGTTTATCATCCAACCAAATGCACACCACTGGGAGAAGCTTCAGTGCCTGGACTATAGCACCAATCAAGCAGACTAACCTGGCATTTATCCTGTCAAAGACTTCCTTTATATACTGTGACCTTGAACTCTGTCCACTACATCACTTACAGCACACAAGGAGATTACCAACCAAAACAGTCTTCCTATAAAAATATTTAGCTCTGAATTCTTTCTACCGTATACAAGAGTGATTCCCAAACTATCTTATATGACGCCCCGTTTTATGCTTCAAACAGACCCACACGCCCCCTCCTTTTTTTTATTTATGAGAATTTATACATTATATATTATTTGTATAACGGGTTGTAGTGACTGACAGAATTATACTTTGCACGTATGTAAGGGCAGATACTTGTTCATGGAATGATTTGGTGGTAAGCCAAGTTCCCTACGCCTGTGCCACCTCCCCTCCCGTCACACACACAGTATGGTTCTTGCACGCAAACCGGTCCGCAATGTACAACACACATTCATATCTCCCACTTGGACTAGCCCTCTATCCTCTCCTCTCTTGCCCTTCCCACTCGCTCCTCTCTTTCATGTGCTCTTTATCTACCACCCCATCTTCAGCCATCGCTCATTTCCTTCATATTTTTTATAACTCTGAGGTTCCTTTGTGAGATTTCCTTGTCTGAAACATGAGCATCCTTTCTTGACTCCTTCAACAGTGTGGCGTAACTGGTATATTTTTTTCTGGCTAACGCAAGACGGTTGAGAAGACTCGATCAAGATATCAGAGCAATTTTACATCCCAACTCTAGTCTCCGGATGAATCAAATCGTCCCGAGAGAGAGAGAGAGAGAGAGAGAGAGAGAGTGACGTCACAGTAATGGAGTTAAAACATATATTTAATGTAGTTCTTACTCTTTCCCATTTTCTCTTTATCTCATTGTGCCTTTCTTTCTCTTCCACCCTTTCTCCCCTTTCCATATATTTCTCAGTTTCAAACTATGCACTATCATTACACACACACACATTTTTATCCAGGACTTTAGTGCCCATCCAGTAGAGTACATCATTATTCCCTGCCCCTTACCTGCATCTCAATCCTACTACTATTACAAATCCAGAAACATTTACACACGCTTATGTTTCAAGTATCTGTATCAGCTTTTGTGTTCCCGGGTCTATGGTTAGCGCTATACGAGTTCGAATCCCGCACTTCTCCCTCTTTCCTAAAGTTACATAGTTTTACTTACGATTTCATGTGTGATCATCTGACAACTGACGGGAACTTACCTATGGAGAAAGAAAAAATTATAAATACCATAGAACAAGACATGATATTCTTACAATCAACACTAAATTATCCGTTTGGGCAAGCAAACGAAACGTGTGTGCGTGTGTGCGTGTGTGTTATCAAACGAAATTAACACAAAGCTTGTTTACACTAGAAACATCACATAAAGATGGCAACCTTATATTAAAAAGACAAAATCCTATGAGCCAGCGTACCTTTACACACACACACAAGGGAGGGGGGGGAGAGAGAGAGAGAGAGAGAGAGAGAGAGAGAGAGAGAGAGAGAGAGAGAGAGAGAGAGAGAGAGAGAGAGAGAGAGCGGGAGAAGAGAGGAAGGAAGAGGGAGGAGAGAAGGAGGAGGGGGGAGGGGGGAAGGAGGAGGGAGGAGGGAGGAGGGAGGAGAGAGGAGGAAGGAAGAAGGAGGCTGGTATAATACACATTTGCTGTTAAGCAATCAATCCGTACTCCTGTGGTCAATACACTGCGCAGGTTGCAAAGTGCGCTGCGCATCTTCGCCTGCGCATGGGCGGAGGTAGAGGAAATGCGTATACACAGGTGTGTCCTTGTTAAATATATACTCAGATTTCTTAATTTCTTATTATCCGTAATCTTTTGTTTCAATGTTGTTATTGATGTATCATTTACGAAGATTTTAATTTCCACCTCTGATATTTGTCATCTCCGTTTTACTGGCATTCTTCTCTTCATATATATATATATATATATATATATATATATATATATATATATATATATATATATATATATATATATTTATATATATATATATTACTGCCGTAACCTTGTGATATATGTTCAATGATTCTGGGAATATTTTACTTTGCTTCTGTCCATTATTAAATACGATCGTCCGGCAGGATCGAGCATAGAACCTGTAACTTATGCCGCCCTGTTGACGAACTTTGGTGGAGGTGTGTGTGTGTGTGTGTGTGTGTGTGTGTGTGTGTGAGAGAGAGAGAGAGAGAGAGAGAGAGAGAGAGAGAGAGAGAGAGAGAGAGAGAGAGAGAGAGAGAGAGAGAGAGAGAGAGAGAGAGAGTGTGGGGTGGGGCTAAGATGGTATCTCTAAGTTCACCTTACTCCTAAACAACTCTGTACTCTTAACAAGCCCATCCACCCTTGGGTTACCCTCTGACCCTAGCCATTGAGAAGGCTCGTGCCGACCCTGTAATTGGCAGATATAGAATTCTTTGTAAACGGGTCCCTTTCTTTCTCTTCGGATAGGTCGCCTCCCTTCATCCCGTTGTACCTTAGGTCACGTTGGATACAACTCCCCACCCCACAACCCAGCAATGTTTTCATGTTTGTAGTAGGTCAACTTAGGTCAAGTTAGGTTTGGATAGGTAAGCGTAGGGTATGTTAGAATAGATCAACTTAAGTAAGGTCAGATTAGGTTAGGCTACGTAAGGTATGCTAGACTGGGTCATCTTATGTTAGGTTAGGTTCGGCAAGGGTAGGAATAGGGTCTATTAGATTATGTTAGGTTAAGTTAGGGTAGGGATAATGCATATTAAATTAGGTCAGCTTAGGTTAGGTTAGATCAGGTTAGGTCACGCCAGGCTCCATGGTCAGGAAATGGATTCTTGGTCTGGAAAGGACCCATTGGGAAAGACTTCAATTCCTGCCAGTACCCCCCCCCCCGCCTCTTCAGGCTCAGAAATCCCAAACTAATTGGCCCCCTAGGAGGTCCACAAAAACAACGTCCCTGCGTACTTATCCCCCAAACCACCCTCCCCTCCATTTGGCAAGTCTGACCTTTGTGAACCAGGCATGTTGCGTCCATGTTCATACCTAAGAAACGTTATTCTAACATTTCGCCAAGAAAGTCGAGTTGTGACTTGTTCGGACGGTGCCAATTTTTCTTTTATAATTTTCTTCAGTTTTCTTTTTTCGTATTTCTTTGCTTTTCATCTGGTTGAATTAGTTAATATTTGGGAGTTTGGTCTGGCTGGTGTTTGATGAATTTATTCACCTGAAGGTGACCAGAGAGAGAGAGAGAGAGAGAGAGAGAGAGAGAGAGAGAGGAGAGAGAGAGAGAGAGAGAGAGAGAGAGAGAGAGAGAGAGAGAGAGAGAGAGAGAGAGAGGAGAGAGAGAGAGAGAGAGAGAGAGGAGAGAGAGGAGAGAGAGAGAGAGAGAGAGAGAGAGAGAGAGAGAGAGAGAGAGAGAGAGAGAGAGAGAGAGAGAGAGAGAGAGGAGAGAGAGAGAGAGAGAGAGAGAGAGAGAGAGAGAGAGAGAGAGAGAGAGCGCCCCGAGCCATCCAAGAAATGGACAGACCGGAAATATGCAATGCTAAAAAATGCGAGTGCACGAAAACATGCGATGATATAGACACACACACACACGCATAAAGTGCACACCTGGTACTAATTTTCTCCTAAATTAATTAAAGTGAGGTTAGTTTACATAATTGAATACGCACTCTGCGTGCGCAAGCATTCAAGTAGCAATGATTTCTTTTGTCGTCGTTGCTTTGTATCTTCCCACTTACATGAATGATTTAATAAAATGTATAAAAACAATTACTAAGAATAATTAATTAATAGTGATCAAAACAAATTTAAAAATGTTTAGCCTCAGAATTTCAACACCTTTCGAAGATGAAATGGTTGCGTGGTTTTCCCGCCATTTCCATCGTTACGTCATGTCGTCGACTGCTCCGATGCGACTCAATCTCTCAAAGATGTTTTACTCTTACAAGTATTCAACAACTAATGATTAATGGAGATAATTAGCTCCATCTATAAAGACCGTAACTGTATTGTATATGAACGTCCATTTAAACGCATTAAATCCAACAAGCAGTATACTATGTTTCTACATAAGGTATTTTGCATAATAAAGGAAGTAAATTCTACACAAGTTCTGCTGTAACCATAATTTCTCATTTACAGTCAACGAACAAAAAGCATACCTAGTCCTGATCACTGCGCATGCATGTATACTTACACTAAACAATACACATCAAGTCAAACTACCTGATCCTTTTTTATTAATATAATTATCATTAAACAAGAAGAGAAATAAGCTTGAGACAGGCTGACGAGTCAAAGTGGTGTTAAAAAATCAAAACAAAACAACATTGAGCAATGGCCCTTTGAGAATATTTACTGAACCGTTACTATCAAAACTGACTATATTTTGTTCTATTTGCAGCCAGACGATTTTTTCAATTCAGAAACCCTCCTCAGCAGAGAGAGGGTTAAGTCTAACTAACCGTTTGACCGTTATTCACGATTTAAAATGTTTATGTTCTCGTAATCTGCAACTACAATCCGTATTTCCCGCTCCCCTTGCCCCCTCCTCCTCCGTTTTCTTCTTCTTCCCGCCATCTTCCTTCTCCGGCATCTTCACCAACGCCACCACATCCGCTGCATCATTCCCCAACCCCCAGTGGATGTCTCGAGTCATGATACAGTACCATACCAGATACACACATACACATTTACTAAGCTCATACACCTATTCGCTGTGCACAAACCCAACCCACAGCATTCCATTACGATCACCTGCTTGGCAAGACGTTTCATGCATGCAGGAGGAGGAGAGGGAAAGGGTGGGAGGGGAGAGAGGGATGAAAGCAAGGAGGAGAAAGAGCTGGAGGAAGGGGAGGAACAGGAGCTGAAATTTGTGGAGAGGATAAGAGGAAGGGGAGAAGGAGGAAGAGGATGAAGGGGAGGGGAGAAGGAAGAAGAGAAAGAGTAAAGAGAAAACGAGGAAGGAAAAATAGTAAGAGGAGAGCAAGTAGTGAAAATAAGAGAAGCGGAAGAACAAGAGGATGACAATAACGAGAGAAAAGATGGCTTCTCTACTTGGAGATATTAACCCCATCTCTAATCAATTTCTACCTTGCTAAAACGGACACGCTATACTATCATTGAAATCAGCGGGTTCCAGGAGCGGAAATGAGTGTCAGCCATAATATTGTGCTAGTCAGCGTAGGCTCGTCCGTTGTGTTGACATGAATACCAAACGACTTGTGCACCAAGTCAACAAATACCAAAACCGTTACCAAAGCGATATAAATAGATTTCCATTCTGAATAGGTGCTTCCTTGCCTTGTGCTTTCCCTTTCCTTGGGAAATTCATTCACATGATATACGGCAGGAGAACTAAACGCAATTATCCTTAAAGATGAAAGAACAAATAAAATATATATGTATACATTCGACGAATATCATTCTGGTTAACAATACGATTTCACTCAGCCTCGGGGGCATCCCATGGGAAGGGCTTATTGATGATTTCCAAAGACAAGACGCCTCACCCCCCGTGCTGAGTGAGAATATTATAAATTACATGTTAATTTGCCATCCATTTAGTGCTAAACTGCCATGCCTCTGTGATGCAGAGTTTCGGGTTGGTTTCGAAAAGGTTTAGCAAGATACGAACCCATGTTCGATTCTCACAGTTACTGGTGAATTCTACTTACATCAGAGGCCCAAACACCGAATATAGGTGACATCGGTCGAGGCTAGTCGCCTTTTGGTGTGAGTTTTTTCACGAGATAGATATAGAGAAAGAGAGGGAGAGATAATGAAGGCGGGAGAGAGAGCGAGAGAGTGACAGAGGAGAGGGAGAGAGAGAGAGAAAGAGTGACAGAGAGAGCGAGGTAGACAGGAGAGAGAGAGAGAGAGAGAGAGAGAGAGAGAGAGAGAGAGAGAGAGAGAGAGAGAGAGAGAGCGAGGTAGACAGGAGAGAGAGAGAGAGAGAGAGAGAGAGAGAGAGAGAGAGAGAGAGAGAGAGAGAGAGAGAGAGAGAGAGAGAGAGAGAGAGACCTAATTAGCATATGGATTGCCCTTGGAATGGACAACTTAATAACAGCCCCAAGGTTTGAAAAATCCCGAGATAATTATCTCAAGCCTCTAGGTAGCGACTCTCCTCTAAAATATTTGCAGACTCCTGCAAGAGCAAGTTTTTCTTCAAACAAGGTCACTACCCTCCCCCACCCACGACCTCCCAGGTCAGCAGTGAACCAGCCAAACACTGTCTACAACCAGTTCGGGGGTACACAAGTGTTACTGACACGATACGACCCACATGCAAATTATATATAATTATATGTATATATAATTATACAGCATGTTTGTGAACTTCACCGAAAAACAGACCCACAATATTCTATAATGAAAAAGTCTTGCGTTTTAGGCCACAGAAAAGTTTCTAGAGATTCTGTAAAGTGTATCATTATTAGGACTATCCCTCAGCGCAGTGTACTACAATAACGTTACATCGTATGCAAAGTGCTTCAGAATATATACATTATATACTTGTATACCACTGTCTGGACTCGAACGAGCTGTCACTTGAACACTAACCTCGTTCATGGGACAAATGGTCTTATGGGATCTTTTACCCCCCCTCTTGGCTGAATAAAATCGCCTGGCGGCAGCCAACACCAAAACGTTAAATAGCGTCGCATAAGCAAAAGGTCTGTGTTCTTGCTAGACTACCATGCACGCCCGGAAGACACATCCTCCCCTTCTCCCTCTCCTTTCACCCAGATAACGGACGATAATTGTTCTGGCGTGATCTTTGGTTTACCAAGAGGGTCTTTCCTGAACGGAGGTGTTTTTGTTGATCCACAAATCACGAACGATTAGACGTTGTTGTTGTTGCAAATTATAAAAGTGCGCGTGCGCAGTCGTATGATAAACGCACGCGCGTAGGCACACGCATGTTCGTTCGCGTGGGCGCATGTACAAATACACACATACAAGTACAACTTTCATACGATATATCTTATGTAACCGATGGGGACGTAATTGATTACTCTTCGCAACAAAGAAATAAACAACCAATACATGTTTTTCAAAAAATCTTCGCTTGATCGCATGGGAACCGAAAATAATAATATTTTTATAATATCCAGTTGATAAAACCCAAATTAGGACATCTACTTAGTTTATTGGCTCGGCACTCCACACCTACTCGACATCCTAAGCAAATAATAATTAGCATATCTTCTTATGCTTCCCTGTTAACGACCCTCACATTAGCATGTACATATAATTTCTCAATTTTGGGAGCAATTATGCCCACGCCCAGTGGCTGCTGTTGCTTATGAATTAAGAAAGTGGTGCTTTCCTTCCAAGTTCCGTGTCGAATATATGCAAACATAACCTTAGAGATTAAATGATCACATATTTATTAAGAAAATACATTCTTGCAGTCTTGAAGGTTAAACTACCACACATAAATTAAAGATATACAACCTTACGAATAAATTACTGCCAAGGACGTAGGTTTTAAATATTTGATATCTATATAAAACAATCTTATATTTTTTGTAAACAAAAATGTATTAGTGTAGTACGAACGAAGTACAGTTATTCCGATATAACAAATGTCAGGTCTGGGTGCGGTGACTATACATTTGTGGCAACAAGCCGCCACTTCTGCAGTGTCCCCTTGTTGTACATAGCTTTATTGCAAATAAAATTGTTAATCATTGTGAAATCATTGTTGTACGTCTATTGTAATCAATACAGTAAGTTGTAAATATTGCACCACGTACATGGTTGACCATTATTTTGTTAAATGTATTTATATATAGTTTTATTTGCATACGCTTTACAAAGCGTTAATATATTCATCGTGTATTATGTATGTCATGGCGGACGGACTGCCTAATATTTCTTATGGGATTTAAACTTTCAGTAACCCTTCACCTAAAACTCTCACTACCTTAAATTAGTAACTAACCACATCACATTGACTTACGACGTAGTGCGCCTATACAACCACGAACTGAATGTCGAAAAGGCTACTTCGTGATAAGCCTTCTCTTCTGTAGGCTTTTTATCACATAACGAGCTGCGGTTAGTGGAGGGGCGTGGTCTCCGGGCTCCGGACATGAAAGACTTACCTCTCGTTAAGAAGATTCTTCAGCTCAATGTGACGGCAACTGTGCCATCGTCAGTCTGTGCCCAATTCCCCGTCAGGCTTAACCTTAACTGGAAGACTGATGAGACTCTTCAGGAACATGATGGCAAAAATAGGGAGGAATTTTAAATACGTGTTCTCTCCCTTTCCCTCCAACTCTTTCTCCAGGCACCGTCCTTTCCTCTTCCTCCTCTCCCTCCCTTCCACCACTACCACCGGGCGGCCAAGCGCTACCGGCCTGCCTGTTGCATTTATGCATCGTGCTCACAACGTAGTCATCGTATGCAAACCTCCCCACCCACCCACCCACCTCCTCAGGCACAGACCCTCATTACCCAGGACCCTCACGCTCTTCTTACCCATGGGTAACACGAGAAGCTTAAAAAAAAGGAGGGAAGGTTTGAAAGCGACCCGGATCGGAGGATAAGAGAGAAGAAACATGAAGGACGAAGTAAGAGAAAGGAAGAGGAGCAAGTAGTGTTATGTGGTGCTGTTGGGTCGTAGTGCTGTTTGGTGGTGGGGTAGGGTTAGGAAAAGGAGCAGATAAAAGGAAGAGAAATAAGGAAAGAGTCGTAGTAGTCTGAATAGAAATAGGAGGATGGGACAGAGAGTGGAAGAGGAAGAGAGAAGAAGCGTGAAGCGTATAGCCAAGTGTTGGACAGGGAGGAGCCGAAGTTGCCTTTTGATAAACGTCGCAGCGAGCGAGGGATGACGTCTTGGCCACATAATGAAAAATGGACTTCCATGTTCGGACCGTATCGTCACAAACGAAGCAGGGAAGACACCCCCTCCCCCCTCAGGGGGTGGGGGGATGGGGGGGATAAGTTCTTTCCATATGAGGACCCAGAGATATAAGCTAGGACATTTCCCCCATTCCCAAGACAAATCTTATCATTAATACGTGAATCATACATATACATATTCATACATAAACAAATAAATCAAATAAATATTAGAGATGTAAGTCTAAAGTAACCAGTTTCCGCTCCAATGTACATCGAGAATATACGGTCTTTGACAGAGGAACGTCATTTATCACAAAAGCATTTTATCCATCAATCCATCAATTTGTCTATCGTTCCTTGTATTGCTAACAAATTAAAATTTATGCCATTCACTGTGTAGGGCAAGTTAATATCACGCCTGTCTGTGATGACCTGTATTCCAATGTGCTCGGCAAACTATCGTATCTTATCTAGTTGAATCTAATCGCATCTAAATGGAGATGGAAGCGACACTGAAAAACGAGTTTAAATTCTTTTCAATCCTTCCAATCATTGATTAGACTCTGATTATATACATATGTGTGTGTGTGTGTGTGTGTGTGTGTGTGTGTGTGTGTGTGTGTCTGTACCATATCCGTTCTTCTAGAGGGTACAAATCGGGTTAGGTTACTTCTACACGTAACCAAAAGGACACCCCAATAATTAAATAAAGTAATAAATAAGTAAAGTAATAATAATAATAATAATAATAATAATAAATAATAATAATGACCGGCTGATTGTGTGCGTGCGTGTGTGCGTGTGTGTGCGCATACACCATACAAAACCCGTGAATGATAATTTCCTTAGGGAGGGAATGAAGAGAAGGGAGCTGATCCCAACCGACGACCCTCCAGTTGACGAGTCATGCGTTAATCGTGACGTCACACGGTACCGGGGAGAGTTACCGTGACGTCACCGGACACAGGAGGCTGTTATCGGGAAGGGTATAAGTCCCCCAGAGTTGCGCAGACTAAAGAGGCCATGTGGCGAGTCTCTTTCGTCGTCACGGAGGTTCCTCGCAATGATTAAGGACGCCAAAGAAAAAGGAGGAGGAGGAGGAGGAAGAGAGAGACGACATGGAGCAAAAGATGAAGAGGAGGAGGACGAAAGGAAGGGAAGGAGAAGGAGGAAGAGGGGGAGGAGGAAGAAGGTAGGAGGGGAGAGTCGCAGAAAGAAGAGGGGATAGAGGACAAGGAGGAAGAGGAAGGGAAGAGGGAGAGGATGGGGATGAGGGGAGGAGGAAGAGGGGAGAAGGAATTGGGGAGGAAGAAGAAAGGAAGAGGAAGAAGGGGAGGGAGAAGAGTGAAGGAGGAAGGAGGAGGAAGACGAGAGGGAGGGGGAGAGGGAAAGAGGAAAGAGGAAGAGGAAGAGGGGGAGGAGGACAAGGGGACGAGGAGTAGCGAGGAGAAAGGGAGGAGGGAGGTGAGGAAGAAGAGGAGGAGGAGGACGAAAAGAAGGACGAAGGAGAGATATACTATCAGCCTGCACTCAACATTATTTTCTAACACACATTGAAATACCCCATTCTTTTCTCAAAATTTTGAAAAAGAAAAAAAGAAAAAAAAAAAAAATCCCAAGATGGAGCACCACTTCGAGAGTCGATCTATCTCCAGAAACGACACAAACTTGAAGTATAAATGCTGGTTTTCGTGGATTCCTGCCACGCAAGAAGGATGATGAAAAATACTCAAGGATGGGGATGATATTGAAGATAATGGTGTTGATAAGGAGGAAGAAGAGGAGGAGTAGGAATGATAGTAGTAGTAGTACTTGTAGTTTTAGTAACAGCAGCAGGAGTGGTAGGGAGAGGAGGAATAGTAGTAGTACTAGTAGTTCCAGTAATAATAGCAGTAGTACGAAGAAGAGGAGGAAGTGGAGTAGGAATAGTAGTAATAGTACTAGTAGTGCTAGTAATAGTAACAGGAGTAGTAGGAAGAGGAGGAGGAGTAGGAGGAGGAGGAGGAGATGGGGATGAGGAGGAAGAACTCAATCGTTTAGAAGAGGTGAGTGGATCACACAATGCCCAACATTCCTATTCTCGTGGGAATTAACTACAGATTTACCAATGGTATACGCTATCATTATCATTACCAATATTATCATTATCATTTTCATTAGTATACACTTATTTTTGCTGTAGGCTACTCTGAAGAAAATGAACGGTGAATTCTAAGGGGAATGAATTATGTAGTCTGGAAGGACCACACACACACACACACACACACACACACACACACACACACACACACACACATACTCCGATGCCTCTCTAGGAATGAACCTATGGGACAACTTATGGCCCGTTGCCGTCTATTGCAGGGTAGTCAAACTCAAGGAAACAATTATATATTGCCTTGGCTGTGCCATCTCTCATATTACAAAGGATTACAAAGGCAAAGCATGCCGACAGGAGACCTTTTGATCCATATCTAGGTCGGATGCAAAAAAAAAAAAAAAAAAAAAAAAAAAAAAAATACATATTAATAATAAATTAAAAATATAAAAAAGTAAATAACAATTAAAATACATAAATAAATGCATTGGTATAGTTGAATAACAAACAAACAGGTAAATAGTAAATGATAATAAAATTGACATATAACTAATAATAAATGAAAATCAGACAGACAAATTATAACAAAACAAAAACACATACTATAACATAAATTATAATAATTACAGCATCTTCCTTAGGTATTTATCTAAATGATTCTTAAAGCTTCGAAACTGAACTACATTGCACTACCTGTGCAGGAAGTTTATTCCATTCATTAACTACACGGTTGGCAAAGTTGTTTCTACCTACTTCCAAATTGAATCTATTTCCGGACAGTTTGAGACCATTGTTTCTTGTCTGATTCTCATTCAATGTGAAAATTTGGTCACTTTTGATGTTGTCAATTCCCTTTAAAATCTTAAAGACCTGTATCAAGTCACCTCTGAGTCTACGCTTTTTTTAGGGAAAACAGATTTATGTGCTTAAGTCGATTTTCGTATGATTTATTTTTGATATTTGGAATCAGTTTTGTGGCTCGCCGTTGTACCTTTTCCAGTCTGTCAATGTCTTTAATGAGATTCGGTGACCATACGGAAACAGCATATTCCAAATGTGGACGAACTAACGATTTATATAGCTTGTTAATGAGTGATGGACTTTTGAAATCAAAAGATCGCGCAATCAATCCCAGAATCTTATTTGCTTTCTCAGAGGCTGAAATACACTGCTTGGATGATTTGAGGTCGTTACTGATAATTACGCCGAGATCTTTTTCACTATTCACTTTTGTTAACGAATTTCCAAATAACTTGTTAATCGTACTTACTTTTATTTTTACCTATGTGCATTACCTTGCATTTACTTGTGTTAAATTTTCATTAGCCACTTTTCACACCGTTGCTGTAATTTATCTAAATCTTCTTGAATATCTAATTGGTTTGAGTGATCATTTGCCACTCCGCACAGTTTTGTATCATCAGCAAATTTGGAAACAGTAGATTTTAGTCCATTGTCTATATCATTTATATATACTATGAATAGAAGTGGCCCAAGAACGGAACCCTGAGGAACTCCACTTGCAACATTTTTCCATCCAGAAGTTTTTCCATTTAAAACAACTCTCTGTTTTCGACCTTTCAACCAATTACTAGTCCAAACTAATAGGCTACCACTTATTCCATGCAAAGCTAATTTAGTAAGTAGTCTTTCGTGTGGGACGGTATCAAAAGCTTTTGCAAAGTCTAGATATATTAAATCTATATTGTTTCTTTTGTCATAATTCGAGATAACTGTGTTGTAGAATTCGAGTAAGTTAATAGTCACGCAAGAACGTTTCCGTCTGAAACCATGCTGGCTATCATTTATCAAACGGTTACTTTCTAAATGATATTCGATATCATCTCTGATGATAGTTTCCATTATTTTTCCTACGATCGAAGTCAAACTTATAGGCCTATAGTTATTTGGTTTCTTTTTGTCACCTTTTTTGAATATGGGAGTAACGTTAGCTAGCTTCCATTCTCTTGGGACATCTCCGGATATGATGGATTTCTTGAAAATAATTTCTAATGGAACAACAATCTCATTTTTCATTTCCTTTAAGATTCTTGGATGCCAACCGTCAGGCCCTGGTGTTTTGTTAACTTTGAGTTTGTCTATACACCTTTTAATTTTTTCTTTTGTTATATTTACCGTAGTGAGTAAGTTTACCCCAGACTTTTCACAGGTTTCAGTTTGGAATTCACTTTGAGGTGTTTCGTTTACGAATACCGAGCTAAAATAATTGTTTAAGAGATTACACATTCCTTCATTTGAATATTCAAGTTGACCGTCAGCAGATAATAGTGGTGGACCAATGTGATTCCTAACAACCTTTTTATCTCTAATGTAACTATAGAATTCTTTGGGATTCTCTTTGGATTTATCAGCGATATTCATTTCGTATTGTCGTTCTCTTTTTGTTATTGTCTTTTTTTTAAATCTCTCTGTATTGATACAGAACTTTCATTAGTCATTAGATGCACCCGAGCACTTATATTTCTTATAAGCCTGTCTCTTTTTAGCAATACTTTTTTTCAGTTTCTTTGTCGAGCCACTTTGGGCGAGCCTGATTTGGGGGACGTCTGTCCTTAAAAGGAATGTAAGTTTGAATTATCTTAGTGAGCGTATTTTGAAATATTTCCCACATTGATCTACAGGCCTTTCGTTTAATTTTTCCTCCCAATCTGTAAGCTGAAGCTCCTGACGTAGTTCTATGAACTGAGCTTTACTGAAATTCGGGTATTTTAGAAGCACAAGTATCTATTCTAAAATTGTTTAGGAGTTTGAATCTGACTAAGTTGTGATCGCTATTTGCAACAGATTCACCGACTTCTACATCAGTTGCCATGCTTTCGCGGCTAGTGATCAATAAATCGAGTATGTTTCCATATCTTGTGGGCTCTTTTACATGCTGAATTAAGTAATTGTCACCAAGAAAATCAATCAAGCGACTACCTATATGGCCATGTTCAAGGGTCATCCAATCAATGTCAGTAAAATTGAAATCACCCATTATCAATAAATCCCGGTTGCAGAAACTAGACAGTTCTTGAAATAACAGTTTGTCGTCTGCTAATGATAATGTCTTTGGCCTATATATTACACCTATATTCATTTTTTGTCCATTATATATATATATATATATATATATATATATATATATGTATATACATACACACACACGCACATTAGTTCTTTCACAATGACATTTCCATCAAGACGAGAGGTAGAGGTAGAATCTAGAACAATTAAAAAAAACTTGCTTTTTATACATAAAATAGCAATAACAACATTAATTCTCCTTTACCTTACAGACCTGCCCCATACTCCAGCCCCCCACTCCCCCCCATCGAAGGTCAAACACAACGCTGCGTGACCTCACATCCCCGCACACGCGCACGCGATGCAAGCGGAGAACCCACACGCCATTCGCGCATGCGTCACAGACGACCGTGACTACTGCGTTTGGCGTCGTCACGGAGGGGAGGGAGGGAAGGAGAGAGGACGAAGAGGAGAAGGAGAGAAGAGAAAGGGAGAAAAGGGTGAGGGAGGGAGGAAGTAGGGGGAGAGGAGAGGAGGGGTATTGTTTTTCGTACTTCTAGTCTTTGATTTATTAGCACTTAATTACAGGTCTTGCTTTTGGGCATCTCTCTCTCTCTCTCTCTCTTGTACGACTTCCTGGACACGTTATGAACATTCTTCTAACTTGTCTGCACAACGAAACGCGGCAGAAAAGAAAATGATAATAATAATACATTATTCTAGCAATTCTATTTTTTCTTGTCTGATTCTGGAGACACATGACCATATGCCATGACTCTAACGTCCTCTACATTGACGAGGTTTCCATTATCCCTTTAATTGTATGAAGAATGATTCCCAACATAGTTTAAGTCATCTTTTATCTTGCATGGTGCAATTATATGCACATGGAAAGAGTTTTCCAAGGTCGTATTATTATTATCATTATTATTATTTTTTACAAAATTCACATTAATATGGTACACCTGTTTGGTTGTTGTGCTGGTCTTTTAGATTGCATGTGTAACTTGTGTTGTTATGTTGTACTTTTTTCCATAGGGATTCTTTAGCGGCATGGAACTTTCTTTTCATAGACATCCTTCAGCAAAGAAAGAAAAAATAAACAATGGAAAGAAAAACAAAAATATAGATAAAATAAAATAAAAATAAGATAAAATATAAAAAACAGCACCGCAGCATAGTCAGAGCATTCTAACTATACTTCTATATTAAGAACAGGTCTTCGTTTGTCTATACAATTAGGAAGAAAATGTAAAATAATTATTTTCTATTTGTTTTCCCCTACACCCTCAAGTCTATTTTCAGAAAGATCAAGTATTGATATACAGACTTAGTAACAACACAATGAAGGCTGTTTTAAAAAGATTCAACAACTTTATGTATACGAATGACAGGTGGTAAGGGACATGGAACTGCCTACTGTAGGCCTTATGGTCTCTTGTATTCTCCTCCATTCTTTTGTTCTTAGCAAAATCTGGAAACGAATTTAAAGTGTTTTCCAGAGCGTTTGTGCAAGTGTCACAAATTTCAGCTTCCTAACCAACCACATTAAAATATATTTACCAGAAAACAAATCAAAGAGTAAAATAAAATCACAGCCAAAAAACATTCCAGAAAGACGTTTCCTTTCGTAAGAATGACGACGCCAAAAATTCCCCCAATCCCCCCACAATCAATTCCCCTTCCACCCACCCCACTCTTCCAACCTACGTCAGCTCGTCAGACGACTAATCCAATTCCGCCAATTCTTAACCTTCTATAGTATTCCACTTTATCTCCTATCGCCCTCGTCTTCGTCCTCCTCCTCACATTCCTCTTTTCTACTCAACTCCCTATCAACCTCATCCCTACCAATCCCAAAACTCATCCCTATCCATCTCCCCTTAGCCTAGTAATAGTTCTTCAATATCCATATCCACTACTCTCTTCAGAATTCATTCCATTTGTCTTCTTATCATTTATCCTTTTCCGTCCTTTTCTCCTCTTTTCCCTTTTCTCTTCTCCCCTTCCTGCTATTCTCCTCCACCTCTTCTTCCTATCTCCTCATCCTACCTCACCTCTCTTATTCGTCCTCTCCCTCTACTCCTTTTCCCCTTCCACCTTCAACTCCTACTCTCACCCAACTTCACTTTCTCCTAACTCACTTTCCTACTTCAGCTCCTCACCCTACCTCACTTTCTCCTCCTACTCCTTCCTCAACTACCCGTCTTTCACTCCCCACCAACCGTCACTCTTTCAGTTCGTGATTTCGCGCGTAAAGTTCGACAGCTTCCCCCGTCGACGCCATCTTGTTCCTCGCCTCTTGCTTTCCTTGTTCACCCACCCGCGTCTCCTTTGACAAGTCCTGTGAGGAACTTCCTTGTCAACTTCCTCTCCAAAGAGGAACTGAGTCACTCTTGTATGTTCTCCACAGTCCTTCAGTGTTTAACTCCTCCCACGCACTCCTCCACATTCTTTTGTTTTCACAATGTTGTCAACAAATGTTCATGACTATAACAGAATTTCACATTTTACATAAAAATACGCTGCCATCTTAATGGGATGAAATACATTTTCCTGTGAAGCTTAAACAACATATATATATATATATATATATATATATATATATATATATATATATATATATATATATATATATATATATATATATAACATTACCGAGAACTGGGAAAATAACTACGACCCGTAAAACTATGTTGGTTTAAACCTCTGAAAGAGCGTCTATTCAGCTAAGGGGATTAACCTCATCAAAGCAACTTCAGCTGATCATAGGGTTTTATTTCCGAAGTCCTAAAACCAGGAACCGAACGCGCTTACACTCCAGCCCGAGCGGGCACAGCGGGTGAGCCTTTCATTACAACACAAACCAAACTCATCTCGCGAGACACAATGACCCCTATAAAAGGTTCCAAAGAAAGGCACAATTGCTAACCCCACCCCCACCCACCCAACACCGCCACCCTTCGCTTGCATAAAGCTATCACTCCAGCGACAACAATAGACCTATTTTTAATCTCGGCAACACAAACGTTCGTAATTTGAATACCACCCACCTGAGGCAGGTATTCGCGTGCGGCGTCGTGCCAAATGCATTACGACCTAAGAACCGCTTGTTTCAATGTTTATACCGCCCACTACTTTAAACTGATGTGTGTGTGTGTGTCTGTGTGTGTGTGTGTGTGTGTGTGTGTGTGTGTGTGTGTGTGTGTGTGTGTGTGTGTGTGTGTGTGTGTGTGTGTGCGTGTGTGTTTTCTGGGCGCAACCACCACTTTGCCTATATATTTTCCCTTATAGAGCGAGAGAGAGACGGGGAGGAAATAAGAGGATGCGAGAGAGAGAGAGAGAGAGAGAGAGGGGGAGGAAAGGCGAGGATGTGAGACAGAGGGTGGAGACGAAAGAACAAGGTGAGAGAGAGCGAAAGAAAGGTAAGAGAGAGGCGATACCGCTGGACCAACACCGTAAAGCAACGAACCGATCCGCCGAACCTCCAGTAGATTCACAACTCCAACCGGCCGACTATCACCGTGCACACGATGTTATGTTCGACGACCATGCCCTTCGGCGCGGATACATATCTCCTTATTTGGCGCGTCCAGCCGGGGTGGTGCCTGCCGCCTGTATATGTATATCTATTCATGCCCTTCCTCTGACCTTACGTAAACAGGAGGACCGGGTGAACATCTCCCGCCAAAGCGCCTATTGACGCGTCCACGCTCCGGGGAGTTATGGCGGCAAACGATGCATCCAGGATGTCGTAGGTTTGAATCCTTCAATGACTGTTTCAATCTTGTCTCCAAGACTTTTCCTGTGTTCGTAGCAGGAAGTTTATTGAAAGCTAGAATCCCACACTATTATCGTGGTGGGCTATAAACTCATCGATACAGAGGATGGTGCCACTGACATGTACAAAACCACCCAGCGACATTAGAAAAAATGTATTCATCAATACGGAAGGGATTAAACTACAATATCATTATAAAATGACAGTGCATTCTTCACTCAAACGGCTATGATGTAGATATGAAACATATGAATAAATACATAAATTGAATAAATAAAATGAATACGCAACATGTAAAACATCAGAAACGCGACAGAAGGAGGATGCAGAATATTACTTCACCACCATTATCATTAAGTTATTATTAATAATAATATCAGTATCATTACTAATTAATAATAATATTATCATTATTAATCAACACCAGAAGCCAAAAGGCCCGAGTTTACAAAAATACTTGATACACTGAGGTAGTTGTTGTTGAACGCATCCCTCAACGACCTATCTCAACGCCATCTACAAACAGACAGCATGTTGTAGACGAACTTCAGAATCGAGTGTAGAGAACTTATTTCTCACTGTAGTTCTTTTTTCAATCAATTTAATTCTTAGCCAAAGAACAATGCTACATAATGCAAGAATTATAAATAGCACTTCAGTAACTATACCAATTCCACAGTAATATCTACCTGAAAATTTCCCATCACTTTCACAGCTACACACGCAAGAAATGTGTAAATATCTACACGGTATATAAACCAGTTTATATATTATCTAATATATATGATTTTCAGTGACAGCTGAAATTGCCTTACTCATCTAACCTGCATATTATTTGTGCCAACTTAATTTACACTACTTTGCATTTTACATGACAATTCTGCACGAAATATCCCGCTACGACAGAACTAACGCCGACAGAAACAACTTTCGGCTCTTTGTATCACAGTGAGAGATACTCCATAAATTTTCTTGATGTCGGCAGGAGGGCATTCTGAAACAGGATTGCGCTAGTTTTCCCGTCAACTTTTAACTCGGGCTGCCGTCCGTACCCTTAATTGTACTGTCGATGTGTCGTATATATTAAAGAGAAAAGAAGAGATAGAGATTGACTGATCACTACCGGGTATACTCAACCGCAAAACACTTCAATGCAAATACACAATTGTAGTCAGGGCGGAAAGACATGGATAAATGGGTAATACCTACCCAAAGATAACACACACGAACTACCTCAACTCGTTCCAATATGAATACTCCAACCCAGCGTGCTCCCACACGCAAGAAGAGCCAACTCAACGGAATGGGCCCCGTGCGCTGAACGCCCCCCCCCCACCCCACACTGGAAATATAAGAATCTATCACATGTCCAAAACCAATTATCATGTCTTCAGGTGACGGCTATGCAGATATTTTTTGCTTATATCCTAGCTGCTGTTTGGTGGTTTGATTCAGTTAAAGACTTCCTAGTCCCTTACATAGGTAAAAGGTTAGGCTCTATTTCCTACGAAGCAGGTGTAGCTGTACCTCAATACTCCCTGGGGGGATCGAAATGGGTCCTCTTTGGGGAGTATTATGTGAGAATCGACGACGACAACGACGACCACGATGATGGTGGTGATGGTAATGATGGTGATGGTTGTGATGATCGTGAAATGAAAGGAGGTTCAGAGAATATTAGGTAAACATAGACTTTGGATGCATCGGGGCCGAAAACCGTTAAGAACCACAGATCCGCTCGGTTGGAATTAAAAATTGCGGACAACCATCGCTACGGTGTGCTTCGCGTTCAAATTGTAGTCTAGATGAGTCCATCCTCTCCTTCCTCGAAATTTTACAGTCTGGATGAATGCTGGTGGATCCCGGAAGAAGTGACATCCAGGGAGCCAAAAGAAATTTGTTTTCTGGGTGCTCAAGCATTGTAAGGCTCATTCCAGGGCCCGCGGTATCTAAAGCAAGAATCTTTTTATGAAGTTTCGGTGACGAATTTTCCCTATATTTTTATTGCACTCAAACACACACACACACACACACATATATATATATATATATATATACATATATATATATATATACACACACACACACTGTGCTCGGGTCCAACCCCCATACATTGACCACGATGTTGCTGTTTTGCATATTTCCAACGCACATTTACACTTTTCTTTAAACGGAACTTAAATGTCGTACAGCAAGCAATGGCGGGGGGGGGGGAGGCTCCGCACATTTAATAAAGATGATTTTGTTCCCTGCGAAACATTCTACACCAGAGCAAAGCAAAGATCTTGTTACGTTAAACGAAGGAAGTAAGCAAGAGGGAGGTTCCATTCTTGTCAACATATAAATAGTAAATAATGGCACATCTGCCACGCCTAACTCCTGACAATTGGTACGACTACTTATAGTGCCCCTTTATGTGTATATACTGCTTGTCCGATACAAGCTTGCATAATACACTCGAAGGTTTACTGCAAGCTGGCTTGCCAACTGTCAGGGTGCAGCCATGACAAAGGCTCGAGTCTTGTCTGAACACCCAAACAATCCAGGAACATAGATGCAAGTCTTTTGTCTTTAAGCACATGATTACAAATGACTTTGTGATCCAATAAACCTTACAAAAACCTCGGGTGGTTCTGGATCAGCAATCTTACTTCATACGTGAGTGCGTCGAGCTAGCATCCTTAGGGGATGTGATAAAGTGTTGGTGATAAAGCTTCAGATGTAAAACAACTCAAGTCTGTCCTCTGTCAGACTCTCTTGATGCCTGAATCTGGCAACAAACACAATCCAGTAACGCTTTCGTATTATATGCACATAATACCCTAGCTGACTACGTGGTGGATTTTTTTTTTTTTTTTGCGAAAGTTCTCTACTATACTCAGAACAAGGGGACATGTTGCAACAAACTACATAGTATTTCAGTATGAAGTCCTGAACTAGCCTACGAGGTGGACAAGTGACGGTAGATTAGGGAGATGATAAGAATGAGAGGAATGTGCGCGAGATGACATCATAATGGCGGAAAGGGGGAGAGGGGACACCGCGGGAGGGGAGGAGATACGACGCATACGGAGAAATGTCAAGATGACAGAAGACGACAAAACGGGGGAGATAAGAGAGGGTGAGGCGAGGGTGGAAGAAGAGATGGATGTGTTGGAGGAGATATCAGAGACGGGAATATGAAAAAAAAGGCAGAACATGTTACTGCAATGACAGGATGTTGCTATCAAGAAGAGAAATGACAGGAGGATGATAGCAGAGGGGAGGCTGATAAGGCAGCAACGATATGGGAGATTACAGAAATCAACAGCATGAGAGAGAGAGAGAGAGAGAGAGAGAGAGAGAGAGAGTAGACAGACACGGAAGAGGGGAGAATTAAGTAGGGCAATCAATGAATGGCCGAACATCCTTTCATAACAATTCTAACAAAGCTACATTGACATATCATCCAAACTACACCGTCATGTATTCATGATACCTTTACACAAATGAATGAAAAATGAACTACACAAGACAACATAGCCCAGGGTGGAAGTCGGATGGTAAGTGCCCCGGCACGAGCATAGTGATGTACTGAAGCTTTACTGTACATATACCAATACATGACGGGCTCTACCTTTCAGGTACAGAGCCCAGCACAACCATACTTAATTCAAGCCAGGTATGGTTATGCTCACTCTGGGGCCCTCACGGAAACGCTGGCGGCGTGACAGCGCCACCCTTCAATCGTCAAAGCTTTTCACTTGCGGATATTTTCTCGCCGACTTAGGCTTGTATAGAATAATATCCTTTGCGAATAAGGCTGACAATGATAATACAAACAATACAATGTGCATTACTTCAGTTGGCAACGAATGCCATGCTTGTGTATTCACTGTTCATTAATGATAAATGGACGGAAAATGTCTTGTTCTTACATCCATTCCAATATGATTCGATGATGCCTATGTACCTATAGTCCTGCCCTACCTCGCATTCCTCTCCCACTCCACCTCATCCCCATCCACCCATGGAGTAACACCTGCGTCCTAGTGTGTTCCTGGCCTTGACGGAACCTACGGGTGAGTGACAGGGCGTAAGGTTTCCTGAAGGAGAGTAACCACAGCTGTCACGAACACCTTTACACAAAGGCAGGAAAGCAAGCAAGCAAGCGAGACAGGCAGCCAGAAACAGACACGCATTGGGTGAGAAATGAGAGGGGAGTTGTCACTTTGAGGAAACTTTCCTTGTACATGGTATGCATGTATAGCCTGACCTACGCATAATCGTGCGTATAAATCTGCCTGAAAACCGGTAAGGAAGCCCCATCACACATGTTTACAAAGTTGAAGGAGGGTGGGATGCGGAGGGAGGAGGTGGGAGAAAGGGAAGAAGAGGAAGAAGAGAAGAAGGGAGAGGGTGAGGAAGAGGAGGAGGTGGTAATGTATTGAGGCATGAAGGGCTGAGCACGCGTTCACCTAGGAGGCAAACTGACGAGAAAAGCGCTACGTTGAAACATTTATTCTTGTACTGAATAACTTGAGCCAGACAACTTCATTATTCTGAAGGCTGCTGCTTCCCTCCCGACCTCCTGACTACTGATAAAGTACTTCAAAACACTTTGGTAAACACCTCTGACCTGGTTGACTTTTTTTTCACAATCTAAGTGATGCTTTCCACCAGGAAAACAGCTTCCACATTTAACAACTGGACTCGCAATAGATCGTTGGGTCCCATGACATCTGTTACAGATTCTCTTCTGGCTAATTTATTCACCTGCAAGGAATAGATAAGTTGCGTCTCGAATTTTCACCGTTGGGAACTTAAATACTTCAGCGTTAGCCAGAATAAAAGTTCACAACGCCATCGAAATGCGTAACGACACATATTCTGGACAATCTTCAGAGGTAATGACTATCAAAATAACTACTCGATATTATTTTCTCTCAATTCAAATTCAAAATCAATCTCAACTGAGGTAACTTCTCTGATACGACCCAAACGGATGGAAGTGTGTAAAGGTGGTAAGTATGCACGTATGCATGCATACATGAATGTACGTTAACACACCAACGATCCAGACGTCCTTGCAAAGGAAAGAAAACGTATAATGATTCAAAGTTACAAGAGAGCAAAGACGCCCGGATACGTTAGGGACCTGAAGCAGAAACAAGCCAGGCATATAGAGACAGCTGTCGTCATAAGCCCGCGACGGCCATGCCAACCGTTGTCGCCCACCCCCCCCATCAAGCTATCATCGTAATTGTTTAAAGCCAATAGCATCTAGGCCCTTCGCCCTGATAAATTATAAGAGAGACTGCGGCCTTTGTAGCATCCATCCATCCAGCCTTCAATTCATTCATTCATACATACATAAATGCATACATTACGTTGGCGCCTCTAACAAACAGCTCTATAACGGTCATCAAATTCGCCCCTCTGAGACCCTGAGAAATTTATTTCTTCAATAAAACGTCAAATATCAAGATTTTTCCTCACCGGGACAAAACATTGAGGTGCATTGAATGGATACGGATGAGAGAGCTCGCCAGAGGGTTTAGGGGAGACTGGATTGGAAAGAGGTGAAAGGAGAAGACAGGTGCTTGCTGACCGCGAGTGTGAAGGAGAATCAAGGTTAATGCGCGTGAAGAGAGGGAAAGGAGGTGAAGGAGGGAGAGTGGGAGAGGGGTAGGGGGGGAAGAGGAGTAGGAGGATGTGAGGGAAGGTGAGGGGGAGAGGCGGGGTGGGCTGTAGGCGGTGGGGAGCTTGAAGACTAGGGCACAGCGTGGTACTTCTGCATCGGTCGTAAACGTGTCATTGGCTGTTGTGCCATTAACTAAGGTCGTTCGCCGGGTGTCATAGGGTCGCCCCAAGTCACACATGGCCCTTGAAGATGTACGAGGTATCTGTGACGTTATCCTCTCTCTCACATGGCAAAACAACGTAGTTCCAGTACATCTTACGAACACACACAAACACAAACACACACACACAGATCTACAAATGCCTTCCGTCGTTCCCAATCTCTCAATTCTCGTAATCCGAAATCGATTTAATTTCCGACAACCAAAGAAGACCCACCGAAAGACTTTGCACCTGACCCCATGTTAGTCACACACTCGTCTTACAAGACCGAGTCATGTTCAAACAACACGTCATCCCTTGAGCGTGATTCTTCAAAAGACACACATACAGACGAGACTGCAACACACACTCCATGCAACATTGCTAACACCTGCAGGCATACAGAAAGGGATCAAACTGATGCAATAGCTCCTCTACGTGATAGTGAGCTTCAAGAGGTTTTTTTTTCCCTCTCCATAAGGTAAATCTTTTCTATTCGTCTGATAGATTCTAGACCAGCGTTTCTCAACCAGGGTTCCCCGGAACCCTAAGGTTCCGCAAAAGATCCATAAGGGTTCCGCGAGAACAAGTGAGATCAGCTAATGCACTTTGGATTTTTTTTTTATTATTTAATCTCATATATGTAATATAATTAAACACGCACGGCATATTCTTGGTTATTGTAATAATGTAATATAGACATCCTATCTAACCTATTATTATGATGAAAATAAAACGAGAAATGTATGGTATGTTTTTTTTTTTCTCTTTTTTTTTGCGTAGGGGTTCCTTAATTAAGACATGCAGCTTATTTCAAAGATTACGCAAGGGTGAAAAGGTTGAGAAACGCTGCTCTAGACTAAGGGATCTCGACTTGGTGGCTCATGTACCCCATACTTTATGTATTGCTGTTCATTACCCTCCTGAATATCACTTCAATACTGAATTGAATCGTCGTGCATCCTACTTGTTTTTGTTTTGATATCCCATGGTCCCCCAGGGCATGAACCCGAGTGAGAATCACCGAGAATCACGGCCCTAGATGTGATTCATGTTCGGGATTCGATACACAGATGACGTCTGGCTTATGCTCGTCGAATTAAGTCCATTCGCACTGAGTATTAAAGGAGTAAATAACCTAATTCTCGAGCCCAGCAGCATCTGAAACATCTTTATCCAGTAAATGAACCAAGTCTTCTAGAACTAATTTGAAGAGAACAATAGGGGCTGGGTAAAGCTTCAGATCTCCCCACAATAGGTCACACATTCCTTTCGAAAACGTTGCATTAGTACCACGTAGCACCTGCCCTTGCAGTGGTAGAACTTAACTTATCCTACCGAAGGAGTACCACAAAACTGAATAAAATACAACCGACATCAAAGACAAAAGCTAACGTAACTCCGGTGGGGAAGAGGTAAAAAAAAAAAATAAATAAATAAATAAATAGGTTGTCTAAAGTTAGACAACTCCTACAAAGGAACAAAACCACTGCAACGATGAAGAACATCACCCTAGGATGAGACAAACTGAGGCTAATTCCCTACAACAGCTAAAGGTCCATGGGTACGTTGGATCTCTTTTTACCGATCCGCATAAATCAGAGCCGACGTTGTAGTAATATGGGACGCATCCCCAACCTAACTGCGTACGCACACGCAAGTACAGGGTGGTCCGATAGCCCTGCCCCATGACGATTAATGAAATAATGCTAGGATATTTATTTCCCTTAATAAATGCTTACAGTGTCAGCCGTCACATGAGAGATAATCATATCCTACATTAAAATGAACAGTTTGATATTTCGCTTAACCCACAGCTTTATACAATTCATTAGCATGTGGCACGACTTCTGAACTACGCTGTAAACGCAGCGTAATCGCATCTTACGTAACATAGGGAGAATGAAAGCCTTTGCAGGACCACAGACTCAACTAAATCACTTTCCACCGGCAGCTGACCCACAGCTACAAACTACTTCGAGCGAAGAACCTCGGAAACATCGAGAACACCGCCAGCGAGAGAGAAAGGTGCAGCCTGACCTGACCACTCGATCGTATCGTCCCTTACAGGTCCTTTTACATCTCCCGAAAAGGCCACATCTGGAGACTTAAGTTATTCTAATCTTCGTATAAGGCAAACCATGTCAGCCTAGGGACCTTTTCAGTATATATTGCTCGTAGATCTATGACAAGGTGCTGGCCAACTAATATATGACAAGTACATCTAAGGAAACCAGTAACTTCCGATAGACGGATTTGGAAAGTAGGTTTCGTTAAATGAAATACAACCCTGGTTCTATTGTCTTGCTGGTGTTAAAATCTACTCTATATGGTTATCTAGTTACCGGCTTTTGTTATGGTTAACTCGAGGTAATCTAACTCTGATGATGGGAGGATTAAGCTTGCGGGGACAACCCTCCACGGTTACCTGGTAAATGATGATGATGATGGCAATGGTGATTGTTGTTGTTATGGGATGTAATTAACCAGCTCTTGTATTCTCATGAACAATCTCGCGTTGTTGTCGTGCGTTTTCTTATTTTCTATATTTCGGTTTAATTAGTGATGGTGATAATGATGATGAAGACGACGATGACGATAATGACGGTGTTGATGGCGACGACAATAATCACTATTAAACAATTTATATACGTGGACAGAAAACCCAATAAGACGAATTGTCGATAAAATAAATATGTATGTATTTCATAGAAATTAATTGCGCAGCTGGCGTCGGATCGCAATGAAAACAACGACCACTAACCACTCTCACGTCGTTGTAGTCCTAGCGTAGTTCGTTGTGACCCAGTCGTATTTTACGGCTGATCGCCTCTTCCACGACATCCCAAAGGCGAAATAGCTATCACGATTAGAAAGCTATAATTCTATACTCCGACGCGTCGCCTAAGAAAGAATTTGACAGCCATCTGGCTAATTTATATTTACAATACACGGAATCAACGAAAATATATACCTTTGTACATATATATCTCAAATAAACTAAAAGTTTTACTCAAGGCGCATTTCATAAAACTTAAGTAAATAAATACTTGAGGTTTTTAATGTCTACCAACGAAATACACAAGTGAAAAAAATCTCTTTATTTCTATTTTTATTTACTTATTTTCATTTTACATTAATCTGGCCACAATTTATTGAAGGCTATCTATAACCACCTGGGTGACATGAACTGGACCTTCAGACCGGAGTTACGACTTTTTTCTACACACGCGACTGCCAGGGCAAGTGGCAGTCACTAGACTCGAACTCTGATCCACCCAGTAAGAAAAAGAATATTCAATAATCCTCCAACACGCTACACCAACACCCGGGTGTTCAATAAACGTGTGGATGACCATAATTCATGACCGAGGTTACAATTGTTGATACCCAAAGCTGACCAGTATATAAGAAACATGGCCAGCACATGATCCGTTCTTCAGTGCATTAGTTCTCTCGTCCAAGAGATTGTAAACAGTTCCATTTAATAATGCATGAGGTTAAGATGTTGGTAATGGTACAATTAATTATCCTAGACAAATATTTATGACAATCTTCCTCCAACGAAATTTCTCGACTCCATCCCAACGTCCCGGCAGCCCATACGTCACTAATTACTAAAAAAAAAAAAAAAAAAACATTGTTAAGCCAGCCAGAACAAAAATGAAAAGGGCGCCACTACTAAAGAAGTCGAAAAGCTATCCTGGCAATACTTTCTCGTGAGGCACTAATCTTAGCATTCTCTGCAGACGAATTTATTCAGTTGAGGGGACAACTCACGCCGTTAAAGGCTTCAGCGTGCTGGAAACAGTCACTACATCAACCATCACAGCACCGTATCAATGGCTAAACTCACACCCGAGAAGCGAGTCGTTGATATATGGTCCCAGTTGTGCGGGCCCATGCGCGTACTCTAAACAGTACACCCCCCACCCGACCCCCACCTCCAAAGCCGTTGAGGAGTGGTGGTCTAAAGCGACGACAGTAACCCTTGTTGCTAACATGGTTGTTTCTCAACGTTTTTTCGCCCGTTTTCTATGTTTACTCCATGGTTTCACTTCCAAGTCTGGGCGGGGAAAGTCTAGAGATACAAGGGTGAGTCAATTCCTTCCAGGAAAAAACTTGCTGGTATATTAGAAGCAACGACTATTAAAATGTTGCAAGAGCTTCATGACCCTACATATACCGTTTTGTGGATCTTGCGCATTTGTCTTCTCTGTATTACTGCCTGTTTCATAAAATGGTTATTCTTTATAATTTATGCCTACGAACCAAGCCACTAATTTTTGTGTTTAGGTACTTATATCCACTTAAAAAGAAGTTGGTCACTTTTAACTTCTATTATCCCTACGTTCAGCAACCCTCCTTAAATTTCTATCACCTCTGACTCCACCTCTTCGGTGTGATATTGTTTCCAAGGACAATCTCTAGCTACAGATGACAAAATGCATGATAAATATATAAAGAGTTTGTTTTACGAAATGGCTGAGCCTCGCTGAAATGACCTCACTTTGGTGAAATACACAACGACGCAGTTCCGCACCGACGCAAAGCCGAGCCCGCCATCCATCATGTCAATCAGCCGCGTCTTGGTCCTGCGAGGCGACACTGCACCCACATGAGTGCAGCAGCAGGACCAACCTACCCGCACCCGGCAACAAAGATTCGAGTGTACTTCACCCCCAGCTGGTGTGATTTTGAAAGTGTATCAGTGAGACATGACTGGGAGATTAAGTAAAGGCTAGGGGTGTGTGTGTGTGCAAAACATAAGGCTACAATGCTACGCACATTACTGATATCTATATTTGCAACCAGCTATTCAACTTAATTATCACATTTTGAGTAGAAAGTTTGACAGAACCCCACAACGTCGACGCAGTAACTCCTGTTTCATGGTCCACAGTCAAATGAAGAGAGGAAAAGGCGAGGCGCAAAGGCACGGCGTGTGGTGGTCAGTTGATCCTACGGGTAAACGCTTTATGAAAGTGGGTGGATCAGTGATATGCACATGATAACCCACCAGCGAGTGAGAGGCAAGTTGGCAGTCCAGGAATTTCTTTACTTTTATTTATTTACACGTGTGTGTATGTGTATATATATATGTATATATATATATATATATATATATATATATATATATATATATATATTTCAGAAACCACCGGGAAATTGAAAAAACAGATACCGAACGTTTTCGTCTATTTAGACATTTTCAAAGGTAAAAAAAAAAAGCCAAACAGGCAAAGGCTTAGAGAAAAGAATAGGCCAACATAAATATAGTATTAGAACGGGGCAAGTGTCCAGTGGATTATTTGTCCACCAAAGGGATTATGGTCATAATATTGACTGGGGAAATTCTAAAACAATTACTTCTTGTAATAATATTATAGAAAGAAATATTATTGAATCTTGTTTTATATAATAAAAAAAAAATGGAAATAACATAAACTTGAGTTTGGGTTGATTTAAATTGGACAATTTTATTATTGACAAAATTGTGTGTGATAAAATGTAACATGGGACCTCTCCGAGTATCCTTGTCTTCTTATGTATTTATTGTTTCTTTCTGTATTGCTTTTTTGTACCTTTGAAAATGTCTAAATAGACGAAAACGTTCGGTATTTGTTTTTTCAATTTCCCGGTGGTTTCTGAAAAAATAGTTTATCACGTGTGTTTTGTGATTTCTTTGCATATATATATATATATATATATATATATATATATATATATATACATATATATATATATATATAATTCATTTGCTCGTTTGTTTTCAGGTTCTTTATTCAACGATCAAAGGCAATATGAATTGATCAAAATAGATGCACATGCCATTGCTGTAGTCCTCCCTTGCTTTGAGTGGATTAAGCCCACATTCTTGTATTAAATCTTAACCTTGTAAACTAGCCTACGACTTCGATGGTACAATTTTCTTATTTGCCATGTTTCGTTCATCACACTCGCATCATTATACTGGCTTATGACATCAGACCTCGTTTTGAACCGAAAGACTTGTCGGCATGCTTTGCCTATATACTTCATTCAAACACGCTCTTATTAACTAGAGGTTCTCCTAAGGAAAGGAAAAGGTGACTCAAAAGATGATGTAAGCACGAATAATCCCCCAAGCAGAAGTGATATATGATGTAACTGGCTAAATTCGAACGGGGTGCTTCAAGACACCTGCAACGCGTCCTACCATTTCCCCTGTAGCGGCGAGAGGCTAGTGGGCGGTCCCAGGAAGGGGCTCCTGAGGGAGTGAGGGTAGGTTTGAGACTGAGTTACAGTAGCGCAGGTGCACGTTATGGAGGTATACAAACGTAGTAATGCAGTGACTGATTTGACTAAGTGTATTACATACTAGTATGCAAGCTTGTGAGTGCGTGGGTGGGTGTCTGTATGTAGTCTTACAGTACTGTGTGCACCCTCCCCACTTTCTTTCTCTCTCTCCGAGTGTATGTGTTAGTAATACTCTCATACATGTACGTTCTATGTATTACAGGCACGGGTCAACATTATTTTGGTCTGAATTACTAAAAACTAACGCGCCTTGCTTTACTGTTGAGCCCTTTTCACGTATCACCCAGTGTGTCCAGTTATGTATAATAAGACATTTTCCTCAAGACTCAACGGGAATCTTCCTATACACCTACATACATCCTCTGCTTCCTATCCAAAGCTCCCACCTACATACGTCGCGCAGTTTTTTTTTCTAATTTAATTGTTATTCCAGGTCTACCCTCAACCAACATTCCCAAGGACGTCGGTTGGGATCTCTGGTAGCGGAATTCAAATTCTGCGAAGAATTTACTCGCCCTTGTACTTTCGTTGGAATCTTTTTGCGCGTTTTCTTTGGCCACCTGTGTTCATATCACTCTTGCCAATGTGGGAATGAAACCTATCGACATTTTTTCCTTTCTACAAAAGATAATAAAATAATCTTTCTGAAGAGCAGATGTGGCAACGATATTATAACAGAGTACAGGAACAAGCGTAGAATAGAAAATACACATCTGAAACTGGATTACAGACGCAAGCACAAACATTCCAACAAAAACCGCTGATGCAAACGTTCTCCAAAACTATCTATCTAAACTACTCCCTTTGTCACGAGAAACATAGCCGGTCCTGCCCACATTACCATTTATTCGATAACGTAACGGTTACACTAGTTTTCAGTCTCGTACACAACAGGACCAGAGTACGCCTTGGATACAGATAGGTTGGCTATCATTTCAACATGGGTTTTTCATTCCTGTGATTGTTTCGGGTATCAACCAGTTTAGATAACCACAGAATTATGTTGCTAATTAAAATAATGTTCACTGTTAACCCAGGCTGTCCATTTTTATCATATTTACTTATATGTTCTAGGTCTCGCCAGACGGTCGACTTCTGTTATACATATTTTTTGGTAAAGTGTCTAAATCATGCTTGGAATAAAACTATATATAAACAAGTTGATTAACTAAACAAACAAGTGAGCTGTAACCTGGATCTCATCCATACATATATATTTCCAGCATATACAATATATATATATATATATATATATATATATATATATATATATGTGTGTGTGTGTGTGTGTGTGTGTGTGGTGTACGCGTACACTTCTTTCTCATCATGTACCCTTTATGTGAATTTTCTAAGCTCAGCAATATTCCTTAATATCTATCTTATGACTATTAACTTTAGTAGCAAATTAGCCAAGAAGGGCCGTGTCTAATACCCCCTATGTAACGTGAAACTTCCATAAAATCCATCTTTTAATTTGCCAGTACCTGTTGTCTGACGTCACTAATTACTTTGTAATGAGTACCCTGGGGGTGCAGCACCCGCTAAATATTTTTGCAAGTCATTGAGTGTTATTTTCCTCGTTCTTTTTTTATATTTGTAGCCTGTACACTCTCGCAGAGGGACGTTGATGAAGAAGACATTCCTGTAAAGAACCTTAGGGCAAAACTGGTCAGGAATAAACTCGGACCCAAGACCTGTGTTTTCTTTATCTATTTTCCTCATATCACTTCTACCCTAAGAGAGCTTCTCTCCTATGCTGCATTTCCTTGATGGATTGTGATCGCTTCGAAGTTTTACAGCGTTTGACCAAATCCCCCAGGAAACGCTCCTAAACAGACTGGTCACCGCACTAACATTTGATGTTCATCATTACCTAAAAAGTGATAGTGCACAGCTTATCCCCGCCATGAAATCTTATTAAAGTCCACCTACGTGGATAGTGTCCTTCCTGGGTGCTCTCAGATCTCGGATACCTTGTTGAGTTGCATTATGCATGAGGACACAACCGAGGCTTTACGACCCCTGCCAAGTTTAGCGTGTTTATACTCTTGGCTGTCTCGGAATATGGAGGATCTTGAAGACCCAACAACATTGTAACGAGTCGTTGAAAATAGTACTAACCCCACCCCTCACCTGATCACTCTTTGTGTCCCTACATTTATCCTCACCACCACATGAGTGTCCCTTGCACAACCACCTCCATGGTCTGATTCCACTAACAAAACCACAAAAGCATCCAAGGTTCATACTATCTCCTCCTCTCCCTCCTCAGGCCTATTCCATGCACTCTCACACGTACCAAATGATCCTGTCAGCTGCTGTGGTTTCCTACTCAAGTCTTGTTAATTTTACCACCGTCCACGTACTTGGCAAGGACAAATTTTGTCCTCCATAATACAGCTGTGTGCAAGGCCGAAAGAGAGAGAGAAAGACGAATAGAGTGCGTGCGAGTATGTTAAGTCTCTCGACGAGCGCGAGAGGGCGGGTCGGTCGACCATCACGCTTGTCGACGCCGCGCCACTCGGGCCAAAGATGAAGAACGCTTCATTAGCATTACAGAGCCCTGTCGCAGATCGTCAGTCAGATGCCCGAAGGTCACCGGCGCCTTCAAAAGCCGAGAGTAATGGACATGAACACTGTTGGGTGCTTCTGCAGCTTCATTCCTAATTACAACGCCATGTTTAATAATGTCATTTCATAAAAGATGAGACAGAGATGGAACGACGAGAGGAGAATTGTGTGCGTGTGTGTGTGTGTGGGGGGGGTATTCAATCGTCCTCCAAGTGTCGGTTTCTTTCATTTGATGTCTTTCATCAACCCAAACATGCAAAACCACACTTCATTTATTTCTTTACATATATATCTGTTTATTTTCTGCTTCAACCACGGGCCCTTTCGAGACCAACGCGTAATCTCATGGATAATCAAGGGTGCAGGATGGAAGGAGGAGATGGTTATAGCTTTAACTGATCAAACATAACACGAACCAGCGACGATGCCCTTAATTTAGTGTCCGGTGTCTTTCCGAGAGTAGCAGGTTCCCGGACACGCGCTTGGTCGGAGGACCGTCAGAAGCTTTCCCGGACACGGAAGGCTCTGCCGTTACCCCCGCTCCCCACCCCCCCGCCCCGCCTTCAGTTCCGGATAGTCCTCCTTTTCTCGTGGTCACCGTCTCATTATTCTACTCATCTCTTCACTCTACATCAATCTCATCCTTACGTCTTTTCCTTTCACAGATCATTATCATAAGGCGGTTATATTCATCTCCGTACCATTCCTTCCCTTCTTGGTAAAGGGTTACTTCCGAGTAACAAAAAGTAACCCACAGACGATCCGGCGTTACCATAAACGGGAAAGGCGTTACCTACTTAATTGACCGGGTGACTATGGACCAAACAGTCGCCATTTGAGCTGCTTTTCCAACACGAGTGGACCTCTTACCTGTAAAAAAGAAAAAAGAAGCATTATTACCATATCTTATGCTTTGAGAGAGAGAGAGAGAGAGAGGAGAGAGACAGGATATAAGTGACATGGTGAGAATGTTGATCTAGAAAACTAATTCACTGACAAATTGTATTCATGTGTGCTCAGGCTGTCTAACCCATTAAACTCCGACGACATGATGTCTTGTCATTTGGTCAAATAAAACAAAAAATGATAAAACACCAAAACGTTTGATCATTAAGGTGATTTTGTTCACCCTAGAATTTATCTTCAACCTGGTACAATGTGAAACCAATCCGATTCGCTCATCTTACAGTACAATTTCGTGTTTATCCCCAGATGATTTTACTCAGCTTTGAGGAGGGGGATGATTACTCTATTCAACGAACAATACACCTACATTAACTTAAACCAAATCAGCAGACATTTTCCTGTCTGCGGATTTTGAACAACTGGTCGATAATTCCAAAACTCACCCCAATGCTAATCCCAATTTTTAATTTCCCGAAGTTTCTTCTAATATTTTGTGATACTGCTCATGCTATATCTATTTTACAAACTTAATCTGACAGGAGTATACAATTTCAGCACAAGCAATTAACGCGTATTTTCTTTATATAAGGTACATTTCAATGCAAACAAGAAACCAGAGTATAAATGAAAAGAGTACAAAAGTAAATATATAAACGAATAAAAAAAAAGTGTCTTTCCAAACGACAATCTTCTTGTCCCCGTGGGCTCAACGGGCCTCGTTGGACAGCACGCAAGACTTCTGCGACCGTTAATGGCCGTTAAATACCCGCCACTAAGCATTCTTCAGCATCCCGCTCCTTAATCCTTTCCAGTTCCATCCGTTAATAGACAAGCCATTTCCACTTCACCAAATCGTTCTACCAAATTCCCATTTCGCCAAACTACTTAATACAACCTAACCTCAGGGAATTTGGCCAAGTGGAGACTCAGCTTTTTAAACCCTTTTAACACGGTGGCACACCTCGTTAATCTTATTTAGGTCAACTGTTCTCTATTTTATGTTCATGTGGCGATGGACAGGCGGTAAACGAGAGAGAGAGCGAGAGCGCCACAGAGGTACCCAGAACCAAATCGACATAGCTCTCTCCTGCAGAAGACGACGACAGCAACCTGCTACGCCCACACTCTCCTCCTTTTGCGCCCACGACCAAAGCCCCGCTAAGCCAAACTTGCAATGCAACTCGGAGGGTCCGCCCTCGTCGCCTACTCCCACGTGAGCCTGTCCAGCTTCTCACTCTGGTTCCTCCTCCTCCTCCTCCTTCCATCCTCTTACCAGCTCTCCAGCACCTTATATGCTACCCACACTACTCCTGAACTGGACACATGTGACCCGAGAGGAGTGGTTGTGGACGCAGTGGAGGTGGTAGTGATGGTAGTAGAGATGGTGGTGGTAGTGATGGAAGGTGATGGTCATGGTATGAGAGGTAAGGTAGTGATGGAAGGTGATGGTCATGGTATGAGAGGTATGGTAGTAGTGATGGAAGGAGATGATCATGGTATGAGAGGCAATGGTAGAAAGAGTATTAGTGGAGGAAGTGGTGGTAATGGTGGATAAAGTGACGGTGGTGGTTATAATGATAAAAGTGGTGCTGGCGGCAATAATGGTGATAATGATGTAAGAGGTGATGGAAAGATTAATATTGAAGTGATTGAAATGGTGAAAATTTGTGGTAGAAGTGATGCTGGTGGAGGTAATAGTAGAAGTGATACTTGTGGTACTAGTAAACGAAGTGGTGGAGGCAATTGTTGAGGAGGAATGGTGATAGCGAAGGTGTGTGTCACCCCAGACTTCGATAGGGTGACACTTCCTCATGTGGACTATCCTAGGGTGACAATTCTTCTTGTGGGCCATCCTGGGTATACGATTCTTCGGTTGTACAAGTTGCTGTCAATAAGCATAACCCTCATTCAACCTAACTTAACCTAATCTTTATTTCACTGTTGATATTCGGCGTATTGGGGTGACAATTCTTCAGGTGGGATCTCATGGGGTGACTATTCTTCATGTCCATGTGGGCGTTCTGGGGTGACAATTCTTCATATGACCCAACATTTTTTCCTCAATAGAGACAATCTAGGGGCGAGAATCTTATTCAATCCCAACCACTAAAAGAAACGAGCAGTCACTCTGCAATGATGAGGAAATGATACCGACATCCACTTGGACACGTCAAAGGTGGAGAGAGAGAGAGAGAGAGAAATATTGCTGTGGTAAATGGAGTCTGATTATTATGCCTTTTGCCGCAATCTGGGTCACACACACTTCAGATTACTTCCAGGAGATTTTATTCAGTGGAAGGTAACATCTCCAGTCATGAGGCACTTTTTTATTTGAGCCTTTTGGAGCTATCTAGATATGTTTTTGTTCACATATGTTTACTTTTGCTTAAGCACATCTAAACATATATCTAGATATCGTTAAAAGGCCCAATATATGTTTATGTTTACATATACACGCGCATGCGCACATACTAACTCTGTCTCTCTAATAATTCTAATCAAATCGCCGGTCAATCTGCAGCCTGAAGATTTCATTAACCACGGAGAAGCCCCTCGGCAGAAAATATATCATATCCAGATAACCTGTGGTACAAAAATTGACGGCAACGGCAATGGGGCCGTTGCAAAAACCGTTATTACCGTTAACGGAATCACAGGATCCGAAAATGACGGCGACATTTATTACACGTCGTAAAAGAGTCCAGCCTTGGGGCATACTTCAGCTATCTTGTTCTGGCCAAACGTAGCCCGAGATTTAACCCCAATGACTGAACTCGTACTGGAACGCTTTCCTCCGACTCTTGCAGCCCATTACTTTCGGGAAAGGAAAATAATTTTCCTCCAGTATATTAAATTACATTCTATGTATTTTTGTTGAGAAATCAAATAGTTTGCCATTGTGATTTTACGGGGAAAAAAGTTCTGGAGGTGAACAGTATCGTCGACTAATAGGTGGTTAGAGAGATAGATAGAGATAGATAGAGAGAGAGAGAGAGAGAGAGAGAGAGAGAGAGAGAGAGAGAGAGAGATTGTATTAGCATTTTAGGGCCGTGCGGTAGCCTAGTGCATACCGTGTCGAACTCATGATCAGGTAGTCGTGAGTTCGATTCCTCGGACACCGCTGCGAGTTTGCTGCGTTGGTTTCTCCCAGACCTGGCCAGGCAGGAGGTGACCGGAAAAAAACCCTATCAGGGGTTTTTCACTTCCCACTGCACGGGAGTGGGATGGCGAGTTACAAATGTGAGTTACACTTTACACACCGAAAAGTTCGTTTGATCTGGTCACCACCCAGCAATTCCATTCAGTTTACGGTCCGACACACACACACACACACACACACACACACCACGGTGCCCAAGGACCAACTTGATTAACCTCGTCACTGCCATTCACTTCTGGCTGACGCCAAGCGATTTTAATCAGCCGAAGGAACACCCCCCTCCCCCCACCAAAGCACTTAAAGGGTTAAACTATTCTGATTAACCCCGTTCAACTCGATGGGATTATCTCGATCCCGTTAACGATGAAAGCCAAAAGATTATACTCAGTTGGAGAGTGACCTGGGGCACCCGAGAGCGTCCGTAGGAGGAAGAAGAGGAAGAGGAGGAGAACGCGAGAAAGACGAAGAGACAATAGAGAAAAGAAATCTGTCCTTAATATGGGTGGCCAATTGTTCCATTCAGGTGCATCTCAGGCTTTCGCTTGTCCCTCGTGTGAGAGATGATGATGATGATGATGAATGAAAAAATAATAATAATAATAATAATAAGTTGTGTGTGTGTGTTAGCGGGGTCAGCTAACGCAGTGCGCTCCATTCTCGCCTCGCAAGTCGTTAGTCCGGGTTCGAATCCCACAACTTACAGTATCTGCTACCCTTGACAGGCCGAGCGCCCAGGGTAAAGGCGAAAGACATCTGAAGCTCCTCCTAACGTGGACACGTCTTTGGAATGGCCAGTAGATGATGCGCACCAGTAGAGTGGTGTTGGGGAACGAATTTTACGATAATGAACCTAATACTCATCCCATTACGACTACGACGACGACAACCACTACCACGAACAACGACGACGACTACAACAATCGTCCCACAATCACCACTAGGACGATAACTACAACCACACGACGACTGCGACTACAACAATCGTCCCACAATCACCACTAGGACGATAACTACAACCACGACGACGACGACTGGACTGGTGTTGGGGAACGAATTTTACGATAATGAACCTAATACTCATCCCATTACGACGACGACAACCACTACCACGAACAA
The DNA here is from genome assembly GCF_046742065.1 of Oratosquilla oratoria. Taxonomy (NCBI): domain Eukaryota; kingdom Metazoa; phylum Arthropoda; class Malacostraca; order Stomatopoda; family Squillidae; genus Oratosquilla; species Oratosquilla oratoria. The sequence continues at coordinate 23,052,419 of NC_134816.1, read as the reverse complement.
CCATGACGACTACAACAGTCGTCCCAAAATCACCACTAGGACGATAACTACAACCACGACAACGACTACAACCATCGTCCCACAATCACCACTAGGACGATAACTACAACCACGACAACGACGACGACGACTACAACAATCGTTCCACAATCACCACTAGGACGATAACTACAACCCACCAACACCAACGACGAAGATCGACAACCACTATTATTGTTCCTACCTCTACCATCACTACGACAACAACCACCAACCACAACCAACCACCATTCATCCTGACTTTCACCTTTCAAAACCATCTACCACCACCACCAAGCCCCCCAACTTTCTACATCACAACCGACAGCAAACAAAACAACTCCCTTTTACTGACCCGACGCAATCGCGAGCGGCGAAGAGCCAACTCGCCCGCCCGTCACCCCGCAAGCCGGCCCGGCCCGGCCCGGGCGCGCTGCCTTGGGAATGGGCGTTGTCTAGGCTACACCCTCTTTCACCTCACACCTACACGCCCGCAGAACGCCCGAGTGCCCCGTTTTCGGTGTAACGACCCCCTCCTCCTCCTCCTCCTCCTCCTACTCTTCCTCCTCCTCCCCCTCGCTCACACCTGTAACACATAATAGGTCAATTCGTGTTTGAGGACCTCGCCTTAATTGCTCGTTAACGCAAGTGGTTAGCGTTATAGGAGGAAAAATAAACAAATATATTAATAGATAAATATAATCAATAAACAAAATAAATACATAAATAATGAGAAATAAAATTATCATACATATAAAGGGACAAATAAAACTAATAAATATATACACAAACAAAAACAAACTGGTTAATCATTCTACAAATACATATACGAAAATAACAAAATTAACAAATCAAAACAAATAAACCAACAAGATAAATAAAACAATTATAAAAACAATATGCAAATGAATATAAAAAATAAATAGGAAAATAAATTGAGTCACCCGTTCTCTTTAGTAATACTCGTACGATTAATACCATCTGCCGTCAAACGATTTTATTCATCATCATCGTAATCCCCCACCCTTCAGTAAATGAGAAATAAATCAAATATTTGAAAGCAATAGAATTGTACAGCATAACGGTGGTGGCACACTAGGCTAACATGCTACTCGCTTTTGCTGCTTCTAGAACTTCCGTAAGAACATCTCAAAAATGTGTCAAACATTTGGATTCTAAGTTTACCTTCTTTTAGTTCGTCATTCAGCTTATATATGACATCAGAATAATTTTACATTTGGAAATTTGAAAAACAGAACCGAAGTCGTTTCTACTCGAACGAAGTAGCAAAAGCAAGTAGCATGCTAGCGAGAAATACCTAGTGTGCTGTCAGTAGATATAACCAGCGCTTCTATCCTTGAGGACAATACTGCCTGTGTGTGTGTGTGTGTGTGTGCGCGCGTGCAGGGGGGAAAGCAAGCTTCATCAAAGCATACCAGGTGGTTATATAACTATGCCAACTGCCTCAGCAACCCGCCTGGCATGTGTAGTATTCAAAACAGGTGGTTTTTGCAGAAAGACAGGTGGCTCTTCCCCATACAGTACCCCAGTGCCAGCTGGGGACCATGAACGACATTCCCCAGACTTTCTTCCATGTGACGTCATCATGACGTCACGCTCAGCAATCGTCATAATCGTGACGTCATCAGAAGCATCTGGTGCATATTTGCTATTGCGTCACAGATTGAATTTCACTATGATGCTACCACGTGATCCGTTTTCTTTGCTCACGTCACGTTTTCTATACATCGTGACGTCGTATACATGGTGTGACGTCACTACAGGGAAAGGCTATTGTTATTGATGCTACCTCAACTTATTTTTATATTCTTCTTTTTCGACAGTGATCAATATTGCCAAGAATTTCCTCATCAACGCGGTTTCTGGGAAATGGCTACTGGGTGGGGGAATGGGGGAGTGGGGAGGGGGGTACCTTACAATTATGGATGGTCAGCTGATCCGACTAAATCACAATGGCCTCAGGTTCTGCGCTAACCGTCGGACATCTTGCGTAATATAAATATCTCCACCTTTCTCTTTTCCTACCTCAGCCTCTCTTCTCCTACCTCAGCCTCTCTCTCTCTCTCTCTCTCTCTCTCTCTCTCTCTCTCTCTCAGGGTTCTTTTTTATCAGAGTTGAATTAACTAATCGGAATTCACGAGACTGTTTCTACCCTTATCTTGATGTGGGCAGTACGACTGTGGTTCTTAGGGTAATTAAAGATCCTTAATCGGCTCCCTCGCAAGGTTTAGTCAACAAATGAAATGGACAGGACCAACATACGGGATGGATGGAGACCAAGGAAAGGGAATGGGGTAGAGAGGGGGGGGAGAGGGGGGAGGGGAGGGGAAGGGATGGGAGAGGGGCTTGGAAAAGGGATGGGGAGGAGAGAGGAAGAGGAAAGGACGGGAGAGGGGGAGGGAATGGAGGGGGAAGGGGAAGGGGAAGGGAGGAAGGGAAGAGAGATGGGGGAGGGAGAGAGGAGGGGATGAGAGGGAGGAGGGAAAGGGAGAGAGAGAGGAAGGAAAGGGAGAGAGGGAGGAGGGGAAGGGAAAATATGGAGAAGGGAAAGGAGGGAGGGAAGGGAATGGAGGTGTAGAAGGGAGGGACGAGAGAGGTGGGGAAGTGAAGGGATGACAGGTTGGAAGGGAACGGAGGGAGGAGGGGAAGAGAAGGGAATGGGGGAAGAGGAGGGAGGTTGCACAAAGACTGGTAAATGGAACATTCGTGGGAGACTGGAAGTGACGAGAGTGGGAGGAAGGGATTGGGACTGAGGGTCGAATTTAAGATGAACGGGCAAGGAGAAAACGGGGAGATGTCTGAAAAAGAGATTAAGAAAAAATGAAAATCATAATAATGATAATAAGAAGAAGAAAACAAGAAAACAATAATGATGATAACAATGATAAGAAGAGGAGCGAGGGAAAATAACCGAGAGGAAGTCGAGCAAGCTGGTTTTAATTTGATAAGGACGACGCGAACGAGGGAGGCGGGCGGACGGGCGAGAGGGGGGGACCCAACGACAAAGGTGACACTATGTAAATGAGAGTGAAAGCTTGGGGACAAAAACGACCCACTGGACAACAACTCCCTTTGCTACATTCAAGTCAGTGTCACATTAATATATACATATATATATATATATATATATATATATATATATATATATATATATATCCTGGCTACACCAATATATATACATATATATATATATATATATATATATATATATATATATATATATATATATATATATTTCCCCCTGGACAACATCTCCCTTTACTACCTTGAGCTCAGTGATACAATAAAACAAACAAATAAATAAATAAATAATATATATATAATAATAAATAAAGAAATAAAAAGAAATAAAATTAAATAGAACTGTAAACCATAAAAAAAAGAAAAATACAAAACAAAACGTTTTGTCCTGTCTGAGACACGAGGCTTTTATTCAGTTTGAGGCGAGGTGCAGGGGGGAAGGGAAACGTGTGGAGGGGGGGGGGCTCTTCATTACAGGAGAACCACCATCACCCATCCTCGCCTGATTTAAATCACGTGCCGACATACGGCACCTTAATCAGGGGGATGCCCTTTGGTCTAATCTTATATATTTTATTCTGGTTTATCTATATCAGGGGGCGGGACCCCCAGTTGAAAGGAACTCAGATTCTCTGCGACCCCACGTCTTACATGGAAGGCCATACAGGAACTGAATCAAATCGTCTGTCATATTTAACGTTTATCACAGGTCGACAGATACGATTTGGATCAACTTCATAACTTCAGGTGGGTGAGAGAGAGGGGGGAGGGAGGAAGAGAAGGAGAAAGAGAGAGAGAGAGAGAGAGAGAGAGAGAGAGAGAGGGGGGGAGGGAGAGAGAGAGGGGGGAGGGAGAGAGAGAGGGGAAGGGAGAGAGAGAGGGGAAGGGAGAGAGAGAGGGGAAGGGAGAGAGAGAGGGGAAGGGAGAGAGAGAGGGGAAGGGAGAGAAGAGGAGGGAGAGAGGGGGAGGGTTGGAGAGAGGGAGGGAGAGAGAGGAGGGAGGGAGAGAGGGAGGGAGAGGGAGGGAGAGAGAGAGAGAGAGGGGGAGAGAGAGACTGAGAGGGAGACAGTGATTCTTTACCGATAATTATATGACAACTAACGCCAGAATATTTGATTCAGATGAAGGGGTTAAAAAGTTTAAATATCTGAAGTCAGTATGTGGTCGGTCGCTGTTTTGTAACTTCATGAGCACTTCAGGATATAAGAACCCAAATCTCCTTCTCTTTGCTCCTTCAGTACCCACTAGTGTGTTTGTAAAAAAAAAAAAAAAAAAAAAAAAAAAAAAAAAAAAAAAATCCTTTTCCCCTACCATCCCCAACCAGTCCCTGATTATGCTACCACCTACTTTTCAACCACCACCACCACCAACTACTTGTCTACCACCAACTTATTCACCACCACGACCGACTCTACAGCTCCACCCAACCCGACCCAGAAAACTCCGATCACCTCATTCCTCTCCCTCACTACCTCCTCCTCCTCCTCCCTTCAACAGTCTTCCCCCCCTCCCCCTCCTCCGAGCATCCATCCTCCAACAGATTCCTGCAACCTGTCCCTAACACCTCTGCAACCTAACAACATCCCGCACTTCGGGCGGCGGGTGGGGAAGGCTGAGGGAGGCTAGAGGGGTGTTCTCCCCCCTCCCCCTCTCCCCCCCCCTTTCGTTCGGCCTGCCACAAGACTACTTCAATATTCTACTCCCCCCAGCTTCCCCCCACGGTCCCCCATCGACCGTCTGACTAAAGCAAACAAGTGCGAAACAAACTTCGCAATCAGAAAATTCTTCACGAAATTTCAAGGTTTTGAAAATTCTTCAAGAAATTTCATGGGTTTGTTAATTCTTCAAGAAATTTCATGGGTTTCTGAGCACGTGGAGTCTCGGATGGTTACTTCTTTGGGTCTGAAAGGCCATTACTCGGTTCCCATTTTGTTCTGTCAACTTTTTTTTTTTTTTTTGGGGGGGGGGGGGTGCCGCAAAGGGAACTAAGTCACCTGACCAAACTCCCAACTCACTGAGGGAAAAAAATAAAATAAATAAATAAAAAATCATTCAATCCTTTGTTTACATAATATCTATCGTATGCCAAAATACCCAGTTACAAAAATATTTGCGTTGAAATGAATACATACAAAACTACAAAATATATTATAAATGATGGATAAAGAGCCGATTGAACTAAACAGACATTTCGTCTTATCAGAGGAATGTTGCACTTCAGCAGCCTCGACAGTAGTTTCGTCTTTTCACACTCCTTGTTCATTGTAAGCTTGCTATTACGATACCAGGAATATTAATGGATATGATAAGATCAAGACAACGAAGTATCCATGGCAGAGGAAGGGATGACGTCACAAGTAGTAACTGAGAGGAGTGGAGATGTAAACCAACCCAGAACGAGTCTCAACTGTGTTTTACTTGGCAGATTTTATTCAGGCTTGCAGTAGACAGTAGCTGAGGGTAGGATTCATACACTGAGGAGTCAATTAATCGTTACCCTTTTCTGTTCATGGTTTGATCAATAATGTATATATATATATATATATATATATATATATATATATATATATATATATATATAGTATAGATAAAGGGGGGTCGCCGATTAAATGAAGCGGCCTTGCTGTGTATGTGCTGTGTCTTGCGACACTGCATCTGACCCAGGGCAGTGGGATGACCTGTCATCCAAGAGTAGCCAAGATAAGAGGGGGAGAAGGAGAGGGGCGAATGGGTGGAGAGTATGTGGGAATGGAATGGGTGGGAGTGGATTTTATGCCCCCCCCCCCGCTTTTTTTCTACCTCCCTTTCAAGGTGAAAAAGCTTTTGGTATATGTATGTATAGCTATTAAATATGCTAGAGAGTACTGAAGGATTTGGCCTTGTCAGACTACTAACCTACTCATTAGGGATTATATTCTAGTCGATATCAGACCATCATACACCCTAGAGAAGTGTTTCTTAATTAACCTGGAGTGCTGGGAAGTGCTGAACACATGGTAGTACTTCCCTTAATTTTCCTTCAGCCTTCCAGTAATCAATGTTAACTAGAGTTAGGTGGTACTAGATTGCCTAGACCTGACTGGGGTGCTAGGGTTGGAAAAGGTTTAGAAATGCTATCCTAGAAAATCGTTCCCTCTTTCTTCCGTTCATATATTATCTAACATAAATAAATAAACAAAATTAAATAAAAAGGCCTCGTCCACGCGATCATTCTAGATCCAAAATTCTCCCAGTTTCTCCCTCTCACGATTAAAATAATTTTGTTAAGCTGAACAAAAGATGTTTCATGTCGACGGGGTTCTGGATGATATTGAAGAGTTGGCAAGAAAGGGTGAAGAGTGGATAGGTTACAGAACATGGAAGTTGAGAAGGATATGAATGGAGAAGAATGTTTTGGGGAATAATAAGGTGGTCGACAGCAATGAATATATCGCGTGTGTATGTGTGTTTCTTGGCCCTGGAGCTTTGGATGTACTAGGACACAAATCAAACGTACACAGTTACATGCACGCACACACACTGCTTTTCTGAAAATCCATGTGAACAAGTTGTATAGACACGGTAAAGGAAACATGGACTAGAGGTGAAGCTTTTATTCCTGACGTTTCGTCTATCGACTTTCTCAAAGGACTTTCTACAGGACCACGACACTGTTCCATGCGGTGCATCATTACAACAAACACGACTGACAGCACCACTGACTAAGGTACCTGCAATGACCTCAGATGCTGACAATAACGAAGGTAATGCTTCTGTCAGCACCTTCTACTGGCAAGGTTCTTCTCGTGCCTGGCTGCGCATGACGGACATCCTTTCCCTCTTCCGTGCTCTCCCTCCACCCACGTCTCCATCCATCACTGTTCTGCCCGGAGACACACCTTCTCCTCCCTTCCACTCCCTCCACATCTTTACCAGATCGTAGAGACAACTTTAGAGAAACTTGGGATTAAGAAGTAAATACGCAAGAACTGGTTTACCAAGAGAGTGGTTAACGAATGGAATAAACTCAGGTAACTTTATGGATAGGGATGAAAAATGGCGGACATGCAACTGTCTAGCGTTGGCCTTATGGCCTCTTTAAGTCTCTTCCATTTTTATGTTCTTAAGAAGAGAGAGAGAGAGAGAGAGAGAGAGAGAGAGAGAGAGATTTACATTCATACTGTTCACTCCGAGAAACGGAGCTTAACCGTTGCAACGTTGCCACATCTATCCATCCACCGACTTACCGTGACGTCATAAAATGTCATCCTTCCCCAAATATTAATTTTTCACCTTCAAAGATCTTCCAGCAACTGAATAAAATCGCCTGGTGATGGGTATACCAGAATACAAGGGCGACATTATAAAATAAATTTGAATTCGAGAAGTGGATCTAGTAGAGAAAATTAAAATACACGTAGAAATTCTTTCCCAACTAGTCCAGTACTAGTCTTCACAAGCACTGCACTAACCTATTGAGACGGGACCCTACGCATCTTAAATCTGGAAAGGGACCTGCCTGGAATGAATTACAATTACTGCTCCAGTCTCCATACAAACATCACCACATACTAAATCAAGAGTACCGCAGACGTAACCAAGTCTATACTTATCTTACTAACACAACAATCATGGCAGCAGACCCAAAGGACCACATATATCAAAAACCCTTTGTTATTTATAACTGATTTGATTTAGCGCCACTAGCTCCCCATATCAGGAGGCTAGGACGATGTCCCTCACAGAGGACTTTGTACCGTGGAATTTAATAACCCATGCCCTTGGTCCAACTCGCTGGCGGCAAAATTCGAACTGACGTCATGGCGACCTCCGCTGCAAACACGACGCTCTAAACCACTCGGCCAGCAAGGAGCACACTTGTTACTTTTCTAGTGGCGAGACAGTCAACAGGACGACTGGCGGATACAGCGGGGCAGCGGTCACCCAAGCTGGGCACCATTTATCAATCCCATCCCATTAACCCGTATGCCAACATGCCATACCATGTGACAGAATCAATCTTCTTTGGTTGATGCTTATGACATCACATCTCCAAATAGGTAACACTGGCCAGTCACTGTGACCCCTCTACATCCTCTTGTGGGTTGTGTGATTCGCCATGGTCTTGGATCACTTATTGGACTCGTGATCGACATCTATTTCACTCCCGGAAGAGAGCTCAGACCTCATATATGACAGTTCTGTAGGTAATACTGTGACCTTACATGCACACACACCCAAATCCCCACCCACGAGTTGGAGTAACGATTCGCAGCGCAGCGGTGCTGAAATTATTTCAGCCCTGGGCGAGATTCGAACCCGGAGATCCGTAGTGGTAGCCGGGAACTCTAACCACTGCGTGCATATGCCCCCGCATGACCATTTGTTCATAAAACAGGTTTCATTACCGAGAATAAAAATAAAAATAATAATAATAATAAACAATTATCAGAACGAAAAACACCTTTTCATTGTGTGCTAGAATGCGTGGAAGAGGAGGACCGGACAGAAGATAGATAAACGGGGGTAGAAAAGTTTGCAGGAGTAGCGTGGCACGTGTTGGCTGTGTCGTTACGACTCGATAAAGTGTTTGAGAGAGGCTTATGTTTGGTAGTGGACTACAAACAACTGATTCAGTTAATCGGAACAATATTGGAAATAAGATCCCCAATAAAAGCAGCAGTCGGTGTTAACGAAGTATAATGCATACTCTTAGCCATTTCAAATGGTCTAAAGGGTTATCACGCTGGGGTAATTTTCATCTACATCAGAATGACAGCCAGCACTTCTCGGGAAAGAATTTGATAAGCTGGAGGAAAATAATTTTCTTTCAATATATCAAATGACATTCTATGTCATTTTTTATCGAGAAAACAAAATAATTTGCCATAGTGATTTCATGGCTGAAAACGTTTCTGAAAGGGGGCAGCATCGCCGACTAATTGGAGGTTGAAGGAAAATTAGCCCAGTGTGATAGTTCCAGCTTTCTCTCCATAAGCAAGGGCAGTGACTAAAAAGTCAAATTTCTTCCGTCATTACTTTCTAAATCCATCAATCAAAGGACCCAGATTAAAAGCAGATTTTATTATTCTCAACAATAGCCGATACTCCCACATACATATAAGAACATCTCAAACTAAATAAATGTCAATATATATGTATTGGGAGTTTCTTAAAGTTGGTAAGCTTCAATATTCAGATCGAAAAGACATTAAACAAATATGCCAAATTTTCAAAAGCTCCTTTTGGTCTCAGAGATTTTTTTGTAATTCTGAACTTTTCATTCCAAATATGACAATTTTTATCGATTCTCAGACATTACAAAACAAAAAAACAATTATTTGTTCACTAACAGAAACACCCCCACTCACTCCCAAACACACTACCTATATCAAATACACAAACCCATAATATCGTTAATTCGTGAACACTCTCCCTTGAAAAGCAATTTATTTTTTCTTCCCGCCATTCTCTTCTTGTTGGTACACCCACGCACATGCGCATAAATGTCAACGCATCCTTTGGCTTGCTAGCGCGATACAGCGCGCATGCGCACGCGAATGCTAACACACCTCTATTAAACTTTCCCAATACCATAAACATCGACTTACTGATCTCATCGCTGTCTCCGCCCAGAATGAGACGAGATATCCACAAATACATTCATATTTGGATTTTATTATATCTACATTTCGACATAGTCTGGCGTGGAAATTGTATATATATATATATATATATATATATATATATATATATATATATATATATATATATATATATATATATATATTGGTAAAAATACTAAATCATAATTCATGCACAGTTCATATATATATATATATATATATATATATATATATATATATATATATACTGTATACATACACACACACACACACAATGTGCGTTCGCGCGTGCATACACGAAAATGAACAAGGTCCTATAGAAAACGGGAAGGAAAGTCTCTTAAAAGATAAGACGAGTGGATTCGGCCCAAAGATCTATTCACATTCCGATAAAAGGTCTAGCCGGACAAGGGTGGTTGTGGGTCGAGACCATTTGTTATCTACAGTTCTGAATAACAAAACCCTCCCCTAAGAATGACAAAACAAATAAATGAATAAATACGTCGGTTGCGTCGTCTCGAAGTTTTAAATCCTACAGCAACAGCAGCCCCGCGGGCGACGCTTGTGGCCAATATGGCTTTAGTGGCTTCTCCGTCCACTTCTGAAGGAAATATTTCCACGCTGGTGTCTCTGGGTCCTCCTCAAGGGTTAGGCCCGAGTCTCCCTCAAGGATCCCTTTGTCCCTTGCCTGCACTGCCTGCCTTTGCCTCCTCGTCCTCCAAATATTTTTCAGAAACGATTTATGGGACATCCTGTTTTGAAGGTGCTTGCCCGACGGTCTAACTCGAGTTGCTCTCGTTGTTTTACGATTTATGTGTTTATCCTAGCTGCCGGTAAACGATATTATTCGTCCATGAAGAGGTGGGAAGCTGTGGCCATATTTTTAAATCTGATTAACAAATATTTTTCCATTTTCTTTTACTATCGTGTTTGTTCTGGCTCCCACCACGCTATTTCAATCAACTGAGGGAAGTCGACTGCCGAAATTAACACATACAGGTGATTTTCATATTTCTTCTCAACATCAGTAGGCGATTTCATGCAATCGATGAAAACTTCCCTGTCACTGACGTCTATTAATAATTTCGTTCTAACTCATACCAAAAGCTGTGATGAACTATCAGGGACGAAGTCGTCACGATAAAACTACTGAAAGATTTCATTCGTTAATATTTCTTCTGCATCCTTGACGTGCATGTTGGAAGCATTATCCTTACCCAACGTTTGCTCCTAGATTAACTATTCCGTCAAACCTAAAAGCTTAGAACCAGACCCACTAAGGAAAGACTACAGAATCGCCAACTCTTGAAGACACCAAGAAGACCTCGACATGTCAACCACAACTCCGCAATATCCCCAACACCAGCAGGACGAACGGTGACGAGAGGGTAAATAATGACACTCACTGGGCCAATGGTGGTCTCATTACTGACGCTACCCTTCCCCCACCTCCCACTACTCCACTCCAACCGCCCCGACGCCAAGCGGTGATGGGAACAGACGGGCTGTGGTCGGCGGGGGTTGGTGGTGTTTTGGCTACTGGGGTCCTACAAAACCTGTGTAGCCTGTAGAACCTGTATGTCTATGTAGTTGCAGAGTTCACCCTGTTGGCAAGGGCCGAAAAAGGGGCTGGGTAAAGGTTTTGTGTAGCAGACAGGCTAGTCATAATAATGAGCCCAGTCTTCGTGGCACCAATTTTAGTATTAGTGTAAATCCTTATAAGGGTGAAAGGGCATTTTGGCACATATATGTATGCATGTATTTTAGCCCTCGTTTGCGTCAAACGATTTTATTCAACTACAGCAAAGAAAGTATGATAGCGAGATTAAGAGGGAAATCCTTGGCCAATAATAAAGTATTCCACATTTCATCAAATTTAGTTTCCAGCCGATAGTGTCAACCTAGAGCTCTAAGTCATTCCACACGTTAGTCTTAACCTCTTCCAACACATAGAATACACGTTACACTTTGTGTTCTGGCTAGACAGTACACCAAATAACTAGAGATAATGTAAACATTCTACCCGAGTGTTACGGAGCCAATTCTTAGTAAAATGAAATAATCGCGTAATTCTTTTCCCTCCTCCAAAATAACAACTACGTAGAAGTGGCACATGATACTGATAAGGCAAAATGCAGATGGGGATAATGTAGCGTACTGCATTTCAGACAACAACAGTCCCGTTAAGAGAAGGTCTGACGTGATGTATGGCTGTACACTAATGGGGCACTCGTAAGTGGAGGAGGCAAAGGCGTAGTTGTGGTGGAAATGGGAGTTGGAAATGGAGGTGAAGAAGAAGAAGGTAGTGGCGTCCCAAGGTAGGTAGGAGAGCAGGTTGAGGTTAGGGTGTGTGTGTGTGGGTGTGGGTGGGTGGGCGGGTGGGGGTCTGCCTATGTAAGGGAACAAGTGACGCGACTGTGTGGGTGCGTGACATGCACTTTCAACCGATAAATTATCATATCTGCCTTACTGATTCAACGTTTTTATTCTCTTTATTCATCCAGTTATGATTTATCTTTTTTCAAATTATGAGTATGCAGGAGCTTCTCAGATTGTTATAATGAAAGGTCAAGCGATTATCTTGCAATATTGAACTCGACTGTATATCAGCGTTCCATAAGCTGTGCTGCTGAAACCAATAAGGGTGTGCTGGGAAGTGATACACTTTCCTCTATCCTTCTAGTAATAAGATATCAGTTAGGGGATGCTGGTCTATCAGCGTTTCATAAGCTGAGGTGCTGAGAAGCGATACATACATACACTTTCCTTTATCCTTCTAGTAATAAAATATTAGTTATTAGGGGGTGCTGGACTGCATACCATAGACCTTACTACAGGGACTGCCCTTACGGTCAGAAAAGTTTCGTAAAAGCTGCTGTAGATACATAAGCGAGATCTTTTTCGTATTTCTAGATAACAGATATACAACCTTGGGCCCAAACATTTTTCGTCCCCTGTTAGGGTCTGTTTAGGACAGTGGTTCCCAACCCCAGGGTCGCGACCCAAACTAGGGTCGCGAGGGTGTTTTTGAGGGTCGCCAGAGGGTCTTACAAAAATATGTTAATAATTCACATATTGTGACATTTTTATTTTGATTAATGTAACGAATTTGCTTTACTAAGTTTACTTTAGTAAGACTAAGTAAAGATTCCACTGATCACATAGTAACAAGTACGTAGAAATATAACATGAAATGGTTGAATTTATTATTACAATTAGGGTCGCGACTCGCAGCCAAAAAAGGTTGGGAAACACTGGTTTAGGAGCTAATTTAATGTCTGCCGCCAGGAAATTTTATTCATCCATAAATACACGAAAGCTATGATCGTAACAGTCCGTGTACTGATAGGACTCTGTTCAAATTATTTTGGATTTTTTTTTTTGTCGTTTGCTGGTTCGTGACACGAAAATGCGTGACGAATTCGTAAGTCGGATTTTTCGTATGTCGGAGCATTCGTAAGTCGGATCATTCGTATGTCGGAGCATTCGTAAGTCGGATCATTCGTATGTCGGAGCATTCGTAAGCCGGATCATTCGTATGTCAGATTCGCGCGAGTGATCAAATCCATTAACATTCAAACGGTCTTGTATGAGCAAATACGATGTGTTTTTTTATCCGAAGCCATGCATGCATTTCCTTGCAGTCATTATCCACATTTATGCAAGAACAACCTGTGAGAGAGAGAGAGGGGGAGAGAGAGAGAGAGAGAGAGACAGAGAGAGAGAGAGACCTTAGAGACCGAGACACTAAGACTTCGGAAATTCGAAACCAGGTCTCTGGTTTCACAGAGCGAAGACCTTTTGAAGAAACTGGATCAAGAAACTTGAAGGTTGCATTGTGTGTGTGTGTGTGTGTGTGTGTGTGTGTGTGTGTGTGTGTGTGTGTGTGTCCGCGTGCGCGCGCGTTTGTGTGATCGAGTGAGACCCAAACACTATGTACTTCCCTGACCTTAATTTGGTCAATCTCGTCAAGACTGAATTAAATAACTAACTAGATAAGTATCTATTCCTAACACCCCACCTAGTTATGGACCAAAAGGCTCAGTATGTTCTTCCATCGTAAAACTTTGTAAGTAAATAAATAACCAAATAAATGTTGACAGTGCCAACAAAAGTGGGCCTACCACAAAGGGGCAAGGGTTACACCACGCATGCGCAGATGCTGCAGCCTTAGTAGCGCTTGACGATGAAGAATAAAGGACGTGTCCTTTGTGTGTCTTTCAAAGGACGATCAGCCCTAACAGCCTCATTCGACCTCTGAGTCTCTTCGAAAGCTCAAGGCTTCATCTGTGATGAAGAGTGAATGGGTTGTGTGTACGTACGTACGTACGTGTGCTTGTGTACGTGTATTTGTTTGTGCATGTGTGTGTATATGTACATATGCGTATTTGTGCGTGTGCGCCGTGCACGACACGACGTCGTGCTCGCAAACAACCATAGGCATAACGACTTTTCGACCGTGCAAAAGCGTTCATAGAAATCCACGGTTATCTGAAAACACGACGACGTGTCGTGGACGGCGCACGGCGAAAAGTCGATGCGTGTGAAAGGAGCCTAACGAAACAAGACAGGCGTGAGGAGTTTGAGACCCAAAGGCTATCCGACGAGCCTCGAATCCACTCGGACTCGTCTTCGCGCGGAATAAATTGAGGTTAAACTAGTTCCCCGAGTTTCCTGTTTGTCTCCACAATCCAACTGATGTGGGTGGAACAACTCTGTCCCCGGCTAGTTCCACATGTGCATTAAATCCACTACAAGATAAATGGAAGAGACCACAAGAGACCATCAGGCATATACTAAGTAGTTCCATGTCCCTTACCATCTTACAACAGAAGAACATAAGGATGGAGGTGGAACAACTCTGTCCCCGGTTAGTCCCACAAGTACATTTAATCCACTTCATTATAGAGACGAGGGCATAAGAAAAGAATGGTGGAGACAGCACGAGACCATAGGACATATACTATGTAGTCCCATGTCCCTTACCACCTTACAACAGAGGAACATAAGGATAGAGGAGACTGCACGAGACCAGATGGCCTACATTAAGCAGTTCCTGTCCCTTACCATTTGTTATCCCTATCCATAGTTATCCAATATTCTCGTAAAACAATTAAATCTAACACAATCACAGCCGAGAGAGAGAGAGAGATCATAAGAATGAAAGAGACTGCAAGAGACCATAAGGCCTACACTAGGCAGCTCCGTATCCATCACCACCTGTCATCCCCATCCATAAAGTTGTCTAATCGTTTCCTAAAACAACTGATATTTTCAGCGCTTACTACATGGTTACATTGAGGGAGAGGGAGGGAGGGAGGGAAGGAGAAATAATCGGGGATATCGCAGGGTGATACTTGGTTACATTTTTGACCCCTCATACGTTAGAGAACGCAAACAACATCATGTTGAAAAACACCAAAAATGCTCAGTGGCCACGCTTGACCACTTCACTCCCCGTTCCTTCGCATCCCTTTTGCAATCTTCGAGCTTTGTTGACATTCAGCGCAAGAGGACTGTACCAGGCACGGATTGAGTTTCTCAACCAAATCAATTATCCTCAAAACGGCCTAAGCAACACCGATTTTGACGTAATCATCTATATTTTCCTTCATACACTTTATACTGGCTTTCGCCGGTTCTGGTTTTAAGATCATCTATACACAATCATGAAATCGTTCAGAATAAATATTCACGACCAAATTAGGTTGGTCTTCTTTGGTTTGAATACACTCTGACGTTACAATAAATCCTGTCAATTAGCCACAAGGCAATGGAAAGTAAAAAAATTATTCTGGTTACGGCCTGAGGATTTTTTTTTAATTATTATTCTGAAAGAAACTTCTACTCTTAGAGGGGGTTAACATGGTCCAACGGTTCGACAGACACGTGTTTAAAGTGATGTGTGAACGTGTGAACGGGGTATTTGGGGTTTAACCAACGTGTTCGACAACCAAATACCCCGTTCACACGTGATGCGTTCGACGAGCCGTTGGACCGTGTAAAGCCCCTCTTAAGGTAACGAGTAACGAACAGGGAGAATAAGAAAGTCAGTAGGACACCTAACTCTGCCATGTGGATGTCTAACCAACCACATGCCGGTCCCAAGCCCGGATAAAAGAGGAGGGTTGTGCGACAGGCCTAGCAAGCCGGCATTTAACACAAGAAAAGCTCACGATACGCTGGCTGACAGGCACTAGCCTATCAGGCGTCTGGTGAGAAGAAGTAGGACACCTCAAATCCTTGCATCCTTTCCTAGTTAGCATCCTACCACCTCTCATCTCTCCCCCTTTCTCGCTCCTTCATTTTCTTTCACGATCTCAAACTCTCTCTCCCCCTCCTCTTCTATCATCTCCCCTTCTTTCTCCTTCTCCCCCCTCTCTCTCCCATCTCCATCTCTCTGATTCTAACCCTTCTCTCTCTTCCTCTACCCGTCTCTCTATTTCTTTCCCAAACCGTCTCTACCTCTTCCCGTCTCTCTGTTTGTTCCCCTCACCGTCTCTACCTCTTCCCGTCTCAAATTTGTCCCCTCTCCCCGTCTCTACCTTTTCCCACCTCTCTACCTCTCCCGTCTCTTTATTTGTCCCCCTCACCGTCTGTACCTCTTCCCGTCTCAAATTTGTCCTCTCTCCCCGTCTCTACCTTTTCTCACCTCTCTGCCTCTTCCCGTCTCTCTGTTCCCCTCACCCTCCTCCATCCCTCTACACCAACTCTTATCTTTTGCACTGATTTACACTGCTTACCCAACCTGGAATGTTTCAGTATCTGATAAACCCCTTGATACCTCTAGTCCAGAGCCACGAAAAACAATTTCCACACTAATCACCTGATACCACCTAAGACACGAGCTACTTTCACCTAAGAACACCTTCAGGTTACGTCTAAGTGGTACCTACCCATACCCGAACGACAAACTACTCCTCCTCCTCCCCAACCAACCCCAAGACAAAGGGCTTGACGTTCCAGGACCCCAAATGGGGATGGAAGGATCCCCAAATATGCAAAATGGAAAGGAGCTGCCGTGAGAAAGTGGTTCTACACGACAGAGGTCGTACAATCTAGGCGGTTTTTTTTTTTTTTAATTCCTCCTCTTCTACCCCAGTCTTCCTCTTATCCTTCCTTTTCTTCTTATTCCTCTTCCCCCAATTACTTCCTAATCTCGCCAATTTTCTTCCTTTTCTTCCTCTTCCCCAATTACTCCCTATTCTCGCTCATTTTCTTCCTTTTATTTTTCCTTTTCTTCTTCCTCCCCATTTTCTTTCTCTTCTCCTTTGTCTTCCACCTCTTCCCATTTTCTTTTTTGGGATAAGTAACTGTCACTCACTTCTGGGAATCGGAGGAACGAGTGGGACTCGAACCCACGACGAGGAGGATACGAAATCCGCATGTTTCCAATCGCGCTACAAGTATCTGATACGAAGTGTATATCAAGCCACATTTTCGAATTCAATCGTACATAAATCAAGCAACTGTAAACAGGCAAACGAACTTATAAAAGCGAATTTAGTGACTGTGATGGAGCTAAATTGACTCCAATGACTCATGCAAAGAGAGTTCGTTTCATTTGAGAAAATTTGAGTTACTGGGCAGACCTCTCCGCGTTTGAAATATATGTGATCACACTTCAGCCCAGTAATTCTTCAGCGGAATAAAATCGACTGGTCTACGTCAGAATAATATTTGTAACGGCTTGCATTGTGTTAAAGGATATGTAACCAAGATGGATATGGTTACAACACTACAGTTGTATTCACTATACTGAATAAAACTGCCTTTTGGAAACTCTCACGGACACACACACACATAAAAATCATATACATCAGTATGTCTCCATCAAGGCCCATCTCGCCCAACCGGAGACTAATCTAAGCCTATCAACCCTTGCCATTATGGTGCGCTGTTCCCCACACTCGCAGTATTTCACAAGACTGGACGACCTTCGTCCCACGCACGCACGCGCACGCACGCAATCTCATTTTCTCAACAGCTTCCATCCCACGCCCTCCTCCTCCTCTTCCCTCCTTCGCACACCCATGAACAAGTGCTTGATGTGGGAGTTCGGTGTTCCCGCATGTACTGAAAGCGAGTTCGAGTTTCTTGCCGGCACGGTGGGTCTGCCCACGTCTTGCGCCCTCCTGAGTACCACGAGAACCGGTACGTCCCACCGCCCCACAAATACTTGTCACCTTGTACCGCACATGCGCACAAGATTCCACCACATGCTGCGGCTCATAGCTCAATGGTTCTCAACTTGGGGCCATAACAAAAGTTTAGGGGTTTATGGCCTGCTGTTATGAACGATGAAGTTCTATATAATGTGATGAATCTAAAAATATATACAAATAAATAAACAAATAAAATAAATAAATTAATACATCAGTCCTGGCAGATTGTCAACTTTGTAATTAAGCATTTGATTGTTATTACCATTACTTTCTTTTTTTTTTTGCAGGGTGGTATCTGAGGAAAACTGAAGGGGAGTCACACGAATGTTGAGAATTTATGAAGAGGGGAAAAGAATGTAGATGGTCCTTTGTAAATGTCGCACTTCGAACTCTCCTTCGTTCTATTCCTCGAAATTCTTCGGCGTTTCCCTGCTGGTGACCCTCAACTCCATCACAGCATTCCCTCCTCCTTGACACCCAAATCCTCGAACGTGGAAGTACGAACCTCCATCCTAGAGCTAATACTAATTAATTAACCAATTAACGTAATTACACAGGCACCTCAACAACACGCAACCCTCGCCGTTAACATACGGACAGGCTTGTTACGGATCTTATGGACTTCTGTTCTCGTTTTCTCTCTCTCTCTCTCTCTCTCTCTCACCCTATTTCGTCTTCAACCTTGAAACCCTGTTAGCTCGATCTTCCATTGTTCTTCCAATCCGAGTTCAAATCCTGCAATCTTGCTCTCCTCGTCCCCTCAAGTCATGCAACTCTAAAAAATTCAATCGACATAGTATACGTGTCTCTATACACTTCAACATCACCTCTCACAACACACTATCTTCCTCTTATCTCTCTTTATCTTTACCATCTATGGGATTATTCATTATTTACTATCCTTTCTTCTCTTCTTTATTTGTCCTTCTCTTCCATATCACCCTCTTTTTTTCCATTCTTTCAGAATTTATGTTCATTCTTCTTTATTCGTCCTCCTTTTCCTTTCCTTTCCCCTATCTCCTCCTTTCTTATATCTTAGTCATTTTTCTTTCTTCGTCTTCCTCTTCTTTTTCTTTTCCCTATCTCGTTCTTAAATATTATGTCACATTTTTTCTTCGTTTTCCTTTTCCTTTCTTTTTCTATACCCCTTCTTTCAGATCTTCGCTATTCCTTTCCGTCTCCTCTTCCTATGTCTCTTAACCAGACTAATCCCCATTCAATACAATTTGCTGGTCACTTTCAACTTTGGATATTCCTCCTTTCAGTTACGTGGTTATCACACTGGGCTTCCACGAACTTCACCAGCGCCGACAGTTGAGAGTTCGTTTGAGTATAAACGACTTCGGTTACAACATTTCATTTTTCAAATATCCAAATATCAAATTATCTCTCCGTCATATCTAGCAAAGCTGAATGATGAACTAAGAGAGTGTGAACCTATGCAAATGTTGGACATACTGTCGAAATGTTCTTCGAGAAATCTAGATTTCTGTAAGAGAAGTCATATTCTAGTTATTCAAATAGAGGTTGGAGGTACGATGTTGTAAGAAAAACAGTCCTATGTGATAACCCAGACTAATCCCCATTCAATGGAAACTGCTGAATCATTTTCAACTTCAACTATCCTTCCTCTGTTACCTTTCTTAAATCTCTCCTTGTACTTCTGTACGACACCACCTCTTCGTCACCATATTGTCCCCAAGGATAAAAGCTTTGGTTAATTAAAGAAAACGGAGTAAAATATACAGACGCGATTTTTTCCCCAACGGTTACTTCTATCACTCCCGCGCTCAGCTTTCGTCCCGTGTTGCATCCCTCCCCCTCACCCCCACCACCACCACCACCTTCCCTCTTTTAGGTTCACTTGCGACTTCCTGTTCTTCTCCCTTTCCCTTCGCTGTTGTCCTTTCACTCAATGACTTAATTACTGGAAGACAAACAGAACGGCATGCACGCGCCAGGTCATACGAACACACATGCACTCACACAAACACAAACACCGGCTCCACGGTGCAGTACCGTTCTCGACCGTTAATTCAACGATCCGAGTTCGATTCCCGCCAGGGCTGATTTTTTTTTAAGCATCGCTGCATTGCTGGCCGGCACATCTTCTCTGGTGGGCAAGGAGTTTAGTGTGTGTAACGTCACATTACCCATAGATCGGGCCATATACGAGCTCTGAGTTTTAATCCTGGAGGGTAGTATTTCTCTATCCAACAAGTGATCTAAGACCATAGTGAATCACACAGCAAATGACAAGTCCTGTAACGGTTTTATTCGGTGATTAAACGCGCCTGGCGACAGACATCCACGTCAGTACGCTACGGCGCATGACAAGCACCAACAGATCGAGTCCTAATTTGCGTCGATCTTAGACTAAATGATCGAACAATACGAACTGCATGTGACAAGATCCGAGCATGATAACTGTCATAATGCACCTGTGCATGACAATGCATCATGACACGTCCGACGTATTGTCCAAATGATAATGTAAGTCTAGGTGTAAACTGAGACGCAGGCGACACAGGCAACGCAGGTAACGCAGGCGACACAGCACAGAGCAAAAGTAGACTTCCTGTTGCTGAACTGAAATACAGTCTGAACTTGCCCCTCACTTTAAATGCAGAGGTAGTACATCTAGAAGCATTTCAAGTGAGAAAAGTTTCAAACTGTGCTTAAATTCAGCAACAGGAAGTCTGCCTTTGCTCTGCGTCGCCTGTGACTCAGTTTGCGCTTAGGCTAAGACTCATTTCAAACGTATAGACTTTCCACCGTGCGCCGTCTACGACACGACGTCGTGCTCTCAAACAACCATGGGTGTTCATGGACGCTTTCAAGCGTCACTACCACGACGTCGCACGGCGCACGGCGAAAACTCGATACGTAGGAAACGAGCGTTAGATCTTGTACGCTTATTTTGTTGTTGTTTGACAATATAGAAAACTGTAGACTTCCGCCAATGACAGACTAAAGAGACTCTCTTGTATTATTTTTCTGTATATTTTTATTCCTGTTCTACTGTTAATCTGCCAACTTTACTATCACAAATGTACATAATGACTGGGTAAAACAGAAACCAGACGTTTGTTTTTTACTGTACATACATGTACAAAGGACCGAGGTTGGTAACTGCACATAAGAATGGAGGAGACTGCAAGAGACCATAAGGCCTACACTGGGCAGTTCCATGTCCATTACCACCCATAATCCCCAACCATAAAGTAATATTTTACAACAACCAATAGTTTCAGCACTCACTACATGGTTACTAGGTCTATTCCATTCGTTAACCAATCTATTGGTAAACCATATCTTGCATATTTCCTTCATAAATCTAAATTTGTCCAATTTAAATCCATTACGAGTCCTGACCTGCTGTCTTAATATGATGACCTTGTCTGCTTCACCCTTGTTAAACCCCTTGAGTACTTGAATACCTCTATTAGATCACCCCACACTCTACGTCTTTCCAGAAAGTGTAAGTTAAGATGCTTGTAAACCCATATCTCACACACTACCGCAAAACATGACTGTTTTTATCTTCCTCTACGTCCTTTTCTCTCAAGGTAATTCTCCCTATTCAATGAGTTTTAAGAAATCAACATCTGATAAAGCGTAGCCAAATCACGCCTCAGTGCATAAATATACACGTGAACGATGACTTGCAATCACTGGGATCAGTTCATACTTACATTCAACGCTTGTTCACACAAACGAACTCAACCAGCAAGCAGGTGTACCTTACCTGGAAATATGAAAAAATAAAACTGTTAGCGCGAATGACGTGTTAAGTTGTCCCTGGAACACTATTAACATTATAAAGTTAACAGACGTTACGAACTACTTGTCAAACAGGGAAAAAGTCAAGATTCACGTAAAGTAAACAAAGATGACTCGAATGATAAATAACTTCTTCGTCTCCTCCGATCTGGGTCAGGTGAAGGTCTCCCCCGTTCTCCACACTTAACCAAGACAGGTCTTAACCTCGTTCGCTACTTGAGGAGGTTATCACACTAAGCTATTTTTCCTTCAACCACCGATTCATCGGCGGAATCGCCAAGCTCCAGAACCTTTTCCGCCTTCAAATCACTATAGCAAACTATTTTGTTTTTCAACAAAGATACATCAATGTTATTTGATATGCTGGAGGAAAATAAATTTCCACCAGAATATCAGATTCCTTCTCGAAAGCTCCGGTCTGCAAATTTGCTTCAACTGTCAGAGGAAAAAATAGCCCAGTGTGATAACACCTTATGGAGGCTATGCAGGAGACTAAAAACGGAACAGTCGACATGACGTCATTTCAAACATCATGACGACCTACGTGACAGCCACCCCTAGAAAACAGCTTCGAATTGACATCAATCGGGACGTGCATGCAACAACAACAACGACAGCGGGGCAAGAGAGTTTGAAGGTTACGACATATACCAAACACCAAAATATCTAAGTATTAATTTCACCCCGTAACATCCAAGAATGAATTCATCTCCCATCTCATGTAGTCAATAATCCCTTTTTTTAACTTTTAAAAATAGGATTATCCATCACTACCTCCCTCTCCTCAATCCTCATCCCAATTCTGACCCCATCCTTAACCCTTATCCTAACCCCATTCCTGGCCCAAATCCTATCCACAACATTAATTCCTCCGCTCAGAGCCCGCACATTATGCCGCCCGTGAGCGGCCCTATGCGGGAGGGAGGGAGAGGGAAGGAGGGACGGAGGGAAGAAGGGAGAAAGAGAAAGAAAGAGAGAGAGAAAAGAGAGTGAGAGGGAAAGAGAGGAGAGTATGAGAGAGTGAAGAGAGAGAGAGAGAGAGAGAGAGAGAGAGAGAGAGAGAGAGAGAGAGAGATATGGAGGAGATGAAGAAACTTCGTAAGCGTTTCCAATCTCGCATTGCGAGCCGAGCACTTTAACCACTGGTCCATCACTCCTGTCGACGTCTTCTTCTCTCAATATGATGGATCTCTCTTCACCCCCTTCAATTGATGTCATCCACGACCAACCATTCCACTGTGAATTCTGTTTGCTAACTTGTCCCCCACTGTTGCTAGGCGACCTAATCTTTCTTTTCCTACAGCTGAATAAATATTTTTCTTTAACTGAATTCACCCCTTTTTGTTTATTCTTAGTGTATAAATATATAATAAAATGAAACTATGGTCTTTTTCATCTTCACACATCTATAAATGTAACAAATAACCTTGGAATTACTTTCATTTTGGCGGGATGGGCATCAAGTACAGTATTCTAAGACAGACAGAGAGTGAGAATGAGAGAGAGAGAAAGAGAGAGAAGAACATGTCTTTGCAAGCGAAGACAAGTGGAAAAAAGTTAAAAGTATTCAAGACGCCACAAGTCTGCTGGAGAGGAAATAGCAGAGAACGTAACTGTTGTTGACGGGGCGTGTAAGGGAGGCGTGGGTGGCAAATAGCGCCGCATAAGGGTGCCACGCGGGGAGGAACAAAAACGAGGAACCCTCGGAGGAGAAGAACCACATGTCGGCAGCCCGCAGGCATCATGTATGGGGGTAAAGGGTGTAACCGCCCTGGGCGAAAGGTTACCAGGGATACAGACAGCTAAAAAGGGTTTCAGTTTTCAAGTTGTGTATATATTTTTTCGTCGCTCCCGTCTACAAGCTTTCAGTCTTACACAACAAGTTTTTTTTTTCGTTGTTGATACGAGGGCAGGTCAGCTAGCTTCTAAGTCCCCCGGTAATTCATTGTTACATTAACAGTGAAATAATGTTAGTAATACTAATTCCATAGCCATCATTACAATAACAATAAAATACACAATGACGATAACATTAACATAAAAATACACAAACGAATGAATAAAAAACAAAATGGAGGTAAACTAACAAGAACGAGATATACAAACTTGAATGAGATTGACACAAAAGAGAAGCCAGTTAATGTTTAAATGATCACGTGGACTTGTTGATTTTTTCCGATCTCATCAACGCAAGTCATGTTTTTGAAGTGCCCGTAAGACTCATACAAACAAACAAACAAACATACAAACCCCCTTCACTGGCAACGTAGACATACAATTCTAACATCCAAGGTTACTTTTCATAAAAAAAAAACATAAGCCAGTGATAGACATCCATTTTTATTTTCCAAATAAAAATATCGTAACATGTTTCCAATCCCATCAAACTACACGTCTCCAAATAGCTGATGTACTATTGTGGAATAGTGCTTCAAGCTGTGAAGATGATAACATCGGTGATAAAGTTAAGTGGAACTGTGGAACGGAGGTGGATGGAAAGTGGAACGCGAAACGGGAATCAGATGTTAAAGAGATTTAAACGCAATAAATGTGGATTATATTCAATGTGGGAAGACGGGTGGACGGAGAGGAGAAAGGCACGAGAACGCAAACTTTTCCTGGCGAGTAACGATCATACAAAGAAAACTTATTTGCTTGTTGCAATGTTCTATATTATTCTATTATTACTAATACTACTATTACTAATAATAATAAAATAGAAAGGGGGTGATTATACGATAAACATTTCCATTTTATTTTTCTTGGTAGATGTACCCATTCCACCGGTGATTGTAACAAAAGTGAGCGAGATATTTCGATTCTTCATTCGTGACGTACAATGCAACAGTTCTCTATGTTTATTGCCTGATATTGCCACGAAGTGTCGAGATACTTGAACTCTCATATGAAAAGAATTCAGACTCAAACAAAAATACATGAATAAGTAAATAAACATACATGAATAAATAAATACACAAAGTAAATAAAATAAATACAAGTAGTACTTAAATGGCAAGAGTGTTACAGTGAAGGAGCGAGCGAGTGTGGGCAGGGACGGCGAGAGGAAGAAGGTGGGGGGGGGGGGGTACGGAACGCCATCCAACCCTCGAAAGGTCTTTTGTCAAGGTCTGTCCAACACACCAAAGGACTTATTCGGATGCAAATGTAACCCGTCCGAGTGGACAACTCTCCCTACAAAGTCCTGTGGTTGCCTTAGGACGCCTCCTCATCCATACAAATATGGAGTGATACACTGATATTAACATGTATGCACTTTCACAGTCATTCATATACATATACAGAACACCGCTCCCCCAGAAGCAATCACCTAGCACAGTTCCCAAGATGCAAATACATATAAGCAATACACCCTTCACCATTTTCATTATTATATGCATTATCTTCATATTGTTCTTATAATCAATATTATATCCTTTATCTTTACTATTATTTTTGCTTTACCTAGACTTCCCAGTTCAAGTCCAAATATGGAAACAAAATAATCATCATAAGATATTTACATGTTCGAAAGATTTTTTTCAGCAAATCACAGTTAAACAATAAATTCAACGTGACATCCACTTCTACCATACGAATATTTCATATTTCATTGAAGCAAATCCCTTTACATTTAGTATGAGTGATTTATTGGAGAGAAATACATTGCACAACAAAAATTTATGTCGTGGGTATATGCAAAACGACTTGCCATTTCGGTAAATTCTATTTAGCATACTTTGGTTTTGCCAAACTCCCTTATGATGGGTATGTCGACATTTTTTCTAGGCAGAGCAGGGTTGTATTAGCTCTCAGAATTTGGCGAAATATATTTGGCAAAATTTGGCGAAGCAGGAACTTGTCCAAAAGTGGTGAGGTTTAAACGTGACAAAAATTAGCGAAGTGGGAAATTGGTCATTTTTGGCGAAGTGAGCATCTGACAAATGTTGGCGAAGTGGGAAAGATTTTCCGCGCATACCAACATGTGAGTTGCAAGTAACGTTACATATGCGCGCGCACGGCCACGACCACCAGGGTAGTAAAGGGGCGTATGTCTTTCTTCTGATTGTGTTATCCAACAGTTGGTTCTATGTTGGTCGGGCATTTATGTATCTACTTACTAACTCTGTATATAATCATATTTTAAATAAACATACAGTCATGCAGACTATGTATGTGTGTATTTCAAACAAGGGCGATGGCATTTCTAAATAATATTCTAAATCACGTCTTCATTCAGCTTTTGAAGCAAAATCTAGGACCTTTCTATCTTTATTTTTTCAAGTAAGGTCCGGAGTAAGTCATCGAACGAGATCTTAAAGAAACGAGACTCTGTAAACATCACAGACCACCTATGAAGTGAATAAAAGCGTTTGTTATTTGTTCTAAGGTGCGTCCCGCCTCCAGCTCACCGACGTGACGTCACCGCCCCTCGTGACGTCACAGCGTTTCCGTTAAGATCATCGACGCCAACTTCTTCCTCTTCTTCTTCTTCCTCTTCAACTCCACTTTAGCCTCATCAACCCGTTTGGTAATATAGTTGTAATTTTTTTTCTTTGTACATCTATTACTTTTGCTCCGATTTTACTAAATACACAACGGAAAAGAGGTATTACTAAACGAAATATTCAACACCCCCTTAACCTTTCCTCCCTATGGTCGCATTCCCGGTAAACCCATACAACTCATATTCCTCCAAATGTCCTCAAAGGTATTAAACGACCATATGTCACCCAGCAAACGACCAATAATACGGCCCTAAAGTGCCCCTTACAACCATTCCTCGAAGCACAAAGGTCGTGTTCCTGGTAAGGTTATACAGCCCTCAACCCACAAATGTCTTTGGAGGTATTAAGCGACCATGCGTCACCCAACAAACGACCAATAATCAGGTCCTCCGGTTCCGCTTCAACATTTCCCAGAATTTTTTGCATCTTCCGCTGGATGTTCTATGGTCGCATGACTCCCTCTCCACCTCTGCCTGTCTTCCAATCTGTTTCCACTTCTTTCTTCCACTTTCCATACCTCACTTTCTCTGCATTCCTTCGCCTCTTTCTTCCGTTTTCTTTAACTTTCTCTTCCATTTTCTCTACTTCTCTTTCCCACTCTCTACTTCTTTTCTATACTCTCTTCCTGCCTTTCTCTTCCACTTACTATACCTCCTTCGTTCTCTACCAAACCTCAGATTCCCATGTGTATGTCCAATCAAGTCATACACTACAACAGGGAATTAATGGTCCCAGCAACAACAACAATAATAATAATAATAATAATAACAATAATAATAATAACAACAACAACGCCCACCCAAGCACCCCCCCATCTCCCATATCCACGCGCGGCATGACATCGAAACCCGCCGACGACCCTCCCCTCCCTCTCACCCTAACACACCCACAGCAACGCGATCCGTTTGAGTTTGTTTACATTTCGCGGGGATTAATTATGCGCGCGCGAGTTCGCTAAAGAAAAAGACACGTGTATTTCCGGACTTCCACGTACGGTCTGTCTTCCTCCTCCTGAATATTTCGCCAGGAAACGCTTTCGAAGGGAGCACCCCACCAACGTTCCACAATAAAGAGTACTATAAATATATCACTCTTTACACCAGTCTCCTCTCTACTCTTTATACACAGAGAGTACACGATGTCCTCTTTGTCCTTCGCTGTCATCACATTATTTCATTCACAGCATTAACTAGTGACCACATATTCGATACGGCATGACGCATTAACTACACAACTTCATGCAATATCCTCGGGGCTCGGACATACCTATGGACCTGGTTTCTGTTACAGATCAAGAAGAAAGGCATGTTCATATCTTTCAATATCTGACTCCACCCACTTCAGTACAGTATCCCCCCAAGGATATAAACGCTGTTTATAGTTCTCGAAATACTATTCTGGACTTAGATGACATCTCTACAACCCAGTCACGGGGAATTATCTTATGAGAGTAATCTCCATACAAATAATAATTAATAAAAAATAAAACCCGCAAATAATTTTGCTAATCATTTTTAACTTCTATATTGCGTTCTGCCTTTACCTAACAATTGCTTTCTACAAAGATTTGCGAAAACTCCTCTGAATGGCCACAAAATAGCGGCGTGTCCGGAGTTGTCGCAACTCTGAATAAAGGGAACACTGGTGCATCCGAATGATCAACAACCAACTGGTATATTCAGTGAGCAAACACAATAGATTTGGAGAATCAACAGCCAAACAAACAGTAATCGGGAGCGAAAATTATTTGGCCACAAAATGGCTTTCCGTGTTATCATATCGTCACAACTCTGTATATATATATATATATATATATATATATATATATATATATATAAAATGGTTCTTAACCTGAGGTACCTGTGCCCCAAAGGTGTACAAAGCCCTGGGGGTACGAGACATGATAGCCAGTCCAATGGTATTGTATATTTACCATGAGAAAACATAATGTGCATTCATTATACCCTACTAATTGACATTTCTATTTTGAAAAAAAGTACCTTGGTTCAGTAACTGAATATATCTAATAATTTCTCCACAAGGTTTGTATTACTAATCCTTTTCATATGTTTGCACTGTTTTATATTGGATAGGTGTGCGAGATATATATATATTTTTAAATAATCAAGAGGTACGGGCATTGAAAAATTTCAAGAACCGCTGGTATATAGGGACTCTCCCTTGTAATATACACCCCAAGGACAAAACCATTAACTACTTCCGACAAAATATCTTGCATTCGACTTTGCAATGCCACAGATTGTCACAATTTTCCACGGCTCTGCGCGCATGCGCAAACACCATTCATTCATCAGTGCGTCGACATGACGTCATGGCGTCGTGCATGGCGAGCCAATCGCATGACGTCATGCATGACATCACGGTCTTTTCTTGGGTTTTATTTGGTGTCGAGGTAAGTGATTTCGATGGGGATGCGGAGCTGAACTCAAGGGGTTTATGCCGAAGTGGAGAGAGAGAGAGAGAGAGAGAGAGAGAGAGAGAGAGAGAGAGAGAGAGAGAGAGAGAGAGTAGGACAGAGGACCAGAAGGGAAAGGAAGGGGAATGATATAGGGGAAAAGGTAATAGGTAAATGAGGAGGTAAATGGAAGGCAAGGATAAGAGAACTAAATGGGTAAGGAAGAGACGAAGAGGCGGAGGGAGGGAGGGAAGAGGAGAGAAAGGAGGAAGAGCGGAGGAGTGGAGGAATTAAGGAAAAGAAACGGAACGGAGGTCAAAAGAGGTCAGATGAGGTCACGGATGAGAGTACAATGCAGTCGTGAGAAAGAAACAGAAATAAAAAGAAAAGAAAAGAGAGAGAGAGAGAGAGAGAGAGAGAGAGAGAGAGAGGGGGGGGGAGGTGGAGAGCTTGACAGCTGTTTTGATCGTTTAAATTTTGATTAAAATCTGAATTTTTCGATAAGTATTTGTTTTCATTCTCAATTCTAACCCTAGTCGCACAAACTTTTGTTGTGATTAACTAAAAATCTTATTTCATTAGCTCATTTTGTTTATTAACTCTTGCTGAAAGAGTTAAGAATATCGTCCAAATTTTGAGCAAATTTCGTTTCTTAACAAATTTCGCCAAATTAAAACGGACTTTATTTTCTACTGAAGGAATTGATGTACAATTTCACTAAGAATGCCGCACAAATTTTGCGCAAATTTCGTTTCCTAACAAATTTCGCAATGTTAAAACAGATTTCCACTTCCCCATGACGTCATTCCCCTCGTCAAGTCCATGACATCACAAAACTATGACGTCACACCCACGGAACCTGCCACCCACGTCTCTCCCGCGACGCGCGCATTTCGTCCACACCTCTCGACCAAAGTGATATGATCCTCGGTCCACTCGATGACGTCACACGTGCTCAGTTCCTGGCCCTTTAAAAGAAAACGGGCTAACCATTTTGTTGGTAAACCAATTCTTTCCAGTTCCTTCTTAAATATTATTATTATTATTATTATTATTATTATTATTATTATTATTATTATTATAAAATAATAATAATAATAATAATAATAATAATAATAATAAAATGAAATGGACAAATTTTGATTTAAGGACACAGGTAATAACCGATTTACCAACTGAGTGGTTAACGAATGGAATAAACTCAGTAACCACGTAGCGAGCGCTGAAACTATTAATAATTTAAAACGATATTAGATAACTGTATGAATGGGGATGACAGGTTGTATTGGGCTTGAAACTTAGTAGTGTACGTCTTAAGGTCTCTTACGTTCCTATGCAAGTCGTCGCCAACATGGCGCATAGCTCGTGGTCATTTCCCATAACCGACCAGGTCAGTGACGATTGCAAAAGCGTTGTCCTCTTCAGACAAGTGTCTTAAAAAACACAAGTAGGTCCTACAATTGCTATGAATTTTTTTTCTCGCGAGAGAGGATTGCGCGAAATCGTTGTAGGCAATTCCTTTTAAGGGAAAATGACAACCCAGTGACGTCACTCTTTGGAATGGAATGTCGACGAATGTCGACCTACGCATAAATGCATCGATTTTTTTTTTTAAATAGAAATCAAAGATGTTACTTTAGTATAATGGTGTTTAGTGGTCGTCCTTATGACATAAATATCAACCAATTATTCTTTATTTATTTGTTTATTTAATTTACTTATTTTTGCCAAAATCGTTGTAGGTAATTCCTTATAAGGTAAAATGACACCACCTAGTAACGTCACTCTTTGGAATGGAATGTCGTCGTCGTATCACAACCTACGCATAAAGGCATCGATTTTTTTTTAATAAAAATCAACGAAGTTACTTCAGTAAAATGCTGTTTAGTGGTCGTCCTTATGACATTAATATAAACCAATTATTCTTTATTTATCTATTTATTTTATTTATTTATTTTTGCCACACCATACCCCTTGCATGTGCTTCTGCAACCCTCCTCAGTAATTACCCCTTTCATTGACCCTGCCTCACAACTTTCCACACACAAAAATGAATAACAAGCAAATACAATCAATAAATAGGAAATTGTAACTAATTCTTCGTCAACTTTATGATTTATGAAAATCTTTATTCTGGTCTACCTTCCCCCCAGCTCCCTGACATTAACTCGTCCCCCACGGCTTCCCCACACCCAAGCTACCACCCATTTTCTCACGATACTTAACACAACCCAGTTAACTCCATCTTGCGCATACAGTCTCCCCACTAAATCGCTTCGCATCCACTTTCTCCCACTCATCTTCGGATTCTTGACCCCATATGCAAGACCCTCTGATCCTGAGGGTTGTATGGACCCAATCTTGAGACCCACAGCTAAGACCCAACGCGCCTTATGGGGTCTTGAGTGACTCCGAGCGCGGAGACCACAGCACTCGTATCCAGTGTCGTTTTCGCCACGTCAGGACGCAGCGACGCCGCTGGCCGCCAGACGCTGCCGCCGGACACTCTTTTGGAGAGGATCAAAATAGACACGGGGCTATAAATAGTTTCTCTTCCTCCTCCTCTTCTTCTTCTTTACCCTCCTCTTCCTTATCTATTTCTTCCCACTCTTATTCTTTCCCCTCCTCTTCCTTCCCTTTATCCTTATCTTAAAAGAAAAAAACACGTAGCAATATTTCGTCTTTTTTTTTCTCCTCTTCTTTTTTCCTATTCCTCTTCCACCTCCTCGTCCTCTTCTTTCCCTCCCCTCTTCATTTTTTATCTCTTCCCACTTTTATTCTTTCCCCTCCTCTTCCTTCCCTTTATCCTAACCTTCAAAATAACCACGGAGCTATATTTCGTCTTTTTCTTCTTCCTTTTCTTCTTTATTCCTCTTCTTCTTCTCTTCTTTTTCTTCTACCTCTTGTTTCCCTTCCTCGTTCCCGTCTTCTTCCTCCAGCCAAAGAACTGCAGATATTTTCTATTATCTTAAACTCGTTTTACTGTATATGCAGTATAAACACAGCCAAGTCGAGTAACTACATATATTTTTCTTGACATTTTCTTTCTTTTATTATATACATAGACAGAACCCAGTCGAAGTTTTGCAAATATTATTTCCATTTTTTTAACCGTTATTCACGACGTATACATAATTTCTTTTTTATCCAAACAAATTCCATTCAGTCGTGGGAAACTCCCCTGAGAAGCAAAAGTCAACAAAGAATCAGATTCCATAAAAAGACGATTCGATTCTCAACGAAACAAAAGGCGATCTCGATTCCTTTATGCAGTCGTCGTTTCTTATTCTAATTCTGGCTAACACCATACCATTCAATTCAACTATGACGAACCCTAATCCCCAAAAGGTAATGTTGATCATGTTCACATTACGACGATTAAAAAACAAACAGCAGTGCTACAACAATGAAGTTATAAATTAAAGAAACCCGAAGGCTACAGATACTTCATCTTTACTCCAAGTCACTATCCTTATATCCATTGAGCAAAGAGGCACCCTTCACACATCCTATTCTGGTTGACATCCTATCACTCCATCCACCTCTATCTGACAGAACATCATAAGAGCGATGCTTAACCGGTACTCATACTATCATCTATCGTGAGGCTACTTTATACATTGCGTTGGCAGCCTTTTCTTCATGCAAGGAGTTATATGATTCTACGAGACGATGAGATACTGAGACCAATACTAACGTTCAGTATGGACGTGTGTGTGTGTTAGGA
>NC_134816.1:22942658-23017658 GCF_046742065.1 Oratosquilla oratoria | reverse complement strand
CTCGGAGGCCGTTGTCCGAGCACTCAAACCACTGAACCATCACGACCCAACGTCTAGAAGCCTAAGATCCGATAAGACAACATAGGCCTCTTCTTGTACCAACTCGGGAGGAGGAGGAGGAGGAACACAAAGGAAGAACAAAGAACAGCAGGCCTACTGGCCTTAACAAGGCTGTTTGTGTTTATACTAAGCTACAATTAAGAAAACAGGGTAACTAAGCGATAGAAGATGAACTAACACTACTGCTACCACTATCCAGAAAATGAAGGAGGAAAAGAAGAAGAAATTGTATGTGTTTTCTTCTGGCCTGAGGTTGTTGGTATTTCTGTTCGTTTAAAGAGGGTTCGTTGAACTTTCTATTTATAATGAAATTCCCTCCAAATGAAATAAAATCGATTGGTCAGGTCAGTTCCATGATGTTGGCTAAAGGGTGGAAGGAGATGGAGGAGGAGGAAGAGGAGGAGGAGGAGAAGTAACGCGAAGGAAGAGTAGAAAGAAGAAATAGAGGAAGACGAGGAAGAGGTGGGGGAAAGAAGAGGAGGTATAGAAGGACGATGACGGGGAGGAGGAAAAATAGAAGGAGGGGAGGAGGAGGAGGAGATAGCAAAAAACACGAAAAAAGATGACCTTTGTCACTGCCGAAGACAAAAAATCACAACCGGCGATGGCGCGCGTGCGCGGGTTGGCGTCACCCTTCTAGAAGGGCACAAGAGGAGGAGGAGGAGGAGGAGGAGGAGGAGCAGGAGGCGTGAAAGTAAACGTTCTTCGCCTTATTAAGAAAAACGGGTCAACCGCCCCGGAGGGAAAAAAATTAGTAAATAAATGGACGGGAGATAAACAGAGAGACGGAGAGAGTGGGGAAATGACAATGGGAGGAAACGGAGGAAAGAAGAGGAGGGAGATGAGAAACATGAAGATTGGTGAATTATATTTGATGAAGTGAGGACTAAATGGAGATGAAGATAAAGATGAAGAGCAAATTTGAGAGAGTAAGACAGGGTATAAGTAAAACTGGAGAGGGAAAGAGAACGAGAAAGACTAGAGAGAGAGAGAGAGAGAGAGAGAGAGAGAGAGAGAGAGAGAGAGAGAGAGAGAGAGAGAGAGAGAGAGAGAGAGAGAGAGAGAGAGAGAGAGAGAGAGAGAGAGAGACGGCGCAAACGAAGAACCAACCGACCGACTGACCCGGCCCTTCCGACACCCGCGGGCGAGGGCGACGTCGTCGGTTGCATTTCCTCCGTCAGGTCTGCTTCTCCGCCTCTCATAATTCATATATCATCATCACTATTATTATTACTATGGTTATTATCATTATTACTGTTATCATTCTGGCAGCAGTATTATTATTATTATAATTATTATTATTAATAATGACCATGATGTTAATGATCAGTATCAATATTATTAATAACTATCTTGATATTAACATCAATATCAACATTACTAATAAACTCCACATTATATGGAACTCTTATAACCCTCGTTAACCAACTCGTACACTGAACCAGGTTAAGCCTAACCTCGAACTGATGCTGTTCTTACCTTTTTCAAATGCTTGTTGACCCATTTCGTGAATGTTTTCTTCTGGATGGCGTCCCTCTCGTCTGCAAAGAAAAAAAAAACATAAATCAACCACAGATTCTTTGTGTATATATATAGAGAGAGATTTACTTCCGTCAATATGTAAACATCAATGGTGGGACACATTTCCAAATGTAAACATAAGATTAATTAAATCATATCAATGTAATATTAGTTCTGGTAACTCAATTCCCTACGATTTTTTTCTGCAAGGGAAAGACTTAATTTTCCCTTACGCGAACGTTAATATATTTCCGTTTTCTTTAATTAAAATCTTCCTTAGAACTGTCCACAAACTTCGTATCACTGTCGTCTTCTTCCCGTATGCAAAACGCTTGCCAACTTGTTGCACAAGTAGACACATTTTCCTCCCCAGTCGCAGCTCCCACGGGTCAAGGGCCGAGCAGTGAAAGCAACAGCTAGCAGCAAATGCAGCTGCACAGGTAACAAACGAGCAGCAGCTCAAATGATCACGAGATTGATTCCAGCCGTCAAGCATTTCTTTTGCATCCTGACGTCTAAGTTCATTAGTCGGTAACATACATCTCACAAGTTATCTACTCTGGCTTCGAATTGGGTATTCTGCTTGAATAATGAGGTTGCAGCGGGGGGAGAGCGTGAGAGAGATTTGAGAGAGAACGAGAATGAGAGCGAGTGAGAAAACATTCCTTGCGCCTTTGCCGCCAATGCCTTGCTTCCACTGACACAGCGAGCGACAGTAGTCCAAGACACGCTCGTGAATGCCCAGCCCCTTCCCTACCTCCCCCGCTCCCCTCCTCGCTTCCCCGACCTCCACCTCTCGTACAATCTAAAACAAGCCAGTGCCCCACTTCTTTTCCCATTCGATATTTTACGAAACATGAGTGATCATATTAGAAAATGACTTAGCCTGGTCGTAAAATTCAGCCTTGGGAAATCTTGCTTCCCACAATGTTAAGACCGACGTCTAATAATCCGTTGAGGAGAGCACCGTTGTTATATAACATCTGGTAATATATAATACTTATGTATGTGTATTTTATATATATATATATATATATATATATATATATATATATATATATATATATATATATATATATATATATATATCATATACACACGCAATGCAAGATAAGCTGCAAGACCCCCAAAACGTGTCTTCACGTTAGCAAATGGAGCATATGATCTGCCATCGCCGTCATTTTATTCCTGTTTTTATACAACATATATACCTATTCGTGTTTCCCCCGGGATTCCTCGCAGGGTGAAGCCCTGGCGAAGGAATTCTTGGAGGTCGGTTGAACTCGCCGACTACCATGGGGCCGTAACCGCCTCCAGGTACAATAACAATAATAATAACGGACTGCGATAAGATGATCGTGCCAGTTCTACGGGCACGAAGAGGTTCGAGAGGGAGGAGGAGGAGGAATTGGAAGAGAATATTTGGAGGGATATTAGGAGGTGGAGGAGGAGAGGTAGGATGAGGAGGAAGACTAGAAAGAGGACGAGGATGATTTACGATAAGATGAAAAAGAATGAGGATGAAAAGTAGAAAGAGGAGGAGACCAGGGCGTGGAGTCGAAAGAGGAGGAGGAGGAGGAGGAAGGGGCAAGTGCGATAAAGTCGCGCGCTGTGGTTTAGGTAATTCAGAGCTTCCGTTGATCATGATAATGGGGCACTTTTACATACCTTCTTCTGGCTAACTCCAGGTTACTATATTTAGCTTAAGAGAGGACCTATTCTCCGGAGGATAGGTTTGTCTCAATGGTCAATGTACACACCCTCTCCCTCCCTCTCTCTCTCTCTCTAGAGCAGCGTTTTCCAACCTGGGGGTGCTGAAATCAATTATAGGGGGTGCTGGGAAGTGATGCACACAAAAATCACATTGATATGTATATCATTGATTACCTAGTTATGCATATATGACTTTTTCCATGCTATTTTATTTTTCTAGGGTGTTATTTTCTCTATAAACAAGTCAATTTGTTTCAGTTCTAAGAAATCAAGAAAATAAATCATCAAGTAGTATAATTCACTTTCTTTTATCATTCTAATAACAAGATAAGGGTGCTGGACTGCTTAGACATGACAACAGGGGGTGCTATGGTCGGAAAAGGTTGGGAAACGGTGGGACTCTAAAGCGACGTGACAATATGAAAAACACGGGAGAGTAATCCGGTACGAACCGGTAAATACACGCAGACATCCGCTGTACCAAACTGACCTCATCATCAACATTACCTCCAGCCTCAGCTATCAAGAGAATTTTTATTTCGATTTGAAAGACATAGTTTCACCTGTCTATTATATAATGTGATTCAATGTGAAATACCTCTGAGGTAGTCTTTTCGTACGTGTTCTTACATCCAAAACATTTCGTTCAGGTTCGTTAAGCAATAGCTGCTATAGTCCGAACGTTTTTGGAAAAAAAGAAATTAAATTGACAAAAAGAAAGAAAATAAGGGAAAAAAGTGAAGTAGAAAAATAAATGATAAAGAAAAAATTAAAATATAAAAAGAAAAAAGGAAAAATAGAGAAAAAAAGTAAAATACTATATATATATATATATGAATTAACAAAAGTACGTTAAAATGTTTTACATCTCGCTAGGCGATTTTATTAAACTGAAATTTACTCACCTCTACCCTTCTTGAGCCACTTCCCGTAACCGCTCATCCTGACCAAGCTCCCAGGCAGTCGCCCTTACCATCCGATAAATTCACTCACACCGGGAGAGAGCTGATCATTTATCAACTATTCCGCTACAAGGTTTAAACTTGTTCTTAACCGAGATCAAGCGAGTTTCGCGCTTTACTAAACCATACCTCGGGTTTCAAGTTAATTTTTGTAAACTAAATATATCTCGACTAGATTGTCACTAATGCTGAAATAAAGAAACGAAGATCTAACACAACAAATAACACATTTTTTATATTTACTTTTCGATTTTTACGCCCATAACAACTTCACGTCTTTGAACTGATATTCATTGTAATAATTAACTTTTTTTATAATCATCTTGAAATCATTCCACGTCGATGACTAAAGCACTTTTGAAGAAATACTTTTCACTACGAATCCTTCATCTACATTTGCTCTGAACAAGATAGATTAAATATCCGCATTCAAACCCAATTCAAATAACTTACATTTCGAATGAAAATAAAATAAACAGGACTGAATACATTTTACACTTTCAAACCTAAATCAAATCACTTATAATTCGGCTGACAAATAAGCGTAAAAAACATCCACAGAAACAGTCGCTACCACCCGGGGACAAATTTTAGCGGTTTGTTTCATCAAAGTTCGCGAGCTCTCTCAGAAATCTCACGATTCGCCAAAATAAACATCTGTGTCACGATATCTTCAGCCGGCTGTTCCATTGGATTCCCTCACCCACAGTAGACACACGATCGCGCACGCACATGCACGAGCAACGTACTCCCACAGAAGAGCACCAAAGTCTGACTGAGGAGTGTTGAGGCGGTGTACCATACCAGCTCATGACACAGGATATGAGCCCCTACAGAACGCACGAACGAACACGCACACACACACACGTGCACACACACACAAACTGGACGAAAGTATGGTGTATGCAAACACAATACAAGAATTTAAGAACAAACTTGATCTTCCGAGATACAAAAACGGGTCACCACGAGCATAACTCCCCTTCCCATAAATTACAGCTATGTAAACTATGTAAATACACATACACACATACGTGTACACACATACATACATAAGTGCACACACACACACACACGCGTTTACACAAACACGTGCATTCAATCATACACACACGATACCGTAAACAAACATAACCATGGCAATTATTAAAGCTAAATATTTTGTTGTATTGAACGGTATTTCACTTGCGTTTCTATCTTTGTGGGCAAATCTTCGACTATATAGATTCACATCTTTCCACTGCGTATAAACGCAATCGAATCAAACACAAAGAAAGAAAATGACGATCTTTGGCGAGACACTTGCACACTTTAGGAATCGACAATCAACCTACCTACTACGGGGAATATTTCTAATCTCACGTCATTTCCTGTTTCCTTTCCGACACGTGGTGACTCTCTGATGTTATTATTAGAAGTTACAAACTATCTAGAAAAGACCTATTACGTAGAGCACCGGACGGGGAAAAATCCGTAATGACCTCATCAGAAAAATACGTGATTTAACGTTGTTAAAAAGGTCACCCATGCAGACAAGCCTAACTAGAGAGAGAGAGAGAGAGAGAGAGAGAGAGAGAGAGAGAGAGAGAGAGAGAGAGAGAGAGAGAGAGAGAGGAAGAGGAAGAGAGGGGGGAAGAGAAGGGAGAGAGATAGAGAGGGGGAGAGGAAAAGAGAGGGAGAGAGGACAAGAGGGGGAGAGAGGAAAAGAGAGGGGGAGAGGAAAAGAGAGGGAGAGATAACAAGAGAGGGAGATAGAGAGTGAGAGAGAGGGGGAAGAGAAGGGAGAGATAGAGAGGGGAAGAGGACAAGAGAGGGAGATAGTGATAAAACCACAAGTCGGCACCACCATGTTATCGCAAGGGCCCTATTACCCCTTATCTAAGTTTTATTACCATTCGAAAAGCAATTAATTACCCAATTTCCTTTCAGCAGGTTCTATCCACCAGCCACACCCTCGCACCTAGATTACCGTATCACGTTACATGTCGTTACGTCATGTAACGTGACAAACTATTGTCATCCGTTACGTATAGACGATCTGACACAACCAAAGTTAGACAGATGTCGTTTTCTATCCGATCCACCGAATAGTAATTATTCATCCACCCATTCATCCAACCACGCCCACAACCCTAAACAAATGAAATAACGCTATATCAATAAACTAAAAATTAACAAATATAAAATAAATTAGAATATATACACAAATGCAAATATAAAAAATATAAAAAATAAATAAAATAAATTAAAAACCGCTATATCAATAAAAAAAATAACAAATAGGTACTGTATATAAAATAAATTAGAATACATATACAAACTCAAATATAAAACAAGTAAATAATAAACAAACAAACGAAATACCGCTATATCAATACACTAAAAATTAACAATTATAAAAATTAATTAGAATACAAATGCAAATATAAAAACAAAATAAACATATCAATAATAAATAAACAAAATGTCCATTCCTTTTTTCCCCCTCACTTCCTCTTCCATACGGACGGGCACGCGCGCACACAAACACACACACGCGCGCATAAACACACAAATCCACACGGTCTACCGTATTCATTCGTATCCTTCTTAAATACACACAAGCCAACCTGTCTATTCACTGGAGTCTTCACGACACACAACACATACTAGGTAACCGGGGGAAATGTCCATCCCACCCTCTATACACACATGACCTCGGTCTAATGGCGAGAGGGAGGGGGGGAGGGAGGAGAGAGAAAGAGAGAGAGAGAGAGAGAGAGAGAGAGAAAGGGAGAGGGAGGGAGATGGAGAGGGAGGTACAGGGAGGGAGAGGAAGAGAGAAAAGAGGAGAGAGATAGGGAGCGAGCGAGCAAACGAGAGAGAGAGGGGGAGAGGAAGAGAGAGAGAAAGGGAGAGGAAGGGAGCGAGGGAGCGAGCGAGCGAGCGAGCGAGAGAGAGAGAGAGAGGTGGGAATAAAGAAGTCTTGACTGAGGATGATGGTCTAAAATGCGCTTCAAAAGAAATGGGAGCGACACTTGGACATGTGCATACATACAACATACATACAAACGCACAAACACTGCAAGCTGGCACCCATTATGTTGGGCAAATTGAGTGTGTGTGTGTGTGTGTGTGTGTGTGTGTGTGTGTGTGTGTGTGTGTGTGTGTGTGTGTACGTTTACAGCAATGCCCACATCGAGCCATAAAAGTCCTCAGCTCTCGTCCGAAAGAGGATTAACTGTCGATCACGAGTCCAACACGTGATCCAAGACAGTAGTGTATTACACACTAGAGTATTACTGTTTTCCTATGCTTCTCTTTACAAAAAAATATTTACCGATATATAAAAATATATGTACTTAAGTAAATAAATACATATATAAATAAAATTCATAAATAAAAAATTCATATATAAATAAAAAAATCATAAAAAATTCATAAATAAAAAAATCATATAAATAAAAAATCACAAATAAAAAAATCATATAAATAAAAAATTCATAAATAAAAAATTCATATATAAATAAAAAAATTAATATACAAATAAATAAATGAACGAAAAATAGAAAAAAAAAGAAAACGCAAGCCACACCTTCTCCCATCTACTCGAGCATCATCGTATTACCTCCTCCTCCTCCCCTCCACCCTCTTCGTCGACGCCAACCGTTCGCGCAGAAGACAATGAAGACGGACATTTGGTTCATTACCTCGTCAGCGCGCGCGCACACACACATGCAACCAGGAGCGCCCAGCGCGCACTCAGGGCCGTTTGCACACGCACGCAAACACACACGAACAAGAACGTTGCATGCAAGTTGCAAAGACAAGGTTGAACATAGTTTCCCTGAGGCAATAGATGACCGTTGTCATTCCAAGGGGAAATAAGACTTAAAAAGATAAAATCAAAACATATGTGTAGGTGGATTCGTGTAAACTTGGCTTACATGGCAAATACACACATTGTAACAAATGTTCAGTAAGGTTAATGAGACAAACACTGCCCCCCCCCTCTCTCTCTCTCTCTCTCTCTCACACACACACACACACACTATTGCATGGAATCTCATGCCGCAAAGTGTCCATATTAGGTACAGCATTCCAGGCCTCTGCTCCTCTCCCGTCGCCCTCCAACCCCCCGCCCCCCATTCCTCTGCCCATCCGGAGTACCAAGTAGTTACCCGCCCGCGGCCCTCAGCCGTCTTCCTCCTCCTCCTCTTTGAGCAGGAAGAGGAAAATGGAAAAGAGAAAGAGGGTAAAGAGGAAGGTGGAAAAGAAAAAGAGGAAAAATGAGACGGAGGATTAGATGGAAAAGAGAAAGAGGAAAATGAGGCAGAGGATTAGATGGAAGAGGAAGAAGAGGAAAATAGAAAAGAGACAGAGGATTAGATTGGAGAGGAAGAAGAGGAAGATGAAAAAGAGAATGAGGAAAAAGAAGACAGAGGATTAGATGGAAGAGGTGGAAGATGGAAAAGAGAACGAGGAAAAAGGAAAGGGAGGATTAGCTGGAAGAGAAAGATGGAAAAGAGAGAGAGAAAAAGGAAAGGAAGGATTGGATAGGAAAGGAAGATGAAAAAGAGAAAGAGGTAGAGGATTAGATGGAAGAGGAGGAAGAACGGAAGAATGGAAAAGTACATAGAAAAAAAGGAAATCAAGTGAAGGCAAGGAAAGGCTAGGTTTCCATCTTAATTATCTTATTTTCTACTTTTCTTTAAATTCATCCATCCGTTACGTTAACATCAACAAATCCTTACAAGGATACATTGGCAATGACCATTATCCATCATTTCCTCCATAATGGCTTCCTTCTACTGCCAATCCACCCAACCCTAATAAAGAGGTACAGCCACTCCCACGGCCCGGGAAAATGCAAGGAGGAAATCAAATTTCTGTTATTATTTTATTTTCCTTCAAAAAATAAAAGGATCTTGCTGTCAATGTATCAATAGAGATAGATGGATAGATAGAGAGGAGAGAGAGGGAGGAGGGGAGAGATAACCAAAAAAAGAGAGAGAGAGAATGTGACAAAGATATATCAAAGAAAACGGGACCGAGGATAAACGGGATAAAGAAACGACCAAGCGGGTTGACTTTCTTTACCCAAACCGATAAATCATACAATCCGTGACATACATGAAAGTTACATGCACGCTCCCCCACCCACCCAAGTATTCTTTTTTTTTCTTTTTTTCATTTCATCCTGTTAGTCTCATGTTACAAACGCGTACAATCTCATCATGTTCCCACACAAATCACTCGCCATAGTCTCCTCTCCCTCTCCCTCTCCCTCTCTCCTCCTCCTCCTCCCAACCTCCCACCTCGTCTTCTCAACCTCCCTCACTGTCACCCAAATTGTCCCCTTCTCCTCGTTCTTCCTCGTAACTCAAACCTCCCCTCATACACGCAATTAAACCGCTTTGTCAATAAACTCCTTTATCGAATGGTTTAACCAAGATCAATCAACCTCTTCAGGTTTAATCAACATCTTCAAACCTCTTCAACCTCAATCAAAAGAGATTTAATCAACCTCTTCAATTACTAATTCGGGCACACTCAACTGAATAAAGTCATCTGGTGGCAACAGCAATACATAACTTAGGTAGTAAAACGCTGTGAACAGGTTACGGGAAGATAGGAACGTTGGGGTTATTACACTGGGCTATTTTGCCTCCAACTTCCGATTAGTCGACAGCACCGCCCACTCCCACAACTTTTTCATCACTTTCTAAATAATAATATAAAAATAAAAAATAAAATAAATAAATAAAAATACATATAATGTCTGATATACTGTAGGTAAAACATTTTCCTTCAGTATATCAGATTCATTCTCGAAAACTATGGGCTGCTCCAAAAGTCGAAGGAAAAATTGCCCAGTGTGATAACGACTTTAAACTGTAAAAATGCCATCTGCAATACTTCATCCTAAGCTAAACTTATCTTCAGCAACGTCTTCCACGTCCAGCAGAACATAATGAAAACTACTTTCATAAAAACTTACTCTGTAACTTCTTCGTGATGCACACTATAATCAGAAATGGTCCTTATTACAAGGACACATAGTGTAATAAATCTTAATTATCTCAATGATCTTCACCTTGATTGTCCTCTATGATGTACATAACCCATGAGAGAGAGAGAGAGAGAGAGAGAGAGAGAGAGAGAGAGAGAGAGAGAGAGAGAGAGAGAGAGGATTAAATTTTTAACAGCAATAAAGATCGTTCAAATTGATATATTATTTACCGTTTATAGCAGCCGCCTTTGTTAGCAACACCGGCTAGCGCTTTAACGATTAATTAGTTAAATTAATTGAAACTAATCACTTTAATGAGCTCAATATAACAGCGTGTTCTCGCTATATAATCCACTGGAGGACAAAATTAATTAAAAGAACACATAAAAACAGATATTTGGGCCGTGTTCACTACAGGACCAAAAATGACAAAAAGTTTCGTACACAAATTTTCCATATCACTATATTTTATATCACCCGTGTCAACAGCACCACATAAACGCAAATCCGTTGTCAGTGTTAGTCATTAAACTCTGTTTATTTAGCAGATATGTGGCAACATCGCACGTGGGCTCGCGCATGCGCGTCACACGGCACATGTAAACACTCGTCATGAAAAACGAATGATCTGTGACGTCTGCAGAGCTGGAACCAGACCACGAAAAAAAATTAAAAAGGGGAACTGACAGTCTGTGCTTAACACATGATAAAGAGGGTGAAATTTGTCACCTTGAGTAAATCTTCCATAACTCAAGAGGCATCAGGATTTCTTGGCAGAGTCAGATTTGGTTGGGACACAGACGATGAGATCACACCTAGTTTAAGGTGGCTGCACATTAGGCATTTCTCGCTAGCACGCTACTTGCTTTTGCGACTTCGTCTGAGTAGAAACGACTTCGGATATATTTTCTTTTTCAGATTTAAAAATTTCAAATTCCGCTTACTGAATGACGAACTACGTTAAACCTAAAATACGAATGTTGGACACATTGTTGAAATGTTCTTACGGAAGCCATTTCTACTCAAACACATTAGCAAAAGCAAGTAGCATTCTAGCCTAGTGTGCCGCCACAAGGTTCCGTTAACGGAGCTTTTAACCCCTTCCATACTGGGTGGTACTTGTCCCCTGCCGCCAGACTACTTTATTAATCTCCGTGTTAAACCCTATTAAGACAAGTAGGTTAGATCCTATCTAGATTAAGCACTCCCTAACCAGGTTACTATTATTTACCTTTAATCTGGTTGCCTAAAATATTTAATTCTCGTGTCGC
This sequence comes from Oratosquilla oratoria, assembly GCF_046742065.1. Lineage (NCBI taxonomy): Eukaryota > Metazoa > Arthropoda > Malacostraca > Stomatopoda > Squillidae > Oratosquilla > Oratosquilla oratoria. The sequence continues at coordinate 23,006,139 of NC_134816.1, read as the reverse complement.
GCACCTCCTCCTCCCTCCCACCTCCTTCTAGCGTCAATCCTCTTCAATTTCCATCTTCACTTCTTTTCCTTCTTCGTCTGATCTCCATCAAGATTCCACCTCGCTTCAGTGCTCTTCTTTATTCCCAATATTTCTCAAACTCGTCCACTTCAGAGTCCATCTCCGTCTCCACCTCCGGCTCCTCCTCCTCCTCCTCCTCTCCACTCCTCCCCGTTCTCCACTGCCACACCTAATTTTTCTGTCAACTCTACAGGATGCCTCTAGCCTCCCTCCCACTCTTCTCCCTCCCCATTTCCTACAACTCCTCTGCCTCATTTGTGATCTCCATTGAGAGAGAGAGAGAGCGAGAGAGAGAGAGAGAGAGAATCAGGGTTAAATCAGAGATCTTAGAGAAAAGGTATGTAAAGTAGACGTTTAAGTTTACATTTCTTTCTGTTTAATTATCCACATGTATCTCTATTTTTATGAGTGCCGTGGCGAGATCTAATCTTGTTTGGTGATTACATGTCAGCGAGTATGATCCCCGACGTCTAACGATGACTGCCAATGACCCTGGCTATCCTAATGCATTAGGTGAAGGGGACTGATTCCGTCACACCTTAGGAGGACTAGGGCAGTGATGATGATGATGATGAGGAGGAGGAGGAGGAGTAGGAGGAAGAGGAGGAGGAGGAAAAGGAGGAAGTACAAGATGATGACAGTGAAAAAAAAAGAAGACGAGACGATGACGATGGAAGAGAAATATGATGATCACGATGAGGAGAGGGAGGAGGAGGAGAGGACACTCCCCACTGCCCTGCATCCATTCTCATCACTTGTCTTCGTCTTGAAGCTCTACACCCGCAAATCCCCCCGAAGCACTCCCACCTCTGCCTGGAGACTCCTCAGTCGGGCTCTGTCGTAACCCTACTCCCTAGTAAACGACTCCCTACTCCAGGGGGTCCCAAAGCCACTACCCCCCTCCCCAGGGGTTCAAAGTCCCCCCAGGGGGGATTCACGGATAGATTGCTTGTTGCCTTTCGGCGATGCAAGGCGATTTTAATATGTCGTGAGAGGATTGCACGATGTGCTATGATCTACGTACGATGTTCAGTAACTTTATACAACGAAAGGGCTATGGGTTGGTTATGGAGGGTTGTGTTACTTCACCAGCGCTTCTATCATCACACCGGGAAGCTTGTGTTGGGGGGGGGGGGTAAGGTGGCGGCAACCTAGACATTTCTCGCTAACATGCTACTTGCTTTTGCTACATTGAGTAGAAACGACTTCGGTTCCGATCTTTTGTTTTTCGAATTTCCAAACGTCAAATTACTTTTGTGTCATTGAGAAGATAAACCTAGAATACGAATGTTAGACACATTGTTAAGATGTTCTTACGGATGTCTAGAATATTGTCATCGAAGTAGTTTCTACTCAAACGAAGTAGGAAAAGCAAGTAGCATGCAAGCCTAGTATGCCACCACCTTAACTTACATTCCCTAATAGGAAAATCGTGGCAATTAAGAATATTCTGAATACTAACGAGCGATTTTTTTTCACCTTTTGGTAAAGACATTTTCCTTCTCGCAGGGTTGGACACAAAACAACTCGCACTCCGTTTTCTGTTGAGTATCTTATCTCAACGACTTCCCCGTTTTTTTTTTGTTTTTTTGTTTTTTCTCCTAGCCGGCTTGACACTCCCCGCTCGTCCCGTTTTCTTCGGACTTCCCCGCGACCTGTTTTCCTGATTCCCCGGGACTTCAGTCGTCAGGTCACTTATCGTACCTAAGGTGGCGGCACAGTAGGCTAGCATGCTACTTGCTTTTGCTATTTGATTTTGCTACTACCTTTTGATACCTCGTTTGAGTAGAAACGACTTCGGTTACAATATGAATTCCGTAAGAACATCTCAACAATGTGTCTATCATTCGTATTATAGGTTTAACTTCTCTTAGTTCTTCATTTAGCTTCTCACTATATGACGCAAGAGTAATTCGACATTTGGAAATTTGAAAAACAAAAGATCGTAACCGAAGTCGTTTCTACTCAAACGAAGTAGCAAAAGCAAGTAGCATGCTAGCGAGAATTGCCTTGTGTGCGACGGCGGGTCTGGACCAGGTCAGGTTAGGTCACATGCACCAAAGGGACAGCTAAATCTGTATAAAAATGGTCTCGCATTCGCTCAAATATGGGTTCGAGTCCCGCAATTACATCCAATTCCCAGCAGTGTTACCTGGCTCAAGTCCCCAAAGCACACAGGAAAAAGGGTAACGGCTTCGGCCGTAGCAAATCAGCGCCTCCTGGCGTGGGCTCCTCACACCATCTTTAGCACGAAGAACAGAATACCATAAGAACGGGTGAGACCGGATGATCTACACTCGGCAGCTCCATTACCACCTATCATCTATAAAATTATCAAACTTAAAACAACCAACTGTTTCAGAGCTCACTACATGGTTACCTAATCTATTCCATTTGTTACCCATTCTGTTGGTAAACCAGTTCTTGCCTTTTTATTTACCTACGGTCAATTATCCGACATCCATGATGATGGACCAAGCCATCAACGGGACTGGGGGCTCCTGATGTTGTCATTAAGTGTTCGTAATGATGTCATAAAATGCCAACGATGGTGTCACAGGGGGATGGCGCGTGTGATGGAAGTGTGTCAGAGTTTAATATTTACTTAAGCCCAGAGTATTATTATTTTTTAATATTTTGGGATTTTTCTTTCAAAGTTCATCGTTTGGAACTTCTGACCTGACACAAACAGTTACGGCGGCAGTAACAACACAGAACAATAGTCACACGATACTTAGAGACAGAATAAATAATAGCGATAATAAAAATCAAAAATAAAATACAACAAAATATAAAAGGACACAAGACACAGACCCCCCATGTTGTCCGTCAAGATGACAACCCTCCCCACCCCCCCGCCTCCGTGACCTCGCTGACTTTACCAACCTGACCTGTTCCTACTTGGGCCTGACACAGCCTGGACAGTGCCAGCCGCGTTGGCGAGGTTGCCAGTTACTGAAATACCTGCCGGATTTTGTCCTTTCCGAGGTTGGTCCCCGGTGATACGTCAAAGCAGCCTCGTTTAATGCTACGTTTTCAATGTAATGTTATGTAGTTTTTACTCTAGTTTTCGCCTAATGATCTTGTTCAGCTGTGGAGGTCAGGTGACTTCAAATGGCCTCTAAGGGGACTTGATTTTTTCAAATATATTTTGTTCTGGCTAACGTTAGACGATTTTACTCAGTTTAGGACAGGATCTTGTGCTGGGAAAGAGGCTTACACGAGAGTATGGGGAAGAGGATGGGGAGGAGGAAGAGGAGGAAAAGAATGAAGGAGGAGGAGGAGGTGGAGGCGAAGGAAGAAGAGGAGGAAGATAAGGAAAAGAAGGAAGGAGGAGGAGAAAGAGGAGGAAGAGGAAAAGAAAGGGAGGAGGAAAAGAAGGAAGAGGAGGAAAAGAAGGAAGACGAGGGGAGGAAGAGAACGAGGAGGTGGATGAAAAGAACGTGGATGAGGAAAAAACTGAGATGAGAAGGTGGAAGAGGTGGAAGAAGAGAGAAAAATTACATTTATTCAAACTTTCTCCTGAAGTCTCGACCCAAGTCGACGATGATGACAAATAAGATCGTGATCCCAAAGACACCCAAGACCACCAACTGCTTGACAAAACACAGCCACGCTCACCCTTCTTCTCTATGTCATGGAGCTGTCTCCAGTAAGCTCCCAGGTAGACACCTGACCCATCCCAAGTCCCCAGATACGAGTCTACTGACGGAGACGCTCTCCTGATCGTGGCTGAAGAATTATTTTTTCTTAAAGAAGGTCTTCTGGTAATGTCCAAAGTCAAAATTTTGGTTTCGAAATTCGAGTGTGTTAGTTAGAGCGTCGGTACTTGCGGCGGAGGTCAAGGTGACGGCAGTTCGAATTTAGCCGCCAGCGAGTTGGACCAAGGGCATGGTTCAATAAATTCCACGTTACAAAGTCCTCTGTAGAGGGCACCGTCCTAGCCTCCTGATAGGGGGGAGTTCGCAAAGTTATATTGAAAATCGGAGTACACCTTGCTCTTACACCATAACGATTATATATATATATATATATATATATATATATATATATATATATATATATATATATATATATATATATATGAGAGTGGATCTCAGTCGCCAACGAGGAAAAAATAAAATAAAATAAAATAAAATAAAACCGCTGTGGGCCAAGTATGTACGCGTGATCTACTCCTTATCAACCTTGAGTCAACTTTCAACACTGTACATCAACCTTAACTCAACCGTCCCTCCATTACGTCAACTAACCTGAGCCGCTTTGGCTCTCTCAGGGCCCTTTCATCATAGTTTATTTCCCCGAGGGCTCTGCGGGGGGGGGGGGGGGCTCCCGTGATGGAAGCCAAGCGTCGAGGAGTCCAACTCCCATATACGTTAACTCGCCACTCCACAGACCACAAACATCAAAACACGCAACGCACATTCCTCCTAACCCGAACGGAACAACACATAAACACGTCAACGCTAAGACAACTTCAATGTGGAGTAGCCTACGTGGTGGCTATGTAGTCTTAAGGAGCCCTAGAATAAGGAAAAAAAATAGACATCTTACGTTTCTATTCTGCTGATATTAGACTATTTTAATCATCTTGGTTGACATCACCGCTAGCAACCTCTTGGGTATTACAGCAAACGTTAGATTACCGATTTCATTCAGAAAAAGATATAAAAATAGAAAAAGAACATAAAAAAAGAGGAGACTGGACTCAACGTCTTGAAAGCAGGAAAGACATCTGAAGTCGTCTGCAAAGACTATTGGTCTGAGTCTTCTTGCATTTCCGACCCGATGACGTCATGTCGGTGGTAATCCTATCTCAAGCCGATCAGCCGCTCCTGAGAGCAATGTCGAATCTTGACGACTTCATACATATCAAATGAATCGACAACGACAGGAGCGACGTTGGATGATCTGTGCGTTTGTCTAAATTGGTTTAGACAAGAAAAAGTGTACAATTCGGAAGAAGGAAAGTGGAATGAAGACAGAAGAATAAATAAAAAATGGATGATGAAGAGGAGGAAGAGAAATAGAAGGCGTATGATCTTCCTAGAACCCATCAATCATTACTAGTTTTCAGTGTAGCTTTTCCCCCAAAACAAGCTACCTCACCATGGAAACAAGATCCTGCACAAATTTTCATGGATAACCAAAATTTCTTGCAGAAGTCAACCCCCACCCCCCCACCAAAACAAAAAAGGGGAACACGGATTCTACACATTCTTCATGGACAACGAAAGTTCTTGCAGAAGACAAAAATAAATAAATAAATAAAAGAAAAAATAAAGGGAACAAGGATTCTGAAGAACATTCATGGACAACCAATATTTCTTGCAAGATAAAAATAATTATAAATAAACGAAAAAAATTAAAGGGAACAATGATTCTGCAGATCCTTCATGGACAACCATATTTCTTTCAGAGATCACCCCCACCCCCGTCGACCCCCATCCAACCCCCACTCCAGAAAAAAGGTCATAAATCCCAGCCCAATCCAGCCTCGTTATGTCACATGACGTTACGTTTATTTTGACGCAAAACGCGAGAGGACGAGTGACGCGGTTCCCGCCGCGTTTTCTCCTCTTTATCCATCTCCCTCTTCAACGCCTTTACTTCCAAGGAGTGCACGCGCACGCGCGCACGCCGACGTCATCAGCACCTACTCAAAAGAAGCTACATCAGTCTGCAACCTAACACCTGTTTATCTCGAGACCTTATCATTAAATTACCTCTTAACCCTACACCTACCTGCCTCGCTACTTACCTACTGGAGGAAGGAGGAGAGTGGAGGGAGGAGGAGGAGTTAGAGGGCGACAAAGGTAAGGAGGAGGAGGAGGAGGAGGAGGAGGAGGACAGAGGGAGAGGAAAAGAGGAGTAGAAAAAGGAAGATGAGGAAAAGGCGGAGGAGGACAAGGAAGAGCGGGAAGAGGAGGAGGAGAAGGAGCAGGAAGAAGAGGAGGAAGACAAAAAAGAGGACTATGAGGAGGAGAAAGGGAATGAAAGCCTGGAAACCTCGAAGAAGAAGAAGAAGAAGAAGAAGAAGAAGAAGAAGAAGAAGAAGAAGAAGAAGAAGAAGAAGAAGAAGAAGAAGAAGAAGAAGAAGAAGAAGAAGAAGAAGAAGAAGAAGAAGAAGAAGAAGAAGAAGAAGAAGAAGAAGAAGAAGAAGAAGAAGAAGAAGAAGAAGAAGAAGAAGAAGAAGAAGAAGAAGAAGAAGAAGAAGAAAGGAAGAAGAAGAAGAAGAAGAGTAGTTTGACGAAAGTCTTTGTTCAGATCGACGCCAGGTGATTTTGTCCATTTCAGGATACTGGGGCCCGGGTTCTAAGACATAAACAACGTGAGCTGATCTTTGTCAGTTCACTGCCCTGAGTGCCAGCTGATAGTTGTTGCCATCCTGACATTTATTTCGGAGAAGTGCCATGGGGCACCCCGCCTCTAACGATGCGTAGGTGTGTGTCAATAAACACACACACACATAAACTCCCTTACCGATCGCCTGATAAAACCAACTGTTTGTTAGTCTATCGTCTCTATTCCTTCGACATGTACCCTACCAGACTTTACTACGAAAACAAACACCAAAACAAAAGTCAAGTAACCAGTAACAACCTCACGACATCCCTGGATCTATCTTCAATAAAACCTCCTCCAAACTTTGCCACACATGGTAGATTCGGTCCCGTGTTCCAATTAGGTCCTTCTGTAGCATATGTCCTCTCTCACTTTACGTTAACAAGAGTTCTGGGGTGAATCTGTCACACGTAAAAGATATGTTTCTACTTAACGACAATTGCTTAGAGCCATAACTCCCAAACCAGGTGAAAGATAAATTGATTGAGAGAGAGAGCGAGAGAGAGAGAGAGAGAGAAAGAGAGAGAGAGAGAGAGAGAAAGAGAGAGAGAGAGAGAGAGATCCAACAACATTACATCAAATGTCCAATTATTTACTTAAAAACCAATCGACTCTAGGCAGCTGAAGAGGGACCACCGACCACCCTACTGGGCACTGTAGTCTCGTGTCCTGTGGCACTGCAACTTGTGCAGTGCCGTGGGCGAGTGAACTCCGTCACTCCCGGCCGCGGGAGGAGACCAGAGGCCCATGTAAGGCCAGGCACGGAGTGTCAGGCCATGGGGGGCGTGCCCTGCTGCATCCATCTCCTCCTCCTCCTCCCTCAACTTATGCATGCATAGCGGGGACACGAAAGTAACCTTATACATCCACAATGATTTCTTGAAAATAGAATAGAAATAAAATAAAGTGAACGAAAATAAAATAAGATTAGTTTACGTTATATGAAATAAAAATATTAAAGAATATCTGTCAGATGAACACTTGACGTGTGCCAATGTGATGTACAATTTTATTATCAGTATTTTATATATATATATATATATATATATATATATATATATGTATATATACATATATACATAAGATCTAATACGAGGATTGGATGAAAATGAGACTAGATCTTCTGAGGTTACGTGAAGCGTGGTCGGGGACTTGTACAGTTCTTTTGAACCATCACATGTAGCACGGTTGCTAGTGTCTTGACCTCGTGATTATGGACGCACGGGTCAGGGTTCGAATCCCATGGCACAGCTTCTAAACACACACACACACACACATATATATATATATATATATATATATATATATATATGTGTGTGTGTGTGTGTGTGTGTGTGTGTGTGTGTGTGTGTGTGTGTGTGTGTGTGTGTATAATGTGTGTGTGTGTGTGTGTGTGCGCACGTGTGCACAAGGCAAAACTTCCTAGTGTAGTGGGCCTTATGGTCTCTTGCATTTTTCCCCATTCTTATGTTCCTCTGTTCTTATGTAAGGACAAGACTCGAACCGAGGGTTTTTTAAAAGAGGAAAACAAGTGTTCTATGATTACACCATTGACATTCCCCTCATAACTCCAAACTACAACCAAAACTACAGATCTTCTTCCTCTTCCTTTGGGATTTATAATCTCTTCGATTCTCCCCAACCTGCAAGAGACCTCCAAAACACCTTTCAAATTCTCCTAGGTTCTCCCTAGCCCGAACCAAGCGTCCTCCAACAATCAACTCCAACTTCAAACGACCTTTCACCTTCAATCGACCTCACCAGTTCGTTTTCTCTTGAACCCATCCGTCTACTCCTTCAGCAGTTCTCTTTTTCTTAGCGAGTTGTCGTTCTGCCAGACCCCACTCCCTTTTTTTTTTATCAGTTTCGTGATCGTATCCGACTATGGGATCCTTCCCGTCCCCATATAAGGGTGAAGGCCAAGGATCTACGGTGAAGTCCTTCGTCTTTTCAGGAATCCTTAGCAGTGAAGGACGCGTGATATCAGGGATACAAAGAAATCCTTCATGTGATCAGGAACCCTACAGGTATATATCGCCACATTAAACAAATAATAAAAAGTCAATAGAGAGAAAATAATTACTAAAATAAACAAATAAAATAATAAATCATAAATAAATAATAAATTAACAAAACTATATAGAAATTAATCAAAATTGGATCTCACAACAAATGATGCTCATTATTTGGACGCTGACGCAAATCACAACACGACGCAAAGGCGAGTATGTGGCGAGCATCATACAAATACCTTAATGTCAAGAAAGAAGAGTAAAAGTCATAGAACAGAAAGGCAGTAAATGTGATGAGAGAATACAACACGAACTAAGAAGAAAATAGTGACATGGGGAGAGGTAGGGAGGGAGAGAGGGAGGGAGGGAGGGAGGGAGGGAATGGGGAGGCGACAGAGGACAAGCGTGGGCAAGCGTAAGAAAACGCACATCTTCGTTTTCTATCTGTTCCTGTAAACCGCACCATACTGTCGACCCGGTCCAGACAGGCGGGCGGGCGGATGGGGGTGCGAAAGCAGACTAGACACCAGCGAGCCCTGCGTACCGGGGCAGGGACACCGACTGACTGACAAAGTACCGGAAGAGAGAGCTACCGGTGAGGCAGCACGGGGCAAAGCGATACTCTCTCTCTCTCTCTACCTGTGTACAGTTATCCATACCCAGCATCAGGACCCGACAGTGCCAATCCTCACTCCCTCCCTCCCTCTCCCCCGAGTTGACCGCTACCAGAACCAACCTCCTGCTGATCCATAAAGCTTCCACTAGATCCCCATCAGGTACAGTGACCTTTCTAGGAGTCTTCTCGACTCGCCCACTTGTTCTAGCTGTCGCCAGGAGATTTTAATCAGCCAAAAGAACCTCCCCCCCTTTATTTCAGTCCTGGTCGAAACCTTCGCTCCCCAAAGTTGAAGAAAATCGTCTGGTTTTGACAGCATCTCATGAGATGTGGCTTCCTCTTCTCCTCCTCCGTCCTTGTCCAGCTCCCTCAACAGCGTCCCATGCGACCGGATCCTCACATGAACTAAGGCACCCTGATGACCTAACGTAACTAATACCATTCGATTCGATCCAATTGAGGAAGGCACCCCGCCAGGGCGTAAAAGATTAAACCATCTCCAACTAATCCCCTCAAGCCCAACGATAATCAACCTCTTAGTCCTTATTAAACCGCCTCGATCCAACCAAGTCAACGATCCCATGCCTGAAAGATAAACACATGGCACGCAATACCACGATACTGGCCTCTTAATGCTGTCTTATACATAATTTATTTATATATATAATGGATATACGTCGGCTTGCCTGGCCGGGATAGTACACAGGCATGCAACACCTTTTACCCTTCTCGCTACCTCCTCACTTCCTCTGGGAGCAATGCAGGTGCAAGATATCTTCAGCATTCTATCTACTTCGGTCCTGACCCGATACCAGCACCTGCTCTCGTCTCCAAAGTCCATTTCGTACTATTATTGGTGCTAGTACTGATGATGGTGGTGGTGGTGGTGGTGGTGGTGGTGGTGGTGCTGCTGCTGCTGCTGATGGTGGTGGTAGTGGTGGTGGTGATGATGATGAAAATGTCCCTCCCAGCCTCTCCACTCAATCTTTCCCTCCTCTTCGCTTCATCTCCCTCCCTCTCTCTCCTCCATTCGCTCCAGCCCTTCTCTCTCCCTCTCCCACCCTCTCTCTTAGATCCATTCTTCCTCTTTTTAATCTCCATTCACTTAAGTTCTTTCTCCATTTTCTTTACCATCTTCTTTACTCGCTCCATCTCTTCCACCTTGGCAAAACGAATCTCCTTTTCTTAACCTCTTCTTTGTTTTCCTTCTTTTCATTTATGTTTTCCTCTCATTTCCTCGCCACCGTTTTCCAGTTCTTCTCAGTCTCTCTTAGCAGTAAGCTCAGTCATTGTATTTCACTCATTTTAACACAAGACCCATTCAGGACCGGAACACGATTGGCACGAAAATTATATATGCAAAAAAATAAACAAAACCTACACTCAACAAAAACTAAATTAAAAAAGACATAAATGTTAGCTGCGGTCTTGTAAATACCGAACAGTGAAACCACCATGTTTGGTAAACACATTTGCATAAGAATATCATAGAAACACAAAGGAACAGCAAAGGCTCCTGCCGCGTTTGGCGGGAGCAAAAAAAAAAACCCTCACTCATGGAAGTAATCACAGCCTTGCTATCAAACGCGCACACACAAACAGTACTGCATAAAACACTAGTGTCCGCGCACCCACGTCCACCGCACCACGGACGCGACTCTTACGGACATAAACATTAATTCCCTTCCCCGTCCATCACTCAGTTCCTTACTCCACGTATACAAAGACACTGTCCGCACAACTGAGAGCTTCGTCGGCCACTTCACCTTCTCTGACCCTTTCAATGCTATTGATGAATTGGTACATTTGTTCTGGTGATTGTCATCTGCCCAGGGAATTCTCCTTTCCCCCTCCCCCCCATCCTGGAGAATCTAAAGGATCAATCCCACTCAACCCTTTCACAGCTACTCACGTCTTGCAAATGTCTTCTGCCTACCTCGAATCGATTTCAATCGGCCAAGGAACCCATCCCACCTTGTGCAACAAAAACGACGTTCGATTTCCGTGCACCTACAAACTGCGCAACCTCTAGAACTCGACATCCTCTTTTTCTCTCAATCTCTCTTTTACGAAGGAATAAAGAAAGAAGACTCTTGGGCCACCCACTTCAATCCCAGACCACCCGTCACTGAATTAAAATGATTAAAACAATATACGCACCTTCCCACCAAGACTTCCGAAACAAACTCGCCCTTTTACCTCCACGCCGCCTCCGTTCCCGTCATCCTCTTTGTCCTCTTCCTTCGCGTTTTCTTTTCTCCTCCCTCTTGTCCTCTTCCTTCATTCCCTATTCCCCCTCCTCCTCCTCTCTTGTCCTTTTTCTTGTTGTCCTTGTCATGCTGCCCCTCTCTGGTCTTTTAAACCCTTATACTCTCCTAACTGAACTCCTTTTATTCTCCCTCCCCTTCCTCAATCGTCTTGCACCCGCATAAAATCCCATCACCACCCCACTCCCGCCACCGTGAACGTCATCAACAGAAGCGTTGATATACGGGTCTTGTGGATGTCTGCCATATCCTTAACAAAGGGAACGCCTCCCACCATCTAAATGGAGTCGACAGGCGGTGGAAACAATAAAATATATAAAGCAATGCCACCCGACTAGGATTCGAAACAATTTATCCGAAATTTAGTTCAAATGATGTGGGGGCATCACATCATGAATAAAATATATTGGTGATAGTTTGAATGTAGTTTATATTGTAAATCACCAGATTCAAATTAAAACAATTGGAACTGGGATTGTGGGAGGTAAGGGGGAATAGATGAGAGTGAGAGAGTGTGTGAGAGAGAGAGAGAGATAAGACAGAAAGAATCTGAACAAGGCCGAGAGACCATAATTGAGAGATAAGGGTACAGGGAGAAACAGAGGCAAGGATGCAGGCCAAGACTCCAGTTACTTCTTTCTGCAACTCCTGTTCGCGGCAGAGAGCGAGTAGTCCCCTCCCCTAACCCCCGGCTCCGCTCTGCTCTGCTCTCCGCGTCTTCACAAACATTACACTCTCGGTTACTCGCCGCTGAGTCACCGCGCCGACGGCCAACCTTGACACACGGTTGAGCGCACGCGCACAATCCTACGTACACGCGCAGACACACAAAACGCGCAAGCACACGCGCATGCAACCCAATAGACACAAGGCAGTCTTTGTTTGGAAATCAACCATTCTGCTCTTCCCCCTACCCCAAACTTTTAAGTATTTACTGCAAAGGCAGCGTCACAATTCTACGAGTGGAATGTCCATTTGCCTTTTGTTTATCATCACTCACTCCCTCACTCTCTCTACCCCAGAAGAGTATCTCCCTGCATCTTCTTACATCTACCAATCACTCGCCTTGCATATTCATTAGTCTGCAACAGGGAGATTATCTATAAAAAAAAAAAACAAGGACATCAATGAAGTTAAAAACTATCTAGATTAAACATTTGACTAACCTAATTCAACTCTTAAGTCCATTCTGTCTCCCGCTACGCAATTTTATTTAACTAAAGTGAGAATTCAGTGGCTTGATTTACCCAGTCCGCAAGATTTATTTGTCTCTAGCGCAACGTACAAGAAAAAGTTATTTCAAAATCCCTTGCACGGGTTCAAGTCCTGGACACCCACAACTTTCAGGACGCTCTGACAACCCGACCACCACACCTTGTCGAGTGTTTGCGCAGGTCGTATACATGAACGAGGCGAATGTGTAGGTAAGTTTTGAAACAATGGTTCGATGTACTTCTTCAGTTGTCCGTTTTCTGAGAGCAAGACAGCCTTTATCACATACTATACACGACACAGAAAAATGTACAAAATATCTAGCAGCATAATACTACTCTATACCCTTAAAGGAAACCATGTGGAAAGACTTTTGCAACACGCTGTACACACCCATACCACTCCTCCACCCGGTCACATTCTCTGCACGAGCAAGTGAGCTGTAGTCCGGTTGTTGAAGTGCTCGGCTCACTTACCATTGGACTTTCAGTGTAAAGATTCTACTACTGCAAACGAATCGACTCCGCCAATTATTTCCCACCGCCGTGGATGACTATATACGAATTATATTTCAATCTTCTCTAAGTCCCTAAAATTCGGGAATCCCTACAATCATAACATTTCCCCTTCAAGGGTTCACAACCTGCAAGATCTTGTTATCCCTTAACGATTTGATAGCCTTGAAATGTCCTTTTAGAGTTTAAGAACTTGATTGCCAATGTCTAGGAGAGGAATAATAACCAATTACATCTTCTTTGTCCCTTTCATCATGTTGAGGATCCCATGAACCTAAGAATAGATCTGTTCTTCAGTCGGCTGTCGTCGTCGGTGTCGTCTGTCTCCGTTTTCTTCCGTTTGCATTGGCTTGAAGGCGTCTTCCTAATCGGGCACGCAATTCAAATGAGACCCACCCACCCATCACTCCACCACGTACATCGGGTCGTGATTACCCGGGACAAATACACTGATTAGTCTTAATTACTTTACTCATTTGTACGACATGACGAGACAATTTTGAAAGTCCTACGAAAACACGACACTCGTACTTTGCAACAAATGTTTCCTATATTTTCTTCATTCGAACGCCAGACGTACTCCTATGATATATATATATATTTTTTTGACTGAAGGATTAAAACTAGTATTTTCCTAAAGCAGTGAAATGCTCTTCAGTATTTTCTTCTGGCCCGACAACTTTACGAAGATCAGAGGCAGTTCTAGGAGTAATTGAGTCAATCTAGATACACTGCTACCATTACCGTTACTCATGTGGAAACGACTCTCACAAACATCCAACTCCTGACTCAGTCACCCAACTACTGTGAACACCCAAAACTAACCCACAAATACACATTTCTTAGCCAACTGGAATAATGATCTCTTATTATTTTTCTTCAATACCAGTGCATGGGGAGACTTTCCAAATCATGGGCAGAGCGAAGGAAGAAATTTACAGCTTGTGACCTAAGCCACTAAACTATCAAAACAAGTCTCAGCACCTTCAACGCGTTGAGGTCCTCTACAGTCTTTCTTCTGGCCATAAGAGGATATCATTTCACCGAAGTGATGCGTCATCGTAGTAAATGGCCGTTCACTAGTTTTATCTTTTTATTCTAAAAATAATCACATAAGCGAACAGAACCTAATAACAACTAGTACCTGATCCAACCTACCAGTCCCAAGCAACTCTATAATTAAATCATATACGAGAATACACCTTACAAGGACAGGCATCAAGTGGAAGAAATTTATCAAGACAAGTAACAACGCCTTCTGTCGACGCAGGTGGCGGAGGAACGTTTTGGCGTCGGTTTAGCTCTTGGCGGGAAATGTCAGAAGGGGCTCTGCCGTTCATCCCGCGCCTTGCTACTCTCGCACGCGAATCAGCCAACCGTCGCGTGGTGGAGGCAAGTCTTTCACAATCTCTCTTCATTTAATGTTTTTGCTTTTCACCAGCTGGGGGTCCCTTTCCCTTGGTATCAGGGAGTGCAGACTCAAAGGGAAAAGTATATATTCTTCTAAACATACCGGGAATTCAGCAACAATGTGTACAGTACAAACGTTTCAAAATATGACACTTGCTGACCCACTGTCGGAGAATGAGCTAAGGACAGAAAATATGTATATTTCGACCACTACATGTTATTCTCTTCTGTAGGTCCTGAAGAGGACCACAGATGGTGGTCGAAATATACAGATTTGTTGTCCTTCTTTCTATAGATCCAATAAATGTGGTAAGAGAAACTAGCAACAACATTTCATTCTATGACAGTGGGTCAATAAGACTCAATTTACAAATATGTTACTACATTATACGTTTCAAAATATGTTGTTAATAACTAGCCGATATATTTACTTTGAAGTAACGAGGCGTGATACCAAGGGTACTAAGGGAGCTTGTTGGTATAGGTCACCAAGGTCACATTATAGTAAAATAAATAAATAAATAACTATGAACCTGTGATTAAACACAAGTGATCGCATCGATCTACGCTAGACCCCGACTCCTCGCACTTCTAAAGTGTACTGTAGGATCGACTCCCCACGCAGCTTCGTGACTTCCACAGTACTCTCACTGATACTTCAAGCACGTAGGGGTGGAGCAAGTCACTTCACTCCTCCTGTAGGAGTTAAGTTCCTCCGAGATAAGTTTCCTTTGCCATGCCCAGTGTGTGTGTGTGTGTGTGTTTAGAGTAACATTCGAACGTCAACTACTCCTGCGAGGAGTCTATTGCACGAGTCATGCGGTCGTCATTCGATGCCAGTGAGGCTTTTCTGGGTTTCCTGTCCCCATTTGACTAATGATGACGATAGCAGTGCAGAGCATCGGGAGTAGGCGCAATAGAAAACGGGTTCTCTGTGGTCAGTTTATGACAGTTCGAAAGCAAAACACGGGTACCCGTTCTTATTTATTGTCTGTTTGTTATTTCGTCTGTTGGTCTAACTGCCTGTTTAGGCGTCTGTTTGTGCTAATACATTATGACTAGTTGAGGAAGACACGGGTCATGATCCGAGTTTATTCCTGACTAATTTCGCATTGATCTTCTTCAGAGGAATATCACTGCAAAACTAGTCTGAAATAAACTCGGACCAAGACCAGTGTCTTCTTCATCCACCTTCCTCACAAACACACACACAATATATCTATATATATATATATATATATATATATATATATATATATATATATATTAATCTTATTGCAAAGCGAACCTAGGAATGAAGTCGAGTGTCGCCATCTTCATTCTCTAAGCCTGGATAGCCAGGACATGTGGCAGTCACCGTCACTCCAGTCGACTTGCTTCGTCACCAGACAATGCTGTCCACGTCACGGATCGTACGTTGCACAACACACGCAGAGCAATTACCTTACACATTACACAACGTAATTACGTCTCACTTCACGCTGACGTGATTACGTCTGTCCATAACAAGCTTCTCGTCGTCGTTGTCGTCGGCTGAAGGCCGAACGTGCAAGACAGTCTCCATCTGGTTTAATCCACATGTGGTTTTCTCAAACTGTGATGCTTCATTCCAATACACTTTCATTAGTCCTCTCTCTTGATATGACCAGAAGAATCTTATTTCGATGTATGAGAATAAATTTATCTCAATGTCCACCCTACAGGCAGAACGAGATTATTATCTACGAAGATCACCATTCAATTATGTTGAAGTGTTTGTGTGCAGGAGAGGAAGGTATCCCCTGCTAAGTAAATAAATAAACTCGTGTCACATCCTATAGCGAAATCCCTCTGACCTGCTGTGCATCGTCTGGGCGATCACACCTCGTGTGACAATACTCCAAACCACGCCCACATGAAGTTAAGTCCCGCCCCCCACCCCTATTGTGTCGAACAACGGGGGAGACGCCCATAGTAGGCGTCCCCACGCCCGAGTTCTCACGCGGAGGCTGGGGTCGGGGGTCAGGGTGGGTTTGTGGAAGCCCGGCGAGTTTGTCTAACCATGGGTTGCCACTAAGCGTTGCATCTGCCACTTTTACTTGAATTTAGTGTTTTGTGGGTCAAGTGTGTGTGTGTGTGTGTGTTTGTGTGCGCCCGCGCGTGCAAACTTATATTATGAATTTATACCTACGTACATATTCAGAGGATACACAATGCAACAACAAAGTCAAAATTGTATTAAACCCATAATCAACGCTTTTAGATATATATCACTTATAGATAAATAAATAAAGCTTATAGATAAATAAATAAAGCTTATAGATAAATAAATAACGCTTATAGATGAAAATAACATTTATATATAAATGTGTGGATAGGAGGTAAGGGAACACGGGCTGAGGGAAATACTTTTATTCCTGACTAGTTTCGCCTGGGTGGCTAGTCAGGAATAAAAGTATTTCCCTCAGCCCGTGTTCCCTTACCTCCTATCCACATTCGTCACAATGTATACACATTTATATATAAGTTAATCTATAAAACTAAATCTACCTCCGATATCAAGTCACGATAACTAATTTCCTTTTCACTTTCCCTTTACATCACGTAGGTCATGAAGAGAAAATAAATAAATTACTCGTTCGTTTAATTATAATCCCGCACGCTCCATTTCAAAATGCTCCAATCTGTTTTCAACGTGCATTTGTTACCGTGAATTAAAATCCGACTCACATTCACATTGGGCCTATTCCCAACAGTAGAAACGAATCCAGTATTCCAATAATTTATATTACAAATCACATCACGTCACCTTTGAATTATATATTGGACGCCGCATCAAGAGAAACTGAACAATGTGAATATACAGTGGGCCACACCTCTGTATGCTTTTTAGGAAAGTCTAGAATACTGTAGGGGAAGTCTTTGTTATTTAAAATCACAAGAGGTGACGAGAATCGGCTACAAAAAGGCGTGCATGCATACAGACGCCATTCTATGTACCACCCTCCCTCCCTACTCCTCCTCTTTATAATGACGTCATTTCGACTTAATTTGGACGGTTAGTACATATTTGGTCCACACTGATTTGTTTTTGGCCATCCCCAATCTAAACAAAGTTAACTAACACATCTATGAGAAGAATGTGCATCTGCCAAGCATTTAATTCATCATAGCCTCAGTTGGGTTCCTATCCACACTTATAAAACATTTTCTTGATTTGGTAGTTCATAGGACACACGGAAAATTTATATTTAAGTTCAATACACCACCGGTGAATTTACAGTGCCTACTCTCTCGTTACTAGGCTGTTGAAGACATCATAGCAGCCTGGGAAAGGACAACGAAAGGAGAGAGAGTACGTTTGAAAGTGGACCGAAGGACAAGTGCCCCCAAAGAAAACGGAAAGGTACTTCAAGTCGTCTTCACCGAGTTGTTGACGTGACTCAGCGGCGCAAACGTCATATAGCGCATCCAGAGTGTCCGGGCAAGAAGGACCCCACGTCCGTCCAATGGGAAGTGAATAAACACACTATCCATGCCCATTTACAAGTCGAGGTGACGTGCACCTTTCAAATCGTCTCACAGCTGGTTTACAATAAGTCTGTATCCCTTTTCCAACACAACAAACCTTACGAATAGACATTTGTAATGTTTTTATCATTAGTTGGCTTCATGACTATCTCGCAATAGCTTCCCACATCATTATCCCTAATCCTGGTGTCTGGTGGCAAATAGGAATGTGGAACAATATAAATGGAAGAGTCAATTCCTTCTGAATTGTGTAATTTCACGGACCGGTCGAACTATCAACTTAAATCATCATCGTATTATCTGGAAAGATGTTATCAATACAACGAAACGAAAAAAAAAATAGACAATCGCCGTTTTTTTCCACACGCATACATTCGCAGACAGATGCAAGAACATGCACGCACGCACACACATATACTAGAACTATATTGACGTCCAGTTTACTATATATATACTCGACTATTCACCATTTCAACATGTGTCAACTATTCTTGTGAAGGTGGTACCAGCAATAAAATAAAACTACCCAGAATGGCTTTCCTATAAAAACTTTCATGCACACAATTTTGCAAGAACCTCTACTCTGGTGCCCAAACATGGGGGAATCCAAAGAATGTACAAGAACAATTAAATTCCTTACAGAAGCTCCAGTCTACCTGGGCTGAAAGTAACGGCCTTGGGGGTGAGAGCAGAGTACCCGTGGTCCACCACGACACTTTTTATAACAGTTTCCAAACACTGGGTGTTAGCTCAACCCTAGGGGTGCTGAAATAAATTACAGTGAGGTGCTGGGAGGTAGCAGTCATATAATTTCCCTTGTACCTCTAATAAGAAGATATTAGGGATGCTGGACTATTTAGACCCGAGTACAAGGGGTGCGGTTGGGAAACGCTGCCTTATACCATTAGAATTTAACCTAATGTATTCAATCGAGATCTACGCACTCGGCATCCGAGGCAAGTGACGGTTGACGGTTGGGCCAGTGAAGAATCAAACGCCTTCCTAGTTACGAAACAAAAATCGAAATCTATCGTGCTACAGCGGAAAGAAGACTATTTCTGGACGAGGATGTAATAAACACATATTTCCTGTGACATAATTAAACCATGATTAATCGAACTCGTATGAAAATATAACACTAAATGGTTTCTCGCCTTATAGAGTGTTGCCATTAACACATCATCTTTTTTTAACCCGCGATCACGAACAGGCTGTCGGCGAATAACTGTCAGAGATCATTTTTGTTTCTCATAGCTGACCCTACACGTTTTTCTAATGTACTAATTGCCGAAAGTAGTGACCAGTTTGCACTCATTATGACCATTACCAAACGTCAGATAAACGCAATTAAACAACTTATGACTACTAACCCAGAACTGTAATTCTTTTCTCAATCAAGTGAACTTCTTTTGATTAGTTATCTTTTGCGGAAACTCGTTCGACTTGAATTGTGCTTCTGAAGGTTGTAGAAGTTATTTTGAAAGTATGAGGTGGAAGAAGAGGGAATGGTTAGACTTATGAGCAAAGGGAGACCCAATGAATAAATGCGAATATGTGTAAAACAGCTCAAAAAAATTCTACTACGACGTATGGCGCATACGCGTCACCCGAACATGATCAACGATAATGGAGCTACACAAACATATTTCGTTGTTTGAATACTATATACAGTATATCATATATATTACTATATAAAATATATCCATCGTAGCCAAATATATATATTTTTTCTAATAAAAACAATATCAATGCAACAACAACGACGGACATTTGCATAGTTCCGATGTATCACCAGCTCAGGCGTCCCATGTGCGTCTGCCGAATGCACCTACCGAGACAGACGTGTCCCGCCAACCAAACAATACTGTCTTCTTCCATCCAACATCCTACCTACCCACCCCTCTCGCCCCATCCCCTCCTCGCCCACCCTCCCACCTGCTTTGGACTCGCATGGCGACCACAAAAACCAAGTCATCTCATTACCTGACTAATGCAAGGGACGACGTCGGAGGAGGATGAGGAGTAAGAGGAAGTGGTGATGTAGCGGCGGAACTAGTGGTGTAGCATGTCAAGTGATGCTGAGGGTAATGGTGATAGTAGTGATACAGATGGGAGTGGTTCGGTGGTGATGAAAGGCGGGAGAAATAGCGTAGGCAGTGGCAATAATAGTAGTAGAACAGGTATCGGCAGTACCAGGTAAGTAGTAGTGGACAAATATGTCAGAAACATGCAAGACAAATGGTGATACTAGACAAAGAACGAGTTGGTCCCTTGACATTTGAGAGACCACACGACGCTACCTCTTGCACAACCATCGGCAGGACAAATAGGCTGGTCAGCATGGTCATCGAACTCGAGCTCCGACAGCCGGCTAAACTGGCCAAGTGGCAGCCTCAAGCCATCTAGGTGGTCCAACAAGGTTAAACGGGGCAGAGCAAGCACCCGAGCAGGTACTAGGCGTCCACGCAAGGCAGCAGGCAGGAGCAGGCGGACAAACACGGCAGCAGCTTGACAAGCAGGTCAGCAGACGCCTCCAAGGAACATACACCCAAATGGAGCATCAAACGTCCGACAAGCAAACACGGATACAGCAAAGCCTATGAGGTTTGTATCTATGAGGCAGAACAGAACCCAACCAGATAGTCTAGGCATGCAGTGCAGTAGACAACCGTGGTTGCAGGATACAAATCGAACACGCCAACTCACTGAAGATTCATTACTCTAAAAGAGACGCCAAAGACAACATTCCCGCCCTCGAAGCAGTGAGAGTAACATTCTGGTGCACGACGCATGCGCACTGCGAATTAGCCGGGGGAATAAAAAGTTCCCATATATAACAGAACTGTCTGAGATTAACACGTTGAACAGGTTCCAACCTTTTTCAGCATTATGTGACTCTACTCCACTTTGTTCGTTAGCGTTGCTCACCACCTAGGCGACGTAAAGGGTTCTGGGGTATTCGCACGTGTTTACAAATTAAGATCCCCCTCTGAATTAGAATCGCTTTCTTGGTTGAATATTCGCTAACGCTGGTCAGAGGAAAACCTAGTTAGCTACATGCTAACTACAGTTTTTTTATCGACTATATCAAACTGGGGTGGGGAGGCATTCCTACAACTATCCCTTCCATCAAACACTAGCACCTCATCGACAAACTCACACCCTCCCTTCCTCTACTTGCCGCCTATGACAAAATACTCGAGCCCACAAAATATCTTCAGAAAGGAAGTCCACAGTAGTGTTAGTTTCTAAAGGTACAATAACATTCTTGTCGTCTTGTGTATTTGTGTGAAAGAGTGGTGCTGTGAGACACAGCACCGCGAAGACATGGTCAAGATAAAAAACAACAAATCCAAAGAATAAGAGGGTAGAGGGCCCTCAAGACGTTGAGCGCGGCACAAGAGAGACGGACCGGTAAGTTGTGACGTCATGTCGGTGAACGGTTGCTTGTCGCCTCACTGACGGAAAGGCGGTGATCTGGGATGACCCATCGTTTCCTCTCCTTCCCTCCCCACTCCTTCAACCCCGTCCACTTTTATTCGTACAAGAAAAAAAGACTCGCACATTTTGTTTTACCACAAATAATAATCCCTGGTGACTCGGACCCTCCCGGCGTTTGCCTTGGGGTGATGGAGACGGAACAGTTCCTGCAATCGTGTCGGTAAAGAACCAATCAGGGGAACGCAAGCCAAAACGATTGTAGTGGTCGCGTATCAACATCCTCAATATGGCGACGCACCCCGGATTCTGTCCTCCGATTTCATTCAAATGTGGAGGTGAATATGGATAAAACTGGACGTCAATCGATATAAGACGATTTCTTCCCGAGTAAATATCTTTGCTAAACAAAACCAGGTGTTTGTGAGAATAAAAATAAAATAAAAAACGTTCCACTGTGTTTAAGGGATTAAGCAATTCCTCCACAGGTCTGTTGTAACGTTGGCGTTTCCACACGGCGAAAGAGAGAGACCCTGCTATTTCCACATTTACAACTCCAACCCTTTCGTTGCATTTTACGACCGAAACCGTTAATTCCATCTATCACCTAGCGATATTCTTCAACCTAGACACACCACTCCCTCCCCTTCCTTCCCCTCCCGAGCCAAAGGATTAAAACAGCAATCGACGAGAGCGTCCTGACAGTTCCATTATCAATACCACAACAACCACGCCGCCACAAAAGCCTCTCCCGACAGCATGGGCACCACTCACATCAAGCAACAACTCCGGCCATGAACGTCGAAGCTGCTGAGAGCTTAAATCAACTAAAGACATTAACTTTTGACCAAAGCCTTGCAACGTGAAGACCAACATTCAGAGACGCTCACTAACGAGCTCACAGGCGCGGTACTGTCTTGTCTTCTTTTTTTCTTGCCTTCTAATGCGACGTCGGTTCCATAATCGTTTGAAGAATGGGCTTGTCGTGCAGCAATCGTGGTTTGTTTGTAGGAGAGGATATTCTCTATGGGTTTTTTCCCAGGCTTGGAAAACCTGGGAAGGAATGTACTGAAGGAAGTGCATGAATAAGTAATTTCTTTACAAAAACAAAACACACACATACACACAATATATATATGTATATATATACAATAAAAACACTAGGAGCGTGTGTTCACAAATGCGTAAGTAACCACTAGGAAAAGTAAACTAACGAAGCAGAGCGCTTTCGTATAATTACATCTTCAGTGCAGATACACTGAAGATACACTGAAGATATTATACGAAAGCGCTCTGCTTCGTTAGTTTACTTTTCCTAGTGGTTACTTACGCATGTATGTATATTATATATATATATATATATATATATATATATATACATATATATATATATATATATGCATGCAGAAACCACAAAGAAATCAAAGTACGCAATACTAAACGTTTTCGTATAATAATAAGACATCTTCGTTATATGTTTTTTAAACAAGGTTTTTAATTTGAAATCTTGGCATGTTAGTTGTACATTCTAATCGCTAAACCAACAGATCCCAGCACGAGTTTATTAAAAATATATTTCGTGTTTACTTTATGAGCGATTCAGAAGTAGGTGAGTGGGTTAGTTTCTGCGACTGGGACGATCCACATTCTCCCTTTTTGTCGACGGGTCACATGAGCTTCCTTTTTATCAACGGGACACGTTTTCTCTTTTTATAGACGGTACACGTTTTCTCTTTATATCAACCCCTATCCACAAATCCACGTGCTGCCATGAATCTCCGTCTTTCCACTGTCCATCTATCTAAACAAAATACCCTAACGTCACAAAAGAAAAAATAAATTACAAAACACTGAATACAGGAACGTATAAAAAAGAAAACAAAAATAAGTTCATAATTAAAACGTAATGTATACATAACCGGGTTCATTAATAGAAAAAAAAATATCCTGCAACATTAGGACAATCTCCTCCTCCAAAGTTTCCTCAATCACCCTCCGTCAGCAGACTGTAGTCCATGATGACGTCGCTGATACCGCAGGCATGTCGACCGCCGTCCGGCACTGACTGGCTGGCGGCATCCACAATCGGCCCTTTGACAACAAATCTTCTGGGGCCGGTTTCCTGTCCCGAAGGCTTAATTAAACTTGAACGTTTTCTTCTTCCTTTTATCTCTTACTGACGCTGTAGCTTTGCAACTGTTTATGTGAAGGGTGCAACTGTAATGCGATTATATCTTTCACTTGTCTTTTTCCCTCCCTCACTCCCCTCCTTCCTCTCTTTCTCGGTGCCTTACCTACAACAAGCACGGACTCGAAGCCAGCAATCGCCCAAGGCGAATTAGTTCCTCATTTTCTTTTCTTTTTTTCGTTGCCTACCATGGCGATATCGTCGCAACCACCAGAGAAATGTGTATTCGAGGAATTATCGTATACTACGCACTGTATACAGCCACTTCCTCTTCTGGTTTCCTGCATGTATTTACTGGCATCACGTATTCCTCCGCGCATACGCAGGAAGGGACTAAGATTTTATCAACACCTTCGTCACTGTCAAGACTTCACATATATGGCAACGCCACACGATTAATTTCAACTGAGTGATGAGATTTATACTCTTAAATCCTTTTCGCTAGGTAAAATCTGCTGCAAAATTTATTCCATGTAAAAATATACGCCTTGCTCAGTTGAAATCACTACATGGCAACCTTCCACTTAACAAAACGTGCATGGAACATGAAACTCCTAACATTATGAGTTTCATCCAAGAACGTGACATAGCAAGGTTAGTTTCTTCTAAAACAATGATGTTTCCAAGTCATAATCCACTAACTACGAGAGCTAACCATCAACGACGACAACATCAACAACAACTTCGCCGTTTCCAGTGGAATATGACGGGAAGGAACAAGAATATTCTCTCCACCTCACCTTCTCCCCTGGACATAAATTTTCCCTCACGTCAGCTCCACTCAACTGCCTTAATTCCTCGTCCTCTTAAAAGTCATCGTCAAAACTGCAACCCAAGCTTGCGCGAAACACATTACTGCAAGATTCGTGAGACCGCTTGAAAGATGACAATGATAGAAAAGAAAAAGACAAGAAAAAATATATCATATAATAATAATTCAATAAAATATAATTAATCAGATAAATACTGAATTTTACTTGGAACAACCGTTTGCCCAAAGTGCAATTGTTTGTCTTTCTATTTCCATTTCGCCTTTCCCTTAATAATATTATACGACTTCAATCACCTTATTTGATTAATTCATTGTGTTTCCCTGTATATATAAGCAACTAACTGCGAAGTTTGTTATAACTGTTTAGTTCCCATACTGACCACGTCAAAATTATTTTCACAAAATTACTATTACTGCATTGCCAGGTTCATTATCCCAACTCAGTTCCTTCTATCAAATGAACTTGCATAAACTAACACTCGAATTGGTGAAGATCCGCTATGCTCAAGGCAAATGCAATTTTTTCTTTCATCTTGTTGTTCCATCCCCTTTTATCTTCAATGAAAACAGCCGTTTCACTTCCCCGCGTATGACGTCAAAAATTCGTTACTTTCTCACGCGCCGCTGTTCCATCCATCCGCCCGCCCCACTTCCCCCTAAGCTATCTGCACTTACGGTTAGCAAATACGCCATGAAATGTTATACACAAATACTATGACAATAATACGGCAGTATTAACTTGTCTTCTCTTGTTCCCCCACTATACACAAGTCTATTTGAGCACAAACACAACTATTTATCATTTCATGTATAGACTTTAAGGTCAGTGCGGCTTCCTAGTATTTTGACCACTCCCCCTCCCTCCCTCCCTTCCTAATGCGCGGTTTGTCATCAGCTTTGACTTGCATACAAATCTCTCGCGATGTAAAATCCGTTGCCACGGTGATCCAACAGCCACCGAGCACAACTAATCTAATCATGGTGAAACAGATTTACTCATAGTGAAACCGATTTAATGACAGTGAGACTGATTTAATCACACGCTCTTTCTTGGAATAGAAGTCGGCTTCATCGCGTATGGAAATGAGATGATAATGTCGTGAGACTTCTCACGCGCCGTTTATGCTGCCCACGACCTGCGTGTAGCCCTCACAATGCAATTGTTGGACGGGAGACATTATCGTCCATTAAACAATCTTGTCATCAAGCCGCACTCGACTCAAGACCTCTTAACAATGGGCACAATGGAAAAACTGGCTCTCATTTCCTTTGTGCTTTATGATTATATATATATATATATATATATATATATATATATATATATATATATATATATATATAATATGTACAGAAAGACGTACACACTGAAAATCCTCATTAGCACCATAAACATTTCAAAATTAGAAGAAAAAAAACCGCAAACTTATTTCATGCAACCTTTATCAATGATGAACCTCTTTCAGGCATTAATTACTCAGATGTAAATCCAGACGAATTTATTTAGTGTTGGCCAATATTCCTGATGAAATAGTTATATTTTCTTACTTGTCCTATCTACCTATTGTTCCTTTTTCCGTTGATAACTTATATTCCCTTTCATCATCTTCGGTTTTCTTCCTTGTATCTTTTTGCCTTAATATAAGTAAATAAATATATAAATGAACAAATAAAATAAATCAATACATATATGAATAAAATAATATAATTCTTGCGTATGTCCGTATACAATCCATCAACAAATATACGATTATTCATCGAATGATGCAGCCTTAACAGGAACAGTCATGACGTTAACATTTCGTCTTTTCATTCCTTCTCCTTGGCCCTTCACCTTATCCTTCTCCTCCCTTCCCATTCCATCTTATTTCATCACCAAAAAACGTCCATTCCACTTAAGCCATCAAATCCAAAAATCATTTAATCTTACACAAAATAAATTTATTTCCATTCCTATGCGTCTCCTTCTCTCTCCTCTCGTTCATCATTCACGTCGTTCAATTCTTGAATATATGCGGCAACCATGCCAGCATATGGGTTATTTTGTTACTTCGATTATTTGCATGACTAAGTTTGTTTACTGTATTCTCATTTTTTTATCTAACCTCGTTACGATTCAAAATGTCCTTAATTGACATGCTTTGTTTTTTGTGAACATTTTTTTACGTCTCAAACAACCAGATGACAAAATCAACCTTGTCCAAAGATTATAAAAATTAGACATTCATCATTGATACAATCATCTTAGAAATGATTGGTATATATGATTAATATTACTCCATATTCTTGCGCTAAACGATTCATCCCTCCCTCTCATCTATCTCCCCAATCCGTTTACCCAATCTCCCTGTTCTCATTCCTTATTTTCTTTATTCTCCACCCTAAGTTAGCTATTTCCTAGTATTACTAGCCCCCCTTCTTCCTTCCCCATCATACTCGATCTAAACCTATCTTGTCTATCCCCTACGATTACCTTGCTCAATGGCCGTTCAACCATTCTGACCATGTTTAATTACCATCGCGATACGGCAAAAGGCAGGTGCAGGCGGAAGAGAGAGAAATAGTACGACAGGTGGTGGAAAGAGTGGCTGGGCCCAAGTGAGCGAGAACGGTTTGGGAGAACCCCGGGAAAGGCTGCAGGGTTGGGGGAGGGGGGGTAAGACGAGGAGGGTGATGGTGGGAGGAGAGGAGGGTACGAGAAGAGGTGCAACGACTGTGAAGGTTATCTGTAGACTGCGAGAGTAGAGGATGATTTTAGAAAGGGTGGAAGGCAAACGTAGAGGGATACAAAGAAAGTAAAGAAGCAGATACAGGACGAACAAGGAAGCATGGGATGGGAAGGAGTGAAGAAAGTTGGAGAAGGCAAAATGGAGATAAAATACTGGGCGAATGAAACGGGGACGACAGGATTAACGATAAACAAGGGACACGCAGAGAGGAAGAAAGATAAAATGTCAGGGGGGATAAGAGGTCAGAGGAGAGGGAGATAGTGACAACATAAAGATCGTTAAAGAGAGATAAAGAGAACGGAGAGGGAGGCAGAGGAGCAGGGAATGTGTTTGAGAGACAAGTGAAGAACGTACGAAGGAGCGAGCTGTTAGATTACAGTTATGGAAGGATATACATTCATATTTTGTTGAAACGCACCGCCCAGAGGCGAATATTCACCTGAGCAATTTCATCCACATCTGCTATTACCTCCCCCTTTCTTGGCATTATACATATTGCCACATCAATCTAGCACCCGTTCTTGTGAAGTGTACGTATAGGTTACGTGTCATCGATGACGATTTTTTTTTATCATTTCCTCCCCATTTTTTACAGAAACATTGTTTAAAGTCTGATGCCCAAAGGCAAACATAAAATATAGTTATATATCAAACGATGGCGTCGAATTCCTTACAGAAGTAAGGAAAACCACAATACAGGATTTCCACCCTGCAGCCGTAAGCGAGAGG
This sequence comes from Oratosquilla oratoria, assembly GCF_046742065.1. Lineage (NCBI taxonomy): Eukaryota > Metazoa > Arthropoda > Malacostraca > Stomatopoda > Squillidae > Oratosquilla > Oratosquilla oratoria. The sequence continues at coordinate 22,978,339 of NC_134816.1, read as the reverse complement.
GTGGAGCGTATACCGCATCTACAACGGATCTAGCCAATGGCCCATTCATTATGCGGTAGAAGTTTCCAATTACCATTTCTGGTTAGGTACAACCAGCATTTTGTATGCCTGAAAGACTGCGGCATAATTCGTCAGTCCAACATAATTAACTTCACTGTTTAGCTCCAGCCAAAAACGGGTAAAATTAAATAATATAAGCAACTTACAAAGTGCAGCAGCAGCAATAATAATAATAATGATAATAACAATACTAATTTTGAGTAGTAATAATAAATCTATCTTCCTTTATTCAAAAACACTGTTAAGGGAAGAATTCCAAAGCACACGCTATGGAATTCTTGTGCGGGATGCTCTGTTACTGCCGACCTCTCCGTTCCCCTAACCTCAACATTTCACCCGACAAGTTCGAACTGTTCCGTTCGACTGGTTCCGCGGGAGGTTCACCTCGTTTTCTTGTTTGACATCACGGCCACCATCAGAACTCTGCATGAGGTCATACATACTCCCCAGCTCGAATGAAAACATTTTCCCTAGCCGTACCTGAGCTAAGAATTGTCAACGTTTTTTTTCTGTTGGTCTATCACTTCCTAGCATGAAACTTGGGCCACTTGCAATGTCTTCTCGCCTTATTTTCATTCTCCGGTCTTCTACTTCCATCCCTTTAGCACTGTCCCACAGAAAATCAATGTGACTTTCCATCAAAATGAGTAACCACGGTATATATTTCTTCATATTTTGTATTACCACCTCACATTCTTGCCTGTGCCCCATCTTTCCCATTATGTTAAAACCACACTCTTTTGGTCTGGATCACTTCAACAGCCACTAAGAAGGTTAAAACGAGCCTCTGAATTAGTGACGATTGATAGAATGATTGGTTGATTATTCATACTTTGCACACTGACTATTAATTACATGAATATTATTTTTGAACGGACTACCAACAGCAAGTCTCTCTCTCCGAGCCAATATCGTATATACACCCATGAAATTAATCGATTATACGCCTACATTTATGCAACTTTTGAATGTTCTCTCCTAAGGACACGCAAATCTAATGAACGAATGAAACACTAGGAATGCTGTTCTAGGTATATGAGCATTCATTGCAGTACTTTCTGATGAATAGGTATAAACTGACAAAGATAGGGCACGGAATTTGATCTGCAACGGTCCAGTCCATGTTCAACGTTATGACGTCACGTCGCTTGAGAGAAAAGCTTCAAACGGTCAAGTCCCAGGAGGAAAGAGGAACCTTCCTGATAGACATGCGGAGCGCGTGCGTGGCTGGTCATACCCCAGACCCCAAGCCTCTCTCTCCATCCTTCCCTCCTTCAGGGCGTCAACATAAAACCAGAACCTTATAGGGTGCGCCTGCTTCACTTCTCCACCCTTCCACAGCAAGACTTCACCTCTCTCTTTAATCTTCCCACAACAGGACATCTTCTGTCTCCTCCCACATAGTCATGTCTCCTTCTACATTAAGACTGTCATTTCTTTTCTCCGTCTGTGCTACCATAGCTATCTCTCACATTATTCACGAGATATTCATCCTACTCACCATCAAGCTCCTAGTCTTAAACATCAGTTAGAAATATCACCCAAGTACTTTAGATCAAAATAAAGAACATTTCCACCTGTGTACATATTTAACTCTGTGTGTGTGTGTGCACGTGTATACTTGTGCACGCCCGAATTACGCGCACATGCATTTCAGATTGTGTTGTGAGCATACTGCCACTTTACTGTCTATAATCCATCTCCATCGTCTTCACAACTGTTCAAATATGTCAACTTCTCTTGTCTCACCTCTTCCACTCTGACAACCTTGACACTGACATTCGAGACGCCGCCTGATAGACTGCGGCAACACTCCTTAGGGAGTTTTGTTGTGCAACAGAGTTTGTTTATCTTCCTATCTTAATCTCTTCCTTCTCTCTCTCTCTCTGAGCACAACGAATACAAAACAATAGCTTACTGTCTAACCTTCGCATCCCTATCAAATTACACTGCTGCCTGGTATCACTATCACTGTATTCATCACCAAGCATAAATACAGCCTCCCGAAATAAGGTATAAATCGATTCATTTTCATTCGCGTACGTTCGTCCGTTGGTCTTTGCCCTACCTCCTCCTCTCCCTCTCTTCCTTCCTCCCCATACAGTTTGGGATATCTTGTGGGCACGGCCACGTCTGGGCGTTCCAGACGTGTGCCAGTCTGTCTCGTTCCTTCTTTGAGCATGATTGTTTGTTTGTTTGTTTGTTTGTGTGTGTGTGTGTGTGTGTGTGCGCGCGAGAGAGAGAGAGTGAGCAAGCATGCGGGGTACTGTCCTCTTATGTTCGTGTTTCATCCTGTACTTCTATGTGAGGGCGTTTGTGTGGATGTGACTCATCCAGATATTGTTTGCGTGCGTGCGTGTGTGTGTGCGCGCACAAGTGCGAGCGTGAACATGCACGAATGCGTGACTTCCGTGAGCGTGCATGTGAGTGCATGATGCTCGTGTATCTATGCGCGTGGCTACGTGCGCGCGCACCCATCTGAGATAGGACGCTGCCCCGATACAGGCGTCCTAGTTCCGGTTCTTCAGTTGACGTAGACGCGTTTCTGACAACTCTTGTGCTATCATGTCCCGTTGGTAACTTGATCAAAGTCCTTTAACACTTCACGCCAAGTCCGTATCATGTTGAGATAGATTCCCACATGCAAAAACGACTTTACCCTCCTCTTCTCCCTCCCTCCCTCCCTCCCGCAATACACACGACGACAGAGACCAGACGACCTCTCCACCTTCTCTATGCCTGCATGCAACCGCCCTGCACGCTTGATGTACAACTGGCTTCACTTATAACTAATACAATGACAAGTGTCTTTGGCGGAACTATAACAAGCGTATTTATTTACATCGCAAATTAACGATACGTATAAGTCTTCGAGGCCGTTAGACTCGCTCCCGTCATAAATATACAACCCAGAGATAATACGCTCCTCTCAGCTCCCTAGAAGACATCAGTCATTGCAGTACATGTGGACCCAACTGTGTATCATTATGCATATCCCTGCGCTCCTTATCATCAAAGGCACCACCTCCACCTCCAACTCCACTACCACCTCCTTCAACGCCACCAGCTTCTCTCATTCCTCACTACCTCTCCTTTCACTTTTTTATGTTCATCTAATTATTTAGCTAAATTATTTCCTATATCGAAATAGGGTGCAACTTCATATTCTATCTTTCCTGTCAAATAGTGGAGTTTGTACTACAAATGAAGGTGTGTAGTATTAAGGAAGATGTTCAATAACAGGATACATAACAGAATAAAAACAAACAAGTAAACAATTATAAAATATACACAAAATAAATAAACAAATAAAACATTATAAGAAAGAATGACGTCGACTTTCCTTCCTGCCTTTCACTCAAAGAAAACGGTCTTTTCCTCCCTACGTGCACCAAACATCTTGCAAATTTAAAATGTCCACCCATCAAATTTGGACGATTACATCGAGTACATAACGGCCTTCTTCCCGAGCCATAAACGCTACTGGAAGCTTCTTCCCAACCGTAGCCATGACTACTCCGCCATGACCTTTCAACAGCGGTAACATTCCACAGGACTTCAACCGACCTTCCTCTCCCCACTCCACCCTCACCCACCACCGCTTTCACCTGCTCCCCATCCCAGTGACGAACAACTGAACATCTTCATACCCACCCAGCCTCCCCAGTACATTTGAACATTCCCTCTACGAATCAGCCTACACGCTCTCAGCCAGGTAGGGGTGACCGGCTTGATGTCCCTTATAGGCGAGTTTTGAGGGCTTTCTGTACCCTATTCGGGATCTCAGGACCCTATTTGGACTCCCCCAGCGTCCAGCTACCTGCCGCCGCCCATCCACGCCCACCAGCACGCTCGCTGAGTCACAATGCCTCTAGTTGAGGCAGGGCCCCGCGGCCTGACCTCACATATTCAGTGTAGCCTTCACAATATATCAGTAGCACCGCGGGTGAACGCTCCAAGCGCCGTAAAAAAAAAAGTTCCTAAAGTTTGCGAAAGACACCCCCGCCCCCAAATACTGCATTGGGAAAATGGGTTGAGGTACTACAGTAGACAACCCTTAGCAGGACTTGAACCAGCATGTTTTGCTCTTTATTAACGCTGCGGACACGCGTAACAAGGCGTAACGTGGGTGCTGACTGACATGTGGTGAAGCTGTCATGAGTATCTGTCAACGTGCTGAGTTGTTGTTGTTGTCATCGTCGTTGTTGTTACCATAACCATCAACACCACAACTTTTACATCCTTGATCTCTTTCAGAGCTAAACAATGTTTATCTTTCTTCTCTATCTCTCCTTAGTATTATCTCTCGCGCTTTGAGAAGCAATGCACACATCGAGCCATATACGAACTCTGAGCTCTCATCCAGGAGGGTGATAGCTGTTGACCACGAGTCCAACTCTTGATCCAAGACAATGATGAACCACACGCGTAGCTCACACATCTACTCAAAGATACTCATCACTACTTCCCACCACCCGGGACCTAATTTGTACAACCGGCCTTTGCAAAGTTCTTCCCTGTACACAAACAACGGGACAATCTCGCCACTCATTACCCTTAACACCAGCCTTACGAAATAACAATTGAGAGTCGATCGACCATGGACGCTGTTTGATTTCCCCCGATGCTAATCCCGCCCCCCTGTGGTGGTCTGTTGCTCGTCTCCTTTCACCCCAAGAGTCTCCCGAGCTCCGAGGAGGGCGTCCCATGGCGTCAACACACATTAGCGGCGCCCTGTCGGACCATCCACCTCTGGAGCACTCACCTCCACCACCACCACCTTACCCCGCGCGCGGGTTCTATGGCTCTCAACTTCATCAATCTGATGACGCCGTTCCGTCTGTCCTAGTTATCACAAGATGATTTCATTCAGGCCAGGAGGGACAGAATAAGAGCTAAAATGTATTCTTAATCGATCGAGATCCTCTGGTACAATAACATAGTGACGAATTTGATCCAACACCAACTCCTCGGCATGCTTAGCACCAGCAGGTGTGTCATGGTGCAAGAACAACACGAACAAAACTTACCACCACCTGAGTCTTTGTTTTATGGTGTGAGCTACACGGTGACGTAGGGTTGTGTCCTGATGAAAGCCTGGTGACTTTATTCAGCTGAGGCTAAAGGAAAGGCCAGATAATCCAGATTGCATTCAGTCCTGGCCAAGACCCCTCGGAGTAGTATGACGTCAGCCAGAACAAAGACTCTCACGAGTTGATGGACTTAAATACGGATACAAACACTCAAGCCATAGGTACAGCATTTAGTATGTGCACACTACAAATATTTACTCTCTACACACGCGAATACGCTGCGCCCACACACACATACACACACACACACACACACACACACACCATTCCTAAGCACCCAAAAAATATTACTGGCCTTTTTGCTACACTAGTATGGCTAGATGTTGCTCTATCGTTCCTTACTTTACCGTTCTCCTCGTTTGAAAACTAGCAACAGCTGCAACGACACATTACCTGCAAAAAAGAAAAGAAAACGCCGTGTTAGTAGACTTGGCTATGAGGAATGAGGGGACACGTCACTTCAAATGCAATAATTTCCAAAGCCCTCAAGGGTAAGAACATACCAAACGTAAACAGCCAATAAAATTCACTTGTTTAAATCCAACTACGACGCGCGCACCAAAACAGACAGTTGATCTCTTGCGGCGTGTGTGTGTGTGTGAATACGTCACGCATATGCGAACACACATTTTGTCCAGTTAAGTATAACTCTTACGTTCACAATATTTGATAACCAATCTTCACATAATCCAGGATTAGAAATGGAACTACATTCTTAAGTCGCGACAAAATAAAAATAAAACTAAAGCTCGTTACAACAGTGAAAATCCCTTACGCAATTCTACCGAGAGAAACTTCCTTACGCGCCAGCGAAAAAGTGCTCACCCTGCAGCGAAAAAGTGCTTACGTCACGTTGAGTACAGGTATCACCCACACGCCATTCTGGCGGGACTTACGATAACTATATTGCTTCAACTAAAGGTCCTTATCACCGAGATAAGAGTCCATACCCTTCATTCATGCACCACACAAAATACACTATCCTGAACGTGTTCTGGGTGTTCTATGGTCGCTCATAGCCTTCTTTAAGTAACCAAGACTTCTCCCGAAGAAAAAATAAAAATCGTCCATGAATTCCCAGACTCGTAATGTCAATACAACTCCACCCTAACTCCATTCAAAGGCGCCTTGGATGTCTATAGAACACTACCATCGGTGTTTCATACGCCTTATGGTTATGTAATAGGTACGCAGTGCGCAAAAACCTGGTAAAGATGGCGGCAATGATAGGGGGGAACCCACAATAGCATCTGCTGTTACGTGAATCACGTGGAAAGCAACCACCAACATTATCATATCATAACCACGTCACTTTTGGCGGGCGCAGACTTAAATTACGAAAGATACCTACATCATTTATGGCACGTGATCTTGTTAATTATTCCGTTATGGTGCATTAATAGAAAAAATAAGAGAAAAAGAAAGAGAGAGAGAGAGAGAGAGAGAGAGAGAGAGAGAGAGAGAGAGAGAGAGAGAGAGAGAGAGAGAGAGCAAAAAACAGTGGCAGTTAACGCAATTTAGAGTTGAACTGCTCACCAGGAGACTTCAACAGCAATCCATAAGTATGGATGCACAAGGGAACGAACTGCTTTGAGCTACGGTCCCCACAAAACAACTTCTATTTTCTTAACCCTACCAACTATACTGACAAACGACACTTCAAAGTTGTCCGATTCTCTTACCATCCTAGTCATGATTTTCGATACTTGTTCTTGAAGTATTCTAAGGCAGAATCAATGCAAGGTATTTGGTATGTACAACTGGCTACAGTTATACTAGTATAAACCAGTTCTGCGCTTCATAAGGCATCTCAAAGCCGTCTGAACACACAAATTACAAAATAGTTCCTGACAAAAATAGTCATTCAGCGGAATTCATAAAAACCCAAAGCACTCCACTACACCCTATATGTAATCCAAGTATATATATATATATATATATATATATATATATATATACATATATTATATATATATATAATATATATATAATATATATATACATATATATATATATATATATATATATATATATATATAATTACATAATAAAATAGAATTGAAAAAACAAAAACAAGAAAGCTTGGAGTAAGGACACGACAAATGCCTGGACACCTCTCATTGAGATGCAATGCATGACATTGGTCAGGGTGATGGCGTCTTTGCGGAAGACGTTGGTGAGGTTGGAGGGGGAGAAAGGGGTGGAAGCAAGCAGACAAAGCCAAAGATGGAAGAGAGAATATTTACACGTTAAAACGAGAGGACAATGCTTCTTTGATTTGTGCCTGACAATTTACTCTTTGTTTGTTTATATACTTATTAAACCATTTATTGCCGATTCGATGTGTAATTTGTTAAAGAGAATATTTTATGAAGTACAGCACAGATCTATTGCCGGACGATTTTATTCAAATACAAGGAAGTCTCTTCACTCTTAATTTAAAGATAAGTGACTTCTATTCTATCCCTGGAAGAACAATCCAACGGAATAAATTATATTGTAATAACGGACGTGGATAGACGCAGCAGCAGCATCTGGTATAAGCAATTGGCAGCCCTGACCGTAACGCTTTCTCTGCTGCATCGCTAAAACCTGAGCGGGACGGATGCATCTTCAACGTGATTATCATTCTTGTGCATCCCGCGCGGCTTTCCTTAATTAGGTTCCTGTCCACCTTTCCAAGATTCGTCTCCAAGGATGTCTCAAGGTTAAGCACGGGGATAAATTCTGAAGATGCAGAAACGAGGAAAGCCTTTGAAGCGGCAACGCAGAAAGGAATTCGAACCTAAACAAACTCTTTATCGTAAGATGAGTTTTCTTATAAATATGATGAAATTCTCTTTTGCACCACCTAAGGTCTTGTTCTTACCATTCGTAATCGCCTCCCAGTTATCTGAACTCGGAGCCATCATAAAAAAATAAAACAATAACATTAAGCAAATATAAATAAATAATACATAAAATAAAATCACAATCGCATTTGAGAAAGTACACTCAGGACTCGGGGGGGTTTCAATCGGTCAAGATTATTTTCAAGCTTGTGTCCACCTATTACACGAACTATAGCCTACCGCCATGGAAGTTGCCGCTGTGAATTCATGTTCAACTCTTATGTTAGCCGACGGGATATTTTAATCGGCTGAAGAAAACCTTCATTGAGGTCAAAAGGGTTCAATATATTGTATCTGCCCTACCAAAGGCCCAGGATTACCAAACACTGAGGCGAAAAATAAATAAGTAAAATAAACAGGAGAAAACTGAAAGAGAGTATGATTAAATATGAGTTAGGAAATCAGTAAACAACAAAAAAGAGGAGGAACAAATATACCAGAAAGAAAGAGCGTGAAAAAAATTCCGAGCCATTGGTCTGACTAGAATGACAGCTTGACAGGACACGACACTAAGCCCGAGACGGTGTAATGCCCCCCACCCACTTCCTCCTCCACTCCTCCTTCTTCTCCTCCAAGCGCGACGGACAAGATGCGTCAAACGTTGAATGACCACAGGAGATAGGGATCAACTGAGTCATGGCAGTAACAAGTGGAATCATAAATAAGAGGTGACACGTGAATTCTACTAATGGGAAAGAAGGAATGAAGAGGAAGAAAAAAAGTCATAGGCATAAGGAATGAAAAAAACAACAACAATTGTGTTCAAGAAGGGGAGAAATATCAAAATTAGATAAAATTGTAAAATTCAGTGAGTAGGGGGTAGATAGAGAGGCATCACATGAACAGTGACGTTTCTGTGACAGTCTGGGTGACAGCTGAAGGGAGACTGGGACGAAAGAGGTGGATAAACGTTAACTGAAAATGCGGTGTGGAAAAAATACGAGTGAAAGGTAGACTAAAAGAAAACAGGTAAATTTTGGGCAGCTGGCAAGGTAAGACTACATAGCCGAAATGGGTTCTAACTGTGAGAGCGTACAAAGGTACACATAGATCTGGGAGCGAGGCGGAGGCAGCAGATGAAGAGAAGAGGGAGGGAGAGGAGTGGGAGGCCAGCAATTGAAGATCGGGCGGGTGAAAAGAAAATGTGATCCATTAGATGAAAGGGATAAAAGGGGCGGAGGAGGTGGAGTTGGAGTAGTAGGCGGGAGGAAATACTGTTGGGTGGAGTCGGGGTGGTGTCCAGCGATACGATAACCACACTATGTACTTGGGCGAGTTAATAGCAGTAGAGGCAAGAGACCGGGCAAGACAATTACAAACAAATGAGCAGAGGAGGAGAGGAAGAAAACGGATAAGGAACGATAATTAATGAAGGAGAACCAACACGGATGAAGGCAAGTAAGGCAGAAAGATAACGAACAGGGAACTGAGAGAGAGTAGTTTTGGGAGTTGTGTACAGACAAAGGAAGAATGGAGAAGTTGAGAGGGGGAGAACGTGGCGTGAAGAGTCGATGGCCGTGAAGAACGAGGTGGATGATGATGTTGCAATATGGAAGACAAGAGATGAGAGAAAGCGCGCAGGAACGCATGCACACGCGCATACGAGAGAGAGAGAGAGAGAGAGCATGAGCAAGGGAACGGCTGTTCATTCAAGCAAGAGGGGTTGGACATATACAACGATTGTAACTACCACGAATAGTATATGGAGGATTAGGAAAAGAATCAGGGCACCTCTGGTTAGGGGAAGAGGTAAATAAGATAAGGAGGAGGGAGCGGGGAAGAGGAGGGAGCGAGGAAGAGGAGGGAGGGAGGAGGAAGAGAGAGGGAGAGGAAGAGGTCTGATGATGCAACACCACTATGCTGTCCACCGTGACTCACTCACTCCACCGCCCTGTCCCGCCCCGTCTTTGGCGTCCCTCCCGTCTTTCCGAGTAGCTCCACCCGACACCTTTCCTGCCCCTCCTCCTCCTCCTCCTCCTCCTCCTCCTCCTCCTTCCCTCTCTCATCCATCGCCAAACATTGCCTCGTTCCCCATTCGCCTTCTTCACTTCCCTGCACGTTCCTATTTCCATTTCAATCACTGATATAGGACCTTACCATCTTGCCAAAATTATTTCCTTTCGGGAAGAATCTTGTTCAACGGACTTTTGTTTAACTAAGGCTTGCTCCGGGAATAAAGGAGGTAATGGAAACGCGACATCATTTTAAATGAGAGAGAGGGAGAGAGAGAGAGAGGGAGAGAGAGAGAGCACCCAAGACATGTTGAACGAAGACAGGGCATGCAAGATGAGGAAGAAGAGCTTATAAACAGGACAGAGCACGTCTCCCATCGGATACAAAGCAATGTTGTGAAGCAGTACCGTAAGGACGAGAACGCTATGAACAAACACACCATTATAGCCTCTATTACGGGTCCGCAAGTCTTGCAACCTTCTTTCGACCTTACCGTCCATAGAGATGGCCGTGGGTGTCCGCTGGACCACAGTTTTCGGACCCTGAGCAGTGTGACAGAACAATGTTTCCATAGCGTCATCTCTCGCCACAAGAACGACGACGTTACAGAATGACGTCAATGATGGGTGATGTCACAGAAACTGCGTCTCTGCCCACAGTACAGTACATGACAATCTGGGAGCTGGGGGGGGGGATGGGTTCACAAGAATGAGGGTCAAGTCGGATGAACGAAAGCGGTTCTTTGTAGGGACGGGAGAGTCCTTTGTAGGGCTGGGATGAAAGGAGAGGGTAGGAGGGAGGGGGTGAAGGAGGGAAAAGGGAGGTGAAGAATGAGGGAAAGAGAAGTGTGTGTTTGGCAATGCAGATGTAAATCCAGTGGAAGGTAAAGCGTGAACGAAGCGGAAGGAAGCGAATTCCAAACAGATGATTTCACATGAGGCGCGTCTGGGAAGAAACGTCGCGAATTAAATGAAGGAAGAGGAGGAGGAGAAGATATGCAAGTCAGCAAGTACGAGGACATGGAAGGAGATCTCGAGGAAAAGGAAAAGAGAACAGTGATGTTCAAGACATACCTCTTTGGGAAAAAAAAAGGTCGAGAAAGAGGTTAGGACTGGTGGCGGCACACTAGACAAATCTCACTAGCATGCTACTTGCTTTTGCTACTTCTTTGAGTAGAAACGATTTCGGTTACAACATTCTAGACTTCCGTAAGGAAAGGAGGAAGACATTAATACATATTTAACATCTTTTATTTCGTCATTCAGCTTCTCACCTATATAACGCAATGGTAATTTGACATTTGGAAATTAAAAAAATAAAAGATCGTAACCGAAGTCATTTGTACCCAAACGAAGGATCAAAAGCAAGTAGCATGCTAACGTAGTGTGCCGCCATGAAGAATTGTCACCCCAGAATGTCCACATGAAAAATCGTCACCCCATGAGATCCCACCTGAAGAATTGTCACCCCAGTACGCCGAATATCAACAGTGGAATAAGTATTAGTTTAGGTTAGGTTGAATGAGGGTTATGCTTATTGTCATCAACTTATACAACCGAAGAATCGTAAACCCAGGATGGCCCACATGAAGAATTGCCACCATTGGACAGCCCGCATGAAGAATTGTCACCCTGACGAAGTCTGTGGTGACGATTCTTCATTTCATCCGGTAAAAGATATTTGTACCTTCATTCTGGGTGTCGCTTGTCGATTCTATTAACCTGAAATGGCATAACCCCAGTTCACTGGTACCAAACCCATGGAAACTTGATAAAATATCACGTGATCTGAGCCCCAATGTTCAAATGTCAATCGCCCGGTCACTTCAGCGACTGATGCCAAATTGAGGGACACCCGTCTGGCAACACCTCTGCACCATCCCCAAAATGAATGATCCGGTCACGTCCACTCGAAACTTCGCTGCTACTACATTCTACGCTCGTTGCCGAGCGGCAAGTGTCTCCTATATATCTCCACGGTATTTTGTCTCCCAAACGGTCAACTTTATTAAGCTGAAATAAACCAACACAAACCTGAAAGGTTGCCTTGTGAATACATTATGGATTTTATTCTGGTTAAAGCCAGATTATCTTACTCAGGCATGAAAGACTTCCTATCAGTACTTCAGGTTCTTTTAACCACCCAAGACCTCATTCACCCGAAGAGGAAGGAAGGAAGGGATGGAAAGGGAAGAGATTGAGATGGAGGGAGGAATGAAAGAAGGAAGGAGGAATGAAAGAAGGAAGGGATGGCGAGAAAGGAAGGAAAGAGGGTATGGGACGGAGAGAGCGATGGATGAAGGGATAGGATCAGATGGAGTGAGAAATAGATAGACGGAAGAAAGGAGGAAGACATGGAGAGATGAATGGATGTAGGGACGTATAAAGGGAGAGGGAGGTTCGGGCGAAGAGAGAGTGAGGAGGGAGGGGAGAAGGAAGAGGAAGGGAGGGATGAGGAAGGGAGGGGAGAGGGAGGAGGAAGGGAGAGGGAGGGTCGGGTGAAGAGAGAGTGAGGAGGGAGGGGAGAAGGAAGAGGAAGGGAGGGATGAGGAAGGGAGGGGAGAGGGAGGAGGAAGGGAGAGGGAGGAGGAAGGGAGGGGAGAGGGAGGGAGGTGAGAGGGAGGAGGGTGGAAAAAGGGAGGGGAGAGTGAGGAGGAAGGGAGGGGAGTGAGGAGGAAGGGAGTGAGGGGAGTGAGGAGGGAGGGTGAGGAGGAAGGGAGGAGAAAGGGAGGTGAGAGGAAGGAGGAAGGGAGGGGAGAGGGAGGAGGAAGGGAGGGGAGAGGGAGGAGGAAGGGGGGAGAGGGAGGAGGAGGAGCACGTGTGCCACTGTGGCATTAGGCTTTAGTACTTGGTGTTCCCGACGTGTGCCAAGTCTGTTGCAGAGGCAGTAGGGCACGTACGCAACGACATCCCGTTCTGCTGCTTATAAGCGTGAACTCACATCGGTAGAGTCGCCTCACATGTCCTTTCCCCATCCCCTACCTCTCCCCCCCTCCCATTTTCCTTTACTCTTTTCATAACCCCTTCGTATTTCAACCCAAGCATCATTTATTTCCAATGGTCCCTAAGACTCCTCTTCTCGGTGTTAATGCAAGTTCCCAACAATGTTCACATTCCTCTTACCACACACATACAAGCCTCACTTCCTTTCGCAATACGATCCTCCCATCCTTTTCCTCCACAATTTTTTTCCTAAACCTACCGTTCCATCTCCCTCTTACTCCCATTCAAAACGTGTAAAGTTCTGGCTGCAGTCGGGAGATTTTACTCACCCGTGAAAAATTAAGTCTATGGAGAATAAATAAATAAAAATTCTCCATGCCGCAGAAGAGGCATGCCCGCCACCGCCAACCCCCCACTCCCATCCCTCCCTCCCTCTCAACGTCTTTCGGCACAAGAGCGCGTGATATGGCGCCTTGATCTATGGCTTGGTTTAATGCGACCGTTCAGCGTTGCCGTAGACACACCTACCTTCCCCATTAATACGTTCAATCGTAGCATCACTATGGTAACAAACGTCTGACATTTTAATCTGACTAAAAGACCTCAGTCTAAAATGGGTCTTCATCGACAAAGATGTTCATGAAGGAAACCGACCCTCAGCTGAATGAAATCGTCTGGCGTTTGCCACCAGTGATGCTCTGCGTCTCTATATTGAAGACCCAGATCCGCCCGTAGCTCTTTCTTTACGCTGAATTCTAGTATTTCTGTTCGTGCTAGTTTACACTAATGCTATTCGGCTGAATTTGGCCAGTCTTAATCGATGTCCTCATCTGAACAAAATAATATATTTTCACCTAAAATAAAACCTAAAAACAGTCATCCACGACGAAATTCATGACGGTGAAAAGATGATTATAGGCGAATTTATTCCTCGACTCCTTTAAATAAAATATCCTGCTAGGTAGCAAGTTAATAAACTGTATCGGATGAAGGTGAAGGTCATATCTTCTAACACTTAACACGTAACCTTCATGCAGTGCTGCAGCATGGACACAAATTTCCCCAAGATAAAAACGTCAATTGACAATAAGCACCCACAGACAAGCCCTTCGTCAAGAGTCGTCGGGTGAGCATGGCAATCGTGGCTCGTGCCGAGGCAACGAGATGAAATAGAGGGAGAGTGTGTGAGGAAGCGATGGCGAGGTAGGGAGGGAGGTGGGTGGGGCCCCGCCCGGGCCAGGATCGTGTCAAGTGAGGGAGCAACGGCAGCGACTCCCTCCTCATTCTCCGTGTCCCATTCGTCACTCCACCCACACAACCCTGTCACTCCTTTCACATACCATATTGTTTGTCTGGCCCCAACCACAAATAAAGACAACAACCATCACCACAATTGCCACCGCACCCAGGGTTATCAGTTACCATTGCAACTAGTCAACCTCAATTACCATTGTATAAAGTTTTTAGTGAATTCCCCAGCACAGGTAGCCCGAATCATGGTCTAGCTACAAGACAATGCATACGCACACGTACACACACGCACACACACACAATACATACCATACACGGGTACACATTCCTCGTTTATCAAAGTTGGTTATGGTCTTATGGAGGTAAGCTACCTGAAAGCTGGGCTCAAAACGACGTATTGCTGAACAATTTAGGTTAGGTATTTCAACGTTAATAATAATAATAATAATAATAACAGTAACAAAAATAAAGAAAATAATAAATCCACAAATAAACCTGTGGAATAAACCACGAATATTTATATCATCAAGAATCAAGGTACAGTTTATTTCAAACGACTTGGCTGACCTTGCCAACATATATCTCACAAGCTGCCCACTCCTTCCTCTGGTGAAACAAGTGTGGTGCAACACAACACAATGGGTGGGGCAGATGGGCATACATCGAGCCACCCACGAAAAAACTATTGGCACCTTTAGTGGTTTGGGCATGCCCTCTGCCACGTTCTTTCCTGGTCCCCGAATATTTCACCTACTCTTTACTGGTCTCCCACAGCGCGCCCAACAGGTATTCATTATAACCCACGTTATGCGATTAAGACGTAACCTTTTTAGTATAGCATATAACCTATTTCTATACACATGCACTTCCTCTCTAAGTGCAAAGGGAGCAGTCATGAGGAAATATGCACACAAATGGCGCAAACGCGAACACACACACACACGTTTATCTTTATTCTTCAACGGTCATTCCTTCATCCACCTCTCCCTCCTCCTTGCACCCTTCCCGTCACTGCATACACCCCGACACCTCTGCCACCACACACGTCTTGTCGTTCGTCTTTGCCCCGACGCCAACTTTCCAACAAAGCACATAAGTCTTCTTCCGCATCCTTCACACACAGAAAGATTCGCCCTGTCCCTACCTCCCGCCAACTCCACCCTATAACGTATACGCAAAATATCTGTTTTTCCTCATCACCAACCCGCTGTGATAAACAACCTATTCTTTATGCTCCTCCCGGACTATCATACTACTATCTAATACTCTTAACCTTCCTGTCCTCCATTATGATGCATATATCACAGCTACCTGAATCCGCCCTACGCCAACCGACACAGGCAACATGCGGAGCAACCAACAAACTCAAATTATACGACTTGCGGAAGCGATAAAAAGTTTATACTGCCTGGAAAAAACAATGACAACGCTTGCAAACAACATTTATGTGCACCGACTTCCATGACCGGAGCAACCTACAAGGGAGCAAATGTGAAGTTAACAAAACCGCATCAATAAAGTTGAAAAATAAAGGTCTTGTGTCTAGCTAACGTATGCACGAACGTGCGCACGCACGCGGCAAGTGAAGCAGCAAATTAAGCACCTCTATTAAACCTACACTTCACTAGATTCTGGTCTATAAATATATGACGCTATTATCTACATCGTATTTTTTTTTAACTGAGAATCCTTACTGATACAGAAAACTTAATTAATTTTCAGCTTACTTCAATCGAACTCAAGACTCGCTTGATTACACGTCATTCGAGCCGACATATCAGTCACCGCTCTGCAACTTTTTACGTTCGGCCAGTTATTTCCGGTTTTATTTAATTCCTTCAACTTTGTGGAATACCTTCTAGTTATGGTTTATTCCACATGATCACATTAAACTTTTAAAGTCATGAGTAAAGAGGTTTTATACTGTTTTACCCTAATCCTATCTGATTAAAAAAAACTACTAAATGTTTAGGAATATACGAGTGACGAACCTCGTTCTGGAGAAGGCAACTTGGCCCATCCTGACCCTATTACTGCACTTACACAACCTGGTCGAACTGACAAAATTATCCTTGTTCTACTTCGGCACCCTAACGTCACCAAGCCAACACTACCTGCGGTCTTATCTTGGCAACATGTGTGTCGCAACTCGCCTATTAGCATGACATCAGATCTACTCTTAGGTACTTGTTCTTCGCCAGGGTTCAACACAACACCCCCACACGTCACTACACCTGCCAGAAGTTCGGCACCACACCTGTCTCCCTGTCCTCGTTCTAACAAAGACTCACGTGGTGAGGTCCGAGCTCAACAGGCGACAGGACAATAACGAACATCAAGTGAATAACTTCCTAAATTCTCGCTTCATTTGGTTCACCCTCCTCCGTGCTTTACTACCTCACCAATTCAGTCGACTTATCATGTACCTCGTCTTCTTATTCTTGTCGTGATTTGGATCCATTGTTAAATCACGCGAACAATGAACCGATTCGTGTGATCTGATTTACCAAGTTCGACCCGAGATGAAGTAAACGTGCACTCGCCCCCGTACCTAGCGCAGTGGACTGCCGAGACGAGACTGCAACCGTTAAACAACTGAAGCGTTCCCGTCAGTCAGCTTTTCGCTACGACCAAGATAAAACACATTTACCCTAAGTGTTCGCACTTCCAGGACATGCATAGGTAATCGATAACTCGATTTGTGATCGTAGATCTCGCGAATAAGCGTGATGGAAACAAGTTATGGATGCGCCTCACTTTTCTTTCCAAACCTTCCTTCACTTTCCGACTTCACCAGAAAACTCTGTGACGTACCTTTGCATGTTTTAAACTTCACTCAAGTGATCTTATTAATTTCGTGTATGATCTGTATTGTTCCAGTTAAGTATCTTTTCGATTAACATGTCCCATGGTATTTGTTAACATTTGATTCAGTTCATTTAAATGACAACCACAGAATACGTTCATGTTTTGAGGCCAAGTTGGTCGTTCTGATTTTTTTCTAAAGAAAACCCATCACCCCAAATAATCTGGCAACGGTCTCCCAATGTTCATCTCACCACCCTAATATTTAATCTCTACCATGTTCCATACATAACGTATTCAAGACTTTTGACCGAAGTTTACCAACGTCTGCTTTACGCATGAGTGAGGAACACCGCACCGACATGACGTCACGGATTCCGCTCGTTCACCAAAAACAAACAATAATAAGCAATGATCTGGTTCTTTTGTGGGCCCGAAGACCTTGGCCATCTTAACTCCGCCTAGAAACATGTTCTTCATTTACTCCACTGCCTCATAACAGTTACTCCTTTCTACTTTACTAACCAGAGACTCGTTTTACTACATAACCACCTCGCTTAACGTGTTGCTGTCAAGTATACTGATTATGACGTTCCGACGTTTTGTTGAAACCGACCACATTCGGACGAAATCTGCTGAAAACCAGCGAAACTGTCTCATATATAGACATAAAATGTGTTTGAATCCTGAATTATACTTCTGTAAAACTTACCCAGTTTCGCAAATGTGATTTTTTTGTCTAGATGCCTTTGTCCATGATATATTGACCAGTTTCGTGATACCCAGCAAACTGCACAAAACACAATATTCTGAAAACCCTTAACCTAACCAAACTTCACCATCAGAAAGAACAGGTCAAAATGCATATACACGGTTTTAGGTCGGCTTCGTTAAAACGTCAGACAGATTGCGACCATGATAATGACGACGACCTTTCTTAGAGTCAAAAGGTCACACCACGAGCTACGAAATACGACACCTTTAAGTGTTTACTCAAGACTACAAAATTGCACTGTGCTCTTCACTGCACCATTTGGCTTTATCGTAATCCCCAACCTCAACCCGTACCTTCTGCACCAACCATTCCACTTAAATTTTAAACCCATAGCCTTTGGCCACTCCCTGAGCATCACCCCGTACGTGCAACTTTACATAACCCCCGAAAATAACTAGGCAAGGTTCTTTCTCACATAGGAAAATCAGAGTAAGTCTATATGTACGGATGATCTCAAATCTCCCTAATAAGGAAGACGGAGGAAGTGGAGGTGTTTGGGGTATTCAGAGTCAAAAACAGACAAACATTCAGAAAATAAATATCCATTTGCCTTTAGTTCAACTTGCATGGCAACTCGAACGCAGACCACCAACATTTCCGGACTTTATAATAGTCACGCAGGACAGACTATTCCTCCTCAAGACCGAAGGCCATTTCGTCAGTCCAACAAGTCTGTGATTCACCTCTTTGGCGTCTACAATAGTTTCCCTCGGCTACATAAAATCGCGTGTTAGTGGTCAAACTAAAAATAAGAATCGAGATGGTTTTAAACGCCTTCTACCTGTTTTTTGTAATATCACTAAACATACATACACTCACCCTTTTCATTTTGGAGGCATTGGGACAAAAAAAAAATACTGAACTTGATAACAATTAAAACAATGTATTAATAGACTGGTCTCTCGGCGACGAAGCCCAGGGGAGGACGATCTATTTATCTACGTTTTCTTTAACACCATTTACGGTCACGGATCCCAGCAGAGTTGTCCACTCGTGTTATAATCAAATAAGGAAAATAGTTACTGTCAATACAAATATATAAACATGATCCAACAACAGCCTAAAACACAACTTCATAAAAAGTATTTTTCAGAGCATGCCATTCACTGTACCATATGCACCTTTGTTTGTACGTTCGTGCAATCAAACACAAGCACGCATAACATACTTGGAGCAACGGCGTGACGGGACGGCACCAACAAGGTGACCAATGAATCCGTCAAGATGCAGAAATTTATTTGTAGGTCAACCTAAGCAGCTGCCAGTGCGCCCCTGGCACCTCATCACCCTCCCCGCTAAATTACACAGCAATGCGACTGCACACAAATGGCTGGTCGATGCATTACCAGCCACGTTGGCTCTTCGCTGCATTCTTCACAAATATATTAATAATTTTGTCCTCAAAAGGTACGAGCAGCTGGAGTTATTGATGTCCTTCCGAATTTACACTTGGCTACGAAAAGAAGAGGTCTGGAGCGAGCATAACAGGCGACAAAAGCGCGTGGCCAATCACTTTCCACGGAACCAAACCGACATCACTCATGACAGTGTAACCAGGGTCCATTCCGTCTTCTGCCACTACTCCAAACTTTCATAAAAGTATGTAATGTACGATGTAAATACAGACTAAACTGGAGCAATAACAAATGCAAAGATAATAATCACTAGACAGTGCGAACAAGCATTCGATCACAAGCAAACATGAACGTACGAATGCACACGTTTGCATACGAACCCGTGTCCTTCCAGCGCACGCATGCGCGCGCACACAGAAGTCCCTAAACAAACTCACGCATACAAATGCATCCACCACCCGTTCAACCTATACTATTTAAGTGCATGACACATGTTCCAGACACAGGTGCCTGACTACGTAATTCACACCTGCAGGAAGAACACACATGACATCATCCGAGGCTAGACGCTGGGCTGATAATATGATTATTCGGAAGCCGCGCCAAGCACAGTATGGCGGGAAAAAGCTGCGTCTCCCTCAACGGTGAATGGAACGGCGCACGCGCGCAGCTGTTACCACGAACCTGCTTACCCAATCTTCACCTTCTCATACAATTTTCAAAGATGCCAAGCCCCCTCCTGATAAGAACTGATTACACGGCTGCTATCGACATCGATAATCCAACGCTTATAAACACGAACACTCTTGTCGGCGCCTCGACCGAAGTACCTTTCGAGAAAGCCCGCTCTTCCTTTCCCTGGCCTTACAACTGCCTCTAAACTGGTCACTTACGCAATTGACGTTCACTTAAGTTACATGACGGCTAAACACGTGATCGGTCATGACAACCAACTTCCAATACTGCAGAAGGACAAAGTTAAATAGAATGAAAACACGTATTGTGAAACAAAGTATATCGTTATCAATTTGACACGCTACCCACATGATACCATGTTAATCCCTCAATGATATAACGAACAAGGCTTTGAAATACAAAGGGAATGAAATTGTAGAGAGAGGAAGGAGAGAGAGAGAGAAAAAACGGGCAACGAAAGAGGGAGCGAAAGTGGCCACAAAAATAAAAACAAAAAATAGACGCGTAAAGAAATCAAATAAATATAAAGCAAGCCGCTTTCTTTGTAGACCCCGCCTCGCCATTATTACAAGGTCTTCAGGGAAACCTTGATCTCTGGATCATCGCTGATCTCGCAAAGATTTCCTCTTCGTGGTCAACGGTAATAAAACTAGTGTGTGGATGCCATTCGTCTGTCTGCTCATGTACGTACGTGTATGTTTGTTTGTTTGTTTGTGTGTGTGTGTGTGTGTGTGTGTGCGCGCGCACGTATGTGATTCACCATGGTCTTGGACTATGTGTTAGACTCGTGATCGACAGCTATTATTCTCTCGGATGAGTTCAGAGCTTATATACGACTGATCTATGGTTAATGCTGTGACCTTACACACACACAACGAGTGTTGGAGTACCGGTACGCAGCGCATCGTTACTGAAATTCTTTCACTCCTGGGTGGGATTCAAACTCAGACCACTGGAGTATCGTTTGCGAACGCTACCACAATGCCGTCGAGCACAGTGGTACCACGCATGCGCACGTGTGTACTCGCGTGGACGCAAGTAGCACCCGGGATGCCCCCGAACTACCTTCCTAATTACTTACAGCCCTACAAAACGTATGCAATACTGACGCCGCGACAAAAAACACTTGAAACAACAATAGCAACAACACGAGGGGAACTACTCGTGGCCTTGGTGTATCTGGCACTCCTCTGGCACACTGGTGCCAATATTGGCACCGGCTGGCATGACACCATAGGCACCACATGATCGGCCGACCCGGCTAGACTTCAATATGAACACCCAGAAACTAAACCTGTGCTTAACCAAGACATCAGTCTTTTATTTCTAGAATGCGTGATATAACGTCGTTGACGTGATTCTAGTTCTTCTAAGACCCTGTATCATAAGAAAATATATTTAAATTCTCTCCGGCAGTGCTTGCCGAACGTTGGCCATGAACCAAAAAAGTAAATTATTCTATATTCAATCATTCCTATTCAAAGCCGTTTCTCAGGTATCGACGTGGAAACGGGTATACTCGTCACGTCCTTGATTTCCTATTATAAGATTTACTGTGGGAATAAGGTATGGGAGATAGAGCTGTCTTTGGAATGTTGAAAATGAAAGAGAGAGAGATTGAGAGAGAGAGAGAGAGAGAGAGAGAGAGAGAGAGAGAGAGAGAGAGAGAGAGAGAGAGGAAGAGAGGAGTGTTGAGTGAAGGGTATGGAGATGAGGAAAGACAAGAAGGGGGACGAGGAGGAACAGGAAGAAGGAAAGGAGGAAAACGACGAAGAGGAGGACGAGGAGGGAAAGGAGGAGGAAGACGACGAAGAGGAGGGCGAGGAGGAGAAAGACGACGAAGAGGAGGACGAGGAGGAGGGAAAGGAGGAGGAAGACGACGAAGATGAGGACGAGGAGGAGGGAAAGGAGGAGGAGGACGACGAGGAAGAAGAGAGAACTTTCCTGGTGTACAAACAGAACACACAAGACAACGAAACACACACACGCAGACCTTCTCTCATTCTGAAAACAGCATAATGTCGAGTAACAAAGCTTCATGTGATTACTGTAACGCCTATTCACCTCCTCGTGTTTAGCCATTATATCCAGTACAATTATACGCAAATAAACTAAGTCTTAAAAAAAAAGCTCGTTGAACGAATATACATGCACGTTTGGCCAACACCGACATGAATATTAATTCCTTCTTCCTTATAAGGCAATGGGCTCTCCGAAGATGCTGCACAGGTCACAAGGTTGGCAGAGGTCATCCCACCAAAACAAAACCTTGTACCTTTGTGTAACCACTCCATAAAGGGTAATATACAGTGGAAAAACAAACAAATAAACAAAACACATTTTTTCGATATTCCCTACCTTACCAGATCGTGACAAAAGACTGTAGATTACATCTGATAAATAAAAAAATCTTTATTCTGTACAATACACCCCTATTTGAATCCCATAAAAATAAACAACTAAGTAAATAAATAGTAATGGCTCTTTCCCCCCTAATAAGGGGGTGACCGCGTCAAAGCCCACATCTACTTCATGCACATTAAACCCCAATTAACGACCTTTCCAACTCGGCACTTCGTGGGTGTAGGGTCATCTCTGTCCTCCACCACCCTGCTCCGGTCAGAGGCACTACAATGAGAGAGGAGAGAGGCAGAGATAGATAGAGAGAGGAGGGAGAGAGAGAGAGGGGGGGAGAAAGAGTAAGAGAAAAATGAGAAATGAAGAAATAAACGCGAGAGAGGGAAAGAGAGGGGGAGAGGGAGGGAGAGAAGGAGGGAGGGAGGGAGATGAAGAAGAAACGTGAGAAAGGGGGAGAGGGAGGAAGGGGGAGAGAGGGAGAGAGTATAGAATACAAGTCCTTCTCACTAACCAATGGGCACTGGATCCTCGTAAAGTTCTGTTTTGCATAATAAATGCCCATTCCTTTACCTGGTGACCGAAGATCAAGTTTAAACAACCGAGTATGGAAACGTGTACGTATGTGCGTGTATACATGTACGTATACACGTGTACGTATACGTGTGCGTATACCCAACAAGTCATGTGCACACCATTGCCTTTCTCTTCTATACCAAACAAGAACATTATCGACTCATTTGGCAATTCTATATTGTATGGGTCAAACACCAGTGTCGTTGATTAAACTACTGATACAGAGGTCAAAGTTCAACTACAATCTTGCGCTATATCTCATCAAAAATGACACTTAATCGCAAAGTGTTTTCCGGATATGTCTTGGTAACTATCAGTACAAAATGAGAAAAATATGTGGCAGCACAAAAATAAGAGGGTTGGGTTCCTTACCCTTGAGGTGCCATCTATTATCAGATAAGCGTACTAAGACTGTCGGCAGACTATCCTTGCACAGAAACTTCCCCCCAGTAGCTGGCCAGGGCGACATGACGTCACACAGCCCAAGTTCCGCTTCTTCAATGAATAAAAACGTTTGGGGCCAGCCTGACCATAATCTTCGAGTTAAAGAATCTTAATATTGATTAAAAAGACTTGGAACAACTCATAACACATCTGATGACAGTTGTCGTCTAATTACCTGTCGTCAGGCGATTTTATTCGGCTGAAGGAAATATCTTTGGGGGTCAAAGAGTTAAATAAATTTCGATTAACCACCCAAAATTATGCTTCGTCTATTCTAGCGGACGACAGATGAGTATATTCAACTGGCGTGTCTTCTAATCCTAGGGACATACTTCATATATTCTATTCTGTCTAAAGCCAGACAGGCGAAGACGCCAAAACCACGTTTTGAGTCATCGTTGTCCAAAGTTTGACCCAATGAGGCTCTGGCGTCTTCGCCTGTCTAGCACGGAACGCAACATTCAATTCCCCAACGTGTTGGATAGGTTGGTTGGCAGGTGAGCGATTAACTCCAGACATAAACGAAGTCAATCGATGTGACCCCACTTCCCGAAGCCACAACCAATAAGAACCCGGGTAAGGCCAATCGTGAGCCAATCAGAGGTTAGAAAAAGCCACCAATAGGTCAGGGAGGTACATCGCTCAATTTTCTTTATCTTTCATCGTTCGAGAAGGTGCTTCCTTGCACGAAAGGCACATGAATTGGAACAGGAAGGTCTATTAATGCCCCTAGACTTCTAATCACCCAATACCCGTAAGATAATGACCTAATATGACCTAAAGAATGGGCGGTACCGGATGCGGGTACTCTACTAACTCACGATATTCCGAAATGAAATGACCACTTCAATAGAAATGGTTACACGCAATTACACTAACCATATAGAGGATCCTCGCCGTAACGAATGTAGGTACCCCGCCCCTCCTGGGCAAAACCTCGATAACCTAACCTAAGCTGTTGTATCCAAAGGATTTTGTCTTAATTTGTCTCTATTTTATTTATTTGTTTATTTTTATTTATTTATTTTTGTCTGGACCGCCGTCCTCACAGAGGCCACAGATGAACATAATGCCAGTTCTCGGTCCTTGGGCTCTCATTAAGGGGATTAATTATTGTAATAAATTCGCTAGATTTAGCAAGTTCCTTATCGATTACTTGGAAACGTGAGAAGCGATTTTTGATTTTGTGAAAAACAATTGATCAAAGGAAGTCACGACTAAGTATTTTGGCCACTCCTTCGACACGTATGCAGCCATCAATCACCAGAAAAAAAAAGAAGAAGAAGAAGAAGAAGAAGAAGAAGAAGAAGAAGAAGAAGAAGAAGAAGAAGAAGAAGAAGAAGAAGAAGAAGAAGAAGAAGAAGAAGAAGAAGAAGAAGAAGAAGAAGAAGAAGAAGAAGAAGAAGAAGAAGAAGAAGAAGAAGAAGAAGAAGAAGAAGAAGAAGAAGAAGAAGAAGAAGAAGAAGAAGAAGAATACAAAAAAGAACAAGAAAAAGAAGATGAAGAGGAGGTACAGGAATAAGCAATAAAATAAGAATAAGAAGAAACAGAAGAGTAGGAAGAAGGGAATAAGAAGGAAAATAAAAGCATGGAGGAGAAGAGAAATAAAGAAAAGAAAAGAAAAGAAAATTAAAAAAAAAATGCAAACGTGACTGCTATGGGAAGGAGCGGCACAGTCCCGTCCATCCGAAGGTCAAAGGTCACCCTGCAGGTCATCACAGGTCACCTGAGGGTTCCCATCAGACGGCAATCGGACGCCCCCTAACCCCGCATCACGAAATCCCATTAGGGCTTAAGTAATCGCCGATAAAGACGATATAGCCTGGGCTATTGGAACACGCACTTTAAACACATTGACGTAGACTTTTAACACCCCTTTTTCAGACACGGGATATTGATCGATTTGTCTCTCATCAACTGAATAAAATAGACTGAATACGAGTTTATAGAGCAATTCATTATGTTGCAGAGTTCACGGATTAATCGTGCAACCAAGGTTAATCAATACTGAGTGACTACCTTAAACTACTACACGATCCCTTACACACAATATAAACTACTAGAATAAAATAATTATATAAATAAATAAACAAGTAGTTAAATGAAAGTATGCTCAGTGATCACTATTCAGACCACAGAGAGAACTTAGCAACGACAACAGAAGCTCCACACAAAGGACAAAGTAACGAGGTACTCATAAAGATCTTATAGTCAAGAAAAAAGAAAAGAAAAAAAAAAAAAGGGGGGGGGGCACTGGGCGTGCTTCCGTGGTAAGGTTCCACGGGTTAGACAGAAACCAACACTCCACTCTTCACTACACCCCCTCGACATCAACTTACTCATCAAGCTCACGTGCCCGCTGGCCCACTCGTCGAACTCCATACTCAGGTGGCCGCTGCCGAACTCGTCGAACTCCAAGCTTGATTCTCGTCCTCCCCCATCTGTGGTCTCCATCGACACTTCGAGGCCGACCACCTTCGTCCTTTGGTCTTCGACGCCCTCAGCGACCGGAGCTCCTCCTGTACCTCCTCCTTCGTCAGGAGAACTCTCTGCAACAGCCTCCACATAACCCTCGAACTCTTGACTAAGATCGTGATAGATCTGAGCGATGGCGACCTTCCTCCGGAAGGCCTCGGGAGTGGAAGGTCCCACCCTTCCGAGGATCTTCCTGTAAGAGGGCAACCCCCACTTGCGTTTCCCCTTCGCCCGGAGTTCTCCCAAAGGAGTCTTCTGCGAGCTGGATTTCGAGGAGTCTGAGGCTTCTGAAGAAGAGTCCGACCAGGAGGAGGGCTCTGTGGCCCATGGTGAGGACGAGGGTCCCGAGGACGACGTTAAGTCGGCGTGCTTCCGCAAAGGAGTCAACGCTGCGGGTGTGTGATGGGGAGGTTTGTGTAAAGGTATTCTACTCTTCGGAGGAGGAGGCATCCGAAGGGGCGAGGTCGAGTGAGAGACCTCGAAACCACGCTCGATCTCCTGGCGTAGCGGTTCGAGGATGGGCATCTCCTCCTCAATGGTTCCATCGTAATAATCGGGTTCTCCAGGACCTCCAGAAGCTTCCGCCGAAGAACCGGAAGCTCCCTTGTCTTTGTCGGAAGAGTCTTGGAAGACCCTCGACTCTTTCTCCGACGAAGACTCTCCCAGGTTCCTCCTCGTCGCGTCTTTCGCTAAGGAGGCGACAGGAACTCCTTCACATACATCCTTCTCCTCCTCTTCAGACTCCTTCAGCTGCTTCTTGACGCCCCGTATCCTGCTGCCTATCCCGCAGTCCAGGTCGTCCTCACCACCTACCCCTGACGCACTCTCCTCCTCCTCCTCCTCGTCCTTTGACGCAGCGGGATACTCCGAAGAGGTCGTAGTTCTTCCTTTCCTCCCAGCGAAGTACCTTACGGCAAGGTCATCATCGATCGGTTTAGAAGAGTCTGACCCCATTGCCGAAGAACTTCCTGCCCCACCACCACCACCTTTGTCGTCGTCGTCTTCCTCGCCCACGGAAAGCAACCTGTCCATATATACATCCAAAGAAGCTCGAAGTTCTTCAATACTCTGATCTTCTATGCTCGACATACTCGTAGTCTCACTCCCCACGGTTAAGTCTGTCCCCCGACCACGAGCAAACAACCACACGGGCTTTGGCACTTCTCCGAAGCACTCACAATTCCACGTCACCAACCCTCGACTGCATCCTGTTCCTCCACATGGCGACAACCTCCTGGGCGCCAAAACCCTCCAGTCGGCTCTACAGACCCTCCAAACGGGAGTCGTTGTCGCCTGAAGGGAACAACGACGAGACCCTTTGGGGTTCCTCCCGAAACCGCGGACACTTTTCTTCTTCTTCAGGAAGGTCCTGCGCGCTGTGTGCACAAGCTCATCGGGAACTAACCCCGTCAGGAAGAATGCCATTTGGTATCACCTCCTCTTATCGCGGAGTTTTACCTCCCCGGTTATCTATCAGTGCTGTGAGAGTCTACTGTTCCTTTCCGCTACTATCGCTATGGCACCAAACGTCACCTTCTATATACGGGTATTAGTGTAGATGGATCAAAAAATTGTATAACATGCACGCACACACACACACACACAATGACATACATACATACATACATATACCAAAGCTTTTTCCCCCTTACTAGGGAGGTAGTCAAAAAGGAAAAGGCATAAAATCATTCCCACCCATTCCATCCCTGAAAACATTCCACACCCCTCCACCCTCCCTCCCATCTTAGCACCCCCTAGATGACGGGTCATCCACCCTGTCCACTGCCCTGGGTCAGAAGCAGTGTCGCAAGGCACAGCACATCCACAGCAAGGCCGCTTCATTAAATCGGCGACCCCCGCCCTCTCCGTCCCCCCATATAGAGGAGAGGACGGGGAGAAATCCCTTCGGCCTGCGTCAAAATTTTGCTCACACACACTACCTCACCTCACCTCCCATTCCACCTCATGCATAACAACATCTTCCATATACAACCATTCTCCACACAATGAGATCAAGAAAAATAAAAAGGGATTGTAGAATATGACGAAGGTTTTGAAAATATAAAATAGGAGAGCTGACTTAAAAGGCAAAGCCATGTCATCCTCAATTTCATGTTCGTGTTTGGCGTTCAAAAGTAACGAGGATTTTGAACACGTCAGGTTTGCTTACGTAGTGCTGAACACATTCGTGGATCTAAGACGTACTTACACGAACGCAACGTTTGTACTTACAAGAACGCATACAACGTTTGTGCATACACGAACGCATACAACGTTTGTGCATACACGAACGTAAACAACGTTTGTACTC
This sequence comes from Oratosquilla oratoria, assembly GCF_046742065.1. NCBI lineage: Eukaryota > Metazoa > Arthropoda > Malacostraca > Stomatopoda > Squillidae > Oratosquilla > Oratosquilla oratoria. The sequence goes on along the minus strand of NC_134816.1, from coordinate 22,950,357 downwards.
GTATTTACACGAACGCATACACTTCAGTCTTGGCTCCCGCGATAAATTGGGGGGAGATAGTAGGGAGGGATAACACCCTACCTAAAGAATGTAAACACTTACGAAGACATACATCTCAATACCCCTCCAAACAAAACACTTGTTTGACAGAATACAACACAAATCATAGAGGCAGTTGGAAATTCAATGCGTCTACAGTCTTACACACTTATAAGGTGACTTCCCCCGCAAACCGCCCATAACACGACCCCCGACCTGACGCACCCCCACCATACCACGCTACTAGACACAACAACAAACTCTACCCATCAGAGCGGCGAGGCCTGACCGCAACAAAAACAGCGCCATTGTGTACTTTATCAACTCTAACTAGTCCATCCCTAAAAGTAGCACAAATTGTAATTCTCAATGTACCACTCTATCATTCAACTGAATAAACTGATGATTATTATTATCGTTATATGGTCGCCTACTGAAGAGCTAAAGAACAAAAGATGACACGTGTCAAGTCCCTCGTGTCATTGGCGCATGCGCAGTGGCTCGACTTCCACTCAAAGCACGAGGGAAACGCCTTTCTTCGTGTTTGGTAAAAAGAGCAATTTATATACAAACGTGCAGCCACAAAAACGCATAGAGCCAGCAATAAAATATACATAAACAAGTAAATAAATAAACGAGTATATAAATAAATGATAATAAAAATGAATTAGTATAAAATGAAAATAAAACAAAGGAAAGAATACATCACAGATAAAAGGAGGCTTCTAAAACGTATTTCACACAATCAGAAACCATAAACAAATTAGGAACACCATTGTACTATTGAAACAAATTTATACAAATCCACGAGCATGTCTACAAGAAAACAACACACATACGCGCACGCGCACTCGAGCACACTCACACACCCTCAGGCCAGTGCACATAAAAGGCAAACATCTACTACACAAACAAACAAATCAGTTGCCACTACACCATTTCATGGTCAAGGGATCGGAGCCCAACAGGCGCAGCTCCTCCTCCTCCTCCTCTTCCTCATAACATGGAGTGACTCTCCACAACTCCACTCCACCGAGTGTAGGTGGCCCTCCACTCCAGTAAAGAGCGTGCGCGGTCACTCAAGTTCACAACATCGAGTGATCTTCGAGAATGATTCTTCTGCAAGCAGACACTTTACACAAGACCCCGAGGCTTATGGACTTCTATCACACTGTGCGTCAGAATCGACAGAATATGAAATATATTTTCCCTAGGTTTAATTAATTCGCAAGCCAATAGGTATAATTAATAGGCAGTAAGGAATGGTGGAGATGGGAAGTGGTGATGTGATAGGGGAAGAGATGGGGAGGGCATCACTGAGAACTCACCCCGGGGCGTCACTTAGGTATGTAAAGGCTCTGCTGTGCTCAGCGACTGCATCGATACGAGTGTTTCCAAGCAGCCTTGTGGACAATCTCACGTCTCAGTTTTCACATGTCAGTTACCAGTGTTAGGGCGGAAGGGGGGGTGGAGGCTAATAATGCCTTACGGTAAAACACCAAACGTTCGTAACAATCATGCAATTAAACGTTTATCCCTCAAGTCAATAACCCTCTTAACCCATTCAACTCCGATGACAAGATGTCTTGTCATTTGGTCAAATAAAACAAAAAATCATAAAACACCAAAATGTTTGATCAAACACCAGAAAAATATGACGTCAGTCCTCGCTTCGCTCGCAGCGAAGCGAGGACTGACGTCATAGTTTTCTGGTGTTTGATCAAACATTTTGGTGTTTTATGATTTTTTGTTTTATTTGACCAAATGACAAGACATCTTGTCATCGGAGTTGAATGGGTTAAGAACGCTATCCGATTCTCATTCAGTAAAGGCAAAAGAAACAACAAACAACTCTAAAAGAAACAATAACAGTTTTAAAGCGATCACCAGGAGACCAAACACCAAGCTTTCAGTTCCCACTGTACATTTCTTCGACTTCACACATCCGATCTCGAAAACCAGAAGTCAAAACCCAAGTTGAAGACTTTCACGATCGAGTCGGGCAGGAGACCCCGTTTTCTTCGCATCACATCGCCAGGGAACCGAAGCAACTAAAGACGGATTATCCGTGGAAAACCTTTAACATAAATCGTCAACTGCCAACGTCTTATATCAGCCAAGACCCAAGTGCATCCTCTAAGCTGGTACAGAGGTACGTCTTCCTCTTCGAATACCCAATCACCGTAGACTCTACGAACTCCTTCCTCCTTCCTCTCCTCCATTTGGTTCTTGGAACCTCTTTAAACACTTTTCAATGCCTTGTCCAGTATATATGTGAGGATGGAGTGTTGATAAGCCGATTTTCATTATAACTCAAAGACGCCATCCTTTCTCCCTCCCCATCCCCATATCTGGATCAACCTCCACAGTTTCTCCTTCTCGACCTTCGTTAGTGTTCTCGAAGTTCTCGAAATGTAAAATACCGAGAACCGAGAACGGTAAAGAACACAGGGGCCTGTGATGAACTCAACTGCCACTCACAGTCACGTGATATCCCCTCCACCCTCCCCCCCCGCCCCCGAGCCATATAAAGCAAATACATAGTCAATGAAGTGCTCAGTCATGTCTCACTGTCAAAGGCGATTTATCATTCGGTCAAGTACCGCTAAACTGATTTGCGTCACTACAGTGTTCTGCTTTTATGACAACCAAGCTTGTACACACCAACGCCTGCGTGCGCGCACACACACAAACTTCAACTTCCTATAATTCTCCAAACCAATATTAGTTGAAATATGAGTTACACTCGTTAATAATAAATATGAAACACTGAACACCTTTCTTCCAACTACCCTTCCCAAGAACAACTCCGAAAAATATGTATAAATCGTCGTCTCAGTCTACACAGTTAAGGTCGTGAAGTTCACTTGAAAATAGAGATGGAATTATATCCACCTTGGGCAACTCCCCGTCACCCAGATTCCCTTCCACTCCAACTCCACCATAAGCACTACCCTCCACTTTGATCTAAAAAACTATAAGTTCCATCGGGGTGAAGAGGTTCCAACTCCTAACATGGAATCGAATACTCTATTAAAGGATTCTAATCCCACAATCGTACTGCATTTGTTTCCATGGGAATCCAAAGGTTTGTGTACCATATGCAGACCGTGTGAGAGCCGGCTGGGGCAGAGCTGCCCGCCTCAGTAAGTCAGTAACCTTCAGCGTGTATGCAAATGCTCTACCTGCCCTTGTAACTACGAACTACGCGCTCATCAAGAGGGGACACGCAAAGACTTCAGCTACGAACTACCTACGCACACACGTCCGCAAAAGTGAAAACAACCATGTTCTTGAATCAGTGTGGGTAGTCGAAGTAATCCAAATGACTACACGAAACTACTACCTGCTCAGGACTTGAGGCACACCCAAGAACGTAGGTTGGCTGCTTTGTAACCGGTGTAACCTGCTGGTCATTCTAGTTACAACGCCCACGCGCACAAACAAACAAACAAACTAGTTAGTACGTGCGTGTGTGTAAGATCACATCATTACCCATATCCCGGGGCAACTAACGAACTTCGAACTCTCATCCTGGAGGGTAACAGTTGTCGATCACGAGACCAACACGTATTCCAGAGCCATGATGAACCATACGCCCACAATTCAACCTACGCCCTTTGTCATATATTTCTTCGTTTACATTCTTAAAGTTCTAAGTCTCCGTAATAATCACACCTACATCTCCAACCCACGCCTAGTCTGTCTCCTGTCTCCACACACATATTCCTCTTCCTTATGTAACCCTGTTTGTAGAATTTGCCGACACTGAGGCGTGCACAAATGCAAAATACAATTAATCGAATCAGTTGAATATTCAAGAAGATTTACGCTAACTACACCAATGGTTTGAAAGTTGTTAAAGAAATTTAACACAAATGTGAAGTTTAAAGGAAAACTAACAATATGGGTAGCCTGAAATTTTACTCCAGTGTAAGATTTTAAAGTGAATCCATAAAATGAAAATGAATATTTCCATGCTGAAGACAAAACAGACGAGCAAGAATGACCTTAAACTGTCAGAATGTAGATTCGACTGCAAGAAGAAACCCAAACACGTAGACAGACGAATTCATCTCCCGCGGAAATAGCGGAATGCTGTCTATTTCTTAGTATTATGATTCACAAGAATATCCACATAAACAACGTGTTGTAATCTACTTGTCAGTTTGTGTGGTTTCTTCTTGTTTTTTCTTCATCCAATACTGTTACGAAGCGAAAAATTTTTACCGAAAGAAGATACGAGATTTTATGTGCATATAAAAGTTTTTGAAGAGGTTCATCAACTTACAAAAGAAAATACACACAAACACGAAAGAACACTGGCCAGGACTCAAAACACACACATGCACATTAGAGAGAGAGAGAGAGAGAGAGAGAGCACCTACTACCGGACCACAACCCACTCCTACGTCCAACCGAGCACAGAACACAAACACGCCATTTCATATGCACACACGAGACATAAACGTACATACACAGCCTCCCACGTGTACACGCGTGAGCACACTTGTACACAACAAAACCATAAAAAAATATTTGGGTGTGTGTACTTTACCGAGATTGGATGCAAGGGGCGCAGCCAACAGCATACCATAAGCCAAAGCACGCCTACGTCCACACACACCTGTTGCTTCCCTCCCCCCCAGCCATGTCCCGCCCAAGTAACCCCCCCCCCCAACCGCTTCGCCCTAACACACACGACCTACGCGGGATCCTTGCCCAATTCCCTTGATGTTCCACCAGCGGTTCCTTCTTTGATGAACACCTGAACAGAACATATGATTGAACAGAGAACACCCTTGAATATGTCGACACGCTTAGCAGATATTCTTGTTGGTGAGACCGACTCACCGTGACGTCATCTGGATTCAAACTCTCCAGATCTACTGTACATAATCACTTGTTCTTAGCCAGAAGAAAATCTACAAAGTTCACCACCGTGGACAAAAGAAATGAGCACCGAGACCACACACCGTGGCAGCTAACGACCTTATCTCAAGAGGATATATGGCTCATAGTTGCCTGCAAATTACAGGCTCCAAACGCCGCAAGATATGTTTATGAATTTGGTCCCAACGTACAGCTACCCCCACCTCTACACGAAACCTTCCTTATCTGGTCACACGGGAAGGAGTGAGAAACACACATGGTTCTCTCTATCGGAAATCTCTGAAATATGCAAGTTTCCAATATTCGAAACAAAGAACTTCCACATCTGAGTGCATTCCAGAAGCCGTTTTTCATATTTTCTTCTTTAAACAGTTTTCGTTCCATGTACTGAAGAGTTCTGGAATTTCTGAGATTCCGAAATACATGTTGGATTAACTCTAAATACCATTGATATAGGATTGTTGTAAATGCGGGACAGAAGTTTAACAAAACCAAAAGGGCCTTCGCGCGGAAATGGAGGCGAGTATACAGATCAACGGCAAGGAAGCAAGACACACACCGTTCCCTTCAACTCCAGCAGCCGTGTGTGTCTGATATACAGCGCAACAATGCAACGTTCCAGAACTTGAATGTCGATCATGCAATTGGCCAACGTGACCCAGACTTTAGCGTGTTCGGAAACCGTAGACACGACTGTTGAGAGTTTGGCCTTCCACCTGGGACGCGCGCGCATGCGCAGTCACACAAATACGCGCGCATGCACACCCAGACACCTTCAAAGAACACGTGTATGCGCGAATACACACACAATCATATACCATTCGTAAGTCACCGAACATAGTCCTCTTACCAAAGACTTCCCCTGCAACAAAATTAATATTTTTCTTACTTAAAATACCACAAAAGCCAAGCCAAAAACCCCCAAAAGAGAGAAGAACCACGCCTACTTTGCTATCACAAACGTCCTCAAAGCCGCAAAGACCCTGCGTGAAGCCAAGAAAGAAGCCACAAAGCCCAGGCTAGCCACCACCACCAGACGCCAGCAGCAAGCACCCTCAAACGACTTACATATAACCCAATGGCGATGCAGACCAACCCGGCCCCAAGTACGGTAATACTTCTTGTGAGGCGGGTACGTAGCGAGCAGGTCGGGAGGAAATATCCGTTGTTGTTGTTTCTGGACGTGCGAGGAAGCGGGAAGAAGGAGTGGGTTATGTTTTGGACGTTAGGTTTGGTTAAGGAGTGGTCACATTATCACAATTTTACCTACGGTTCGACTGATTTGAAGCACGTGGGGGAATATCACCTGGTTAGGGTAGTGCACAATGGTAATATGAATACAACTATATGTACCATATATATATATATATATATATATATATATATATATATATATATATATATATATATATATATATATATATATATGGCCGTCTTCACCTTCTGGGTAGTCTTTACTATACCACGGCTGCAAGAACACAGGGTAGGAGGCCGGAACTATTCTCTCGGCCTACTCCTTCTACTGACACCCATTCAATTTGCGACCTCTACATTTCTCCTGAGCCCGGCCAGGTAATTCCATTCATTCAAAGGAAGGACCCAGCTCAGTGACATGGCTTAGAAGGCCTCAACACATTCTGAGTATTCGATGGTCTTCTCCATTCCGCGTAATCCCAAGAACGCTGACTAACCTCGACACTCGACTGGCACCTTTCAGAACAACGATCCAACATCACATATCGCCTTCCAGCCGCACGTCACCACTCCGTCACGTGAGGTGACATGCTCATTTGGTACGTGACAGCCCATCCATCTCTGTTCTCTCCTTCACGTCCGTCACGGTACTACTTCCCCCCCATTCCCCCCAACACCTCCCCTATCCAACCACCGCTTCCAACACGGTAACACTCTTTACAAAATCCACACTAAATCCTGACAATTTTATTCACCCAAAGGACGAACCCTGGACTGTAAGGCAATGGATTCGGCATCCTTAAGCCCCCCCCACCCGTCTGCCTAATAGGTGAACAGTCAGCTGACACTCCACTACAAGCATAAAACGCTTATTAATGATATATTCACCATTTTGTTCAAACCACTCCCTACATTATTGTGTGTATATATACATTATATATATATATATATATATATATATATATAGAGAGAGAGAGAGAGAGAGAGAGAGAGTCTACACCACTGAGATCAGGTACTGGCCCTCAAGACCACACCTCCAACGCAGAATCTGACTGATAACTTCGACGTCACGGATGCAGTCATCATACAGATGACGTACAACATATCCTACAACTGTTGATGACTCTCACAATTCAGTTCTTTTCTTGAGAGACCTATGATCAAAGAGAGAGATCAGAGGCAAAAGGATGACTGACTGATCAAGCGTGATCACCTTTGCCCTGGCTTTTTTACTTTTATTTTTATAATTTATTAGTATTCATTTATTGTTCATTTTTATTATGTTTATTCATTTTTAGTTTATTTATTTTTATTGTTTATTTTTTTATTTTTTTTTTTTTTCATTTTTTTTTTCCCGTGACACGCACACATATCGTCCCCCATCACAATCCGCATCGTCTCGCGCTGGCGCCTTCTTCATCCTCCAAGTGATCATCATTATTACGCTTGTCAGCCTTGGCCGGCAGCATCGCCGACGTCACGTTCCAGTCATCATTAATGCCACTTTGTCACCACACTTCCCCTTATCCACCTGCACAGACTTGGACGTTCTTCACAAAATTTATGTTTATCA
>NC_134816.1:22892658-22937658 GCF_046742065.1 Oratosquilla oratoria | reverse complement strand
GCTCTCCTACATGTAAAGGGGTGGTCCCCCGTATGTGTCACAGCACGGGGCAGCCTGGGACATGACACCCGTCGTAGGGGACGGCTCGTGCCATGGGACACAGGACTCCCCAAGACTTAAACAATTGAGAATATGCCCAGTTCGTAGGAAGGACAACCCGGGGAAGATCTGCCTGACTACACCCGCTGTCGATGTCGATGCTACAGGAGGGAAGGTTGGCAGGATAGCCACCAGCACTATGAGACACACCAACCACAAGCAGAGGGCGGGCATGCACGCACGTGAGGCGGCCCGTACCTATCATTTGGTAGATGTTGAGTGTGTAGACAATACCTTTGAACTTGGAGAGCGATTCCTCGTAACCTCCGAAGGTTTTGAAGTCGGCGCCATGGCTCTGTCCATCTCGGTTCCCGTTGGAAACATTTTCTTCACCCGGGTCGAAGCCCAAGCGTTCGCGGTAGTAATGGTGGGTCGACATGGCGACGTCGATGCTGTGGACGGATTCGTTCGCGAAGGGAATGAGAAGAGGAAAGGAGAGGGGACACTAGGCCCCGTAGCACACAGAAGGGCTAATGTAAAAGACGGCAACCACCGCACGCTTTGCAAGAATAACCACTCAGGGAGAACGTTTCCCCCGTCTACCTCCTCGCTACACAACCACTGACGGACTGAGTGGGAGAGTTCAGGCTCGGCGGTAGGAGACGGTGATGGGAGGGAGAGGGGGGGGGCGGCGGCGCTAGGTGGCGGAAGAGGTAGTGGTGAGGGAACCCGTAGGATCTCCCTCCGCCCCCACAGGTCCCTGTATGCCCGGCTTGTGCCCACTACACACCTCCTCCTTCTCCACCGTCCTGCTGCCCCGGCGGTAACCCCCCACACGCTTATCCTGCTCCCGCGAACGGGTGCAGACGCCAACACACAATCTTCGCGTTCACAACGAAGGCAGGCCGGCCGGCGCGCACAGTCCCGTCCCAACACTGGCCACCTCAGCACTGGTGAGCGGACGGTGGCTCAGCCCCGCGGGCGGCAAACACCTCGGGCTGTGAGGCCCCCCAATGTTGGAGGGGGGCCGAGGAAGAGTGTTGGCTGAAGACAGGTGGGGGGAACACCCCAGCGGTGGGGTGCAAATCAGTAGTAGACACCTTTAGTTCACGTTTTTGCAGCTTTCAAAAGCGTGAGTTCCAATAATTGCGGTTCAAAGGCCTGTGTGCACATGTGGTGCGAACGTGTAAATGTACACATGTATGTACATATGTATAGTTACACTTGCGATCTTATACGATCTCTCTCTCTCTCTCTCTCACACACACACACACACACACACACACACACACACACACACATACAATGTAAGCCCGTACGTATCACGTTTCTTTAGTGGAAGACCAGTAATCACAGTTACAGCCGGGGAACGTCGGAACCATTTCCAACACCGCATCGACGGTCCGTCACGAATGACCATCATTATATGTGCTGTCACATGCAGTGTCCGAAATGGAGAAGACTCGTTCACACACACACACACACACACACACACACACACACACAAATAATAATACATAAATAAATAATAATAATAATAATATAATAAATAGCAATAAATGATAATAATAATAATGCAATGAGTAATAAAATATATAAGAAATAAAAATGTAATAAATAATAAAACGAATGGAAAACAATAAACACAGCAAAAGAGATATATGACTAAATTAATAAATAATAAAAATGAATAATAATAAATAATAAATATATCATATATATATATATATATATATATATATATATATATATATATATATATATATATATATATATATATATATATATATATATATATGAGTCAGATACATCTCTTCACGATACACTTCCGGCCCAAAGCGGAATCGATCTTGCCTAAGTTATAATTACATTTGAACACTGACGCCCCAACCAAGTAATGAGAACACACACATGCACGTGTGATTCACCATGGTCTTGGATCACGTGTTGGACTCGTGATCGACAGCTATTTCCCTCCCGGAAGAGAGCTCAGAGCTCGTATATGAACGATCTATGGGTAATGATGTGACCTTACACTCACGAGTTGGAGTAACGACTCACAGCATAGCGATACTGAATTTATTTCAGCCCTGGGCGGGATTCGAATCCGGACAGCTGTAGCAGCAGTTGTGAACGCTACCATTGCGTCGTCGTGTGTGTGTGTGTGTGTGTGTGTGTGTGTGTGTGAGTGAGAGAGAGAGAGAGAGAGAGAAAGAGAGAGAGGACTGGAGGGAGTTTGGGTATTCTATAGTAAAGTTACTTTTGAGGTCTACAACCTATAATATATATATATATATATGTACATATATATATATATACATATATATATACATATATATATACATATATATATATATATATATTTTTTTTTTTTTTTTTTTTTTGAGGGGGGAAGGCTTTAGTGGAGTTTTTTTTTTTTTTCTTAAGTGCCTTCACACATTCTATTCTGGCTAAGACTAAATGGTTTCAACTAGCTGAACAGAAGATCTCGGAAGATTTTGTTCAGATTAAGAACTTCACACCGAAGTGGCCCTTTTGGGGGGGGGAGGGGGAAGGGTTACCGCCACCATCACCTCGTCTTACCCACAATAAATAAATAATTAAAATAAAAATTCTACCACCACCACAAACACATCTCCGTCATTACCTCAGCGCATGCAGCCAGCTCACACTCGACCTTCAGCGTTCGCTGGTTCGTCAAATCCTGGACATTTCCTCCAGTAACCTTTAGATCCGCCGTCCCATGAGATATTCATTCGCGGCTGATCTCTTCCTCCAGTCGCTAGGTTATCACACTGGGATATTTTTCCTCCAACCTCCGACTGTTGAAGCAAATTTACAGATCGCAGGTTTCGGGACGGGATCTGGTAAGCTGGAGGTGTCTATTTTTTCTCCTGCATATCAAATGACGTTCTATGTAATTTGTTGAGAAAAAGCTGCTTGCTGTCGTGATTTGACGGCGGGAAACGTTCTGGAGGTGGGCGGTCGGTACCGCCGATTAATCGGAGGTTGAAGGAAAAATAGCCCAGTGTGATAGCCCCTTAACTGAACAGCAGTGACCTCTCGAGCAAAACACTATATGAAAAATTATGAAAATTATTTTTTTCTTTTCTTTTTCCCTCTTCTTTTCCTTTTCTTCTCTTTCTTTTCTTTTCTTCTACTTTTCTTTTTTCTTCTTCTCTCTTATTTTCTTCTTCTTTGTTCTTGTTTTCTTTTTCTTCTTTCCTTCTTTTCTTTTTCTCTTCTTTTGTTCTTTTTTTCTTTCTCCTTCTTTGTTCTTGTTTTCTTTTCTCTTCTTCTTCTTCTTTTCTTCTTCTTCGTGTTCCCTCTTCTTCCCCGTCCCCTCCCCCTCCATATCTCGCCTCTTCCCCTCCCCTCCCACTCTCGTTCTTCGACACAGACACCCTCGTTCTCTCCTCTACGCGAAAACACAACCGACTTCGTGAAGACTCCTGTTTACCCCCAAGCACAGAGGTCGAACTCCCTTAACACGCCGGGCACGACACCAAACGATGAGACAAAGGCGACAATAGTTCCACGACAAGTGGACGCTTTCCAGGAATGGAATCGGCACTGACGTCGCAAAAAAATATATTTATATAAAAAAAAGGGGGGGGGGAGTTCCCTTAGCTCTCACCTCTCCATGTAAGGTCAGCGCTCCGGCCTGCTTCGGAAGCCTCTGAAGATAACCTTTGACACGCCAGACACCAAAGATACTCAAGAGTCCTTTCACTTCCCACCCCCTTCCTCCTCCTCCTCCTCCTCCTCCTCCTCCTCCCGCCAGGTCCTCCTCCACACACACCCTCCATTCAAGTAACACTTAATCCTCCAAGCCATAAAGCCTCCTTGTTACCTCCACCCAAAGTTCCCGCTCCAGCAATATCAACCACCTTTGCCCTTAGTACTAGGACACAAAGAACAGCTGACAGTCGTCTGCAGCCGTTGGGAATCGAACCTGGGTATTTGGAATGACGAGGAAGAAGCTATGTCGAACATGCCACGACGGAACAAAAAATCAATTGTGTTTTTAAGGTGGCGGCACACTAGGCTAGCATGCTATTTACTTTTGCTATTTAGTTTGAGTTGAAACGACTTCGGTGACAATATTCTAGACCGTAAGAACATCTCAACAATGTGTCTAACATTCGTATTCTAGGATTAACTTCTCTTAGTTCGTCATTCAGCTTCTCGCTATTTGACATTTGGAAATTTGAAAAACAGAAGATCATAACCGAAGTCGTTGTTACTCAAACGAAGTAGCAAAAGCAAGTAGCATGCTAGCGAGAAGTTTGTGTGTTCTTTTAAAGAGACTTGTTTATTTGCTTTTTATATTGTTCCTGTCCTTATCTCGAAGATCGTTTGTATAATTTATTTACCCTCTCTCTCTCTCTCTCTCTCTCTCTCTCTCTCTCTCTCTCTCTCACAAAAAAAAAAAAAAAAAAAAAAAAAGGTGAGGTTGTCAACTTATGTTTCTTCTGGCTGCCGTCAGAAGATTTTATTCACTCGAAGAAAGCTCCCCCCCCCCCTCGACCACCCACCCTGAGCAATGGAAGGTTTAAGTGGTAGACAAAGACACTAAAATTGACTTCCTGTGTCGGTATTAGAAAACGGCACGACGTTGCTCCACACACAAAGATGCTGCAAGAAATAGAAAATGAAGAGAACGAAAAGACAGATAAAAGATAAATAAAATAAAATAAAATAAAATTACAGATATAAAATAAAATAAAAATAAATAAATGCATGGAGACGTGTAACAATACATATATATGAACATATAGAATCAAATATTTGAAAAATTAAGTGAATAAATCAGATAATCCTTTCTTAAACTTGGTCCCCTAATTTCCTTAAACTTCTACAGTCACCTACACCCTCTCCCACACCCCGCCTCCCAAATCCCATTCCTCATCCCACTCCTACATCCCACTGTTCCTTACTTCCACTTACCCCACCTTCCCACATCCCACAATATACATCCTCTCTTCTCCTCCATTCCCACACCCCTTCTCCCCCTCCCACATTCCCATTCCCCCAACACCCTTCCTCCTACATAACTCCCCCATAGTCCTCCAACCTCAACTTGATGACGTCACACTATAATTTGTGAATGACGTCACACTCCACTTATGCATGACGTCACACGCCATTTGTTAATGTCACACCATTTGTGAATGGCGTCATACTCAAATTGTGCATGACGTCACTCAATTGTGAATGACGTCACAATTCACATATGCATGACGTCATAATCAATACGTGCATGACGTCATAAATTACGTGTGCATGGCGTCACAAGCCACACATGTATGACGTCACACTCCACTTGTGAATGACGTCACACTCCACTTGTGCATTAAGTTGTGCTTCCGACAAAGGAAGCAGCAAATGAAAGATGATCACATTACAAGTACAACCTCCACACGGGTGGCTGTCAAGGGCTTATCACACTGGGCTAATTTTCCTCCGACATCCTACCTCCAACTTCCATTTGAAGAACAAGAATATGACTTCGCTTACAGCAAGCTAGTCTTCTCAGAGAACATTTCAACACTATGTCTAATATTCGTATGGGTTTACAACCTCTTAGTTCATCATTCAGCTTTGCTATATATGGCGGAAAGATAAATTTGATATTTGGAAATTTGAAAATTCAAATATTGTAACCGAAGTCGTTTTTACTCAAACGAACTTTTAACGGTCGGCGGTGCTGGTGAAACCCGTGGAAGCCCAGTGTGATAATCCCTTTGGTAGCTTAGTGTGATAACCCACTTTAATCTTCTGCTAAAATGAAAGAGGAGGGTGAGGGAGGAGGTAAAGAGAATATTAGAAAACAAGAAGACAAAGAAGAGTAAAAGAAAGCAAAGAAGAACAAAATATGGGGAAGGACAAAAAACGCGAAGAACAAGAAGAAAAAATCAGAAGAACAATAACAATTAGATAAACTGGAAAACAGAAAACGAAGAACAAGAAGACAAAGAAAAGAGGAGGAAGCGAGAGAAGAGGAAAAAATAGAAGAATCAAAGACTCAAAGAGAAGAAAAAGACGAAGAAAAATAAAATAAAAATAAAAACAATGACGACTTAAACATGATTCAATCTAATTACAAATTTGCACTAGTCCACGACAAAAGCTTCTTTACGTGACCTGAGAATTTTTTTTACGCAAATCTTTTGACGATTTTTGAACTTAAATTCGCAAAAGTATCGCTCATATTCCCCTTTTTGTAGTCTTGTGAACATAAAAAGTCTAGTTTAAAAATGTGCGTACTTTCTGAATAGATTAAGATTCTTTGACTTAAATTTCGTAAACATGTTTCAACTCCCAGGATATTGCGTGTGTGTGTGTGTGTGTGTGTGTGTGTGTGTGTGTGTGTGTGTGTGTGTGTGTGTGAGAGAGAGGGAGTGGGAGGGAGGGAGGGGGAGGCAGGGGGAGGCAGGGGGAGGGAGGGAGGGAGGGAGGGAAGGGGGGAGAGAGAGAGAGAGAGAGAGAGAGAGAGAGAGAGAGAGAGAGAGAGAGAGAGAGAGAGAGAGAGAGAGAGAGAGAGAGAGAGAGAGAGAGAGAGGCAATATCTAACATATGACCTGATATCAACCGTTCATGTGACAGACACAGCGGCAATTGTTGGCAAAGGTCGGCTTGATGGTGACAAGAAATGGTAAATATCTTGTGGCAAATAAGGTTTAATATATTGGTGAGAATAATTTACCTAAGATCTGACCTAAGATGAAAACATTCGACGAAATACAAAACGACGACAAATTGGGTAGTTGTGAGACTAAATATGCAAGACTAATCCAATAAAGGTGAATTTACGATCCACTTCATTCATTATTATTACCTTTATGACGTGAATCTCGATAAGTCTTAGTTTACAGCAAATGAACGTAGTCCTATTTAAGGTTTGTCTTATCGACATAAGCAGAAAAAATAAATTCTCTACTACAACAGTAACATATACAACATATACATATATAACATATACAACAGCCTACTCTCCTACTACCTTATAACATCCCATACCATCCTAATCCAACACAAACAACTTACAAAAAATATTATATATATATATATATATATATATATATATATATATATATATATATATATATATACACACATACATACGTACATACATACCGGAGATAACCGTTACTGAATTGAAAAAAAAATGCAACACGACATGACGTCATCGCGCGCGGCAAGACTATGACGTCACCGTGTTGAGGCAGTGACGTCGCGGCTACGTCACCGTTTCGTCACGTCGGTGGGAGGGACGGAGAGAGTGGGTGCAGTAGGATGGGCTATATTGGTCAAAGACATCTTCCTACTATGGGCAGATACACAGACACATCTGTCGCGAAATATCAATAAAAGAACATTACTTCTAATTTCTTTAACGTTACAATTGATGCCATTTCCACCCCTCCAGATGAATATTATTGCAAATATATTTTGTATTTTCACTTGTTTAACTGATGGATAGGAAATCAACTCAAACATAACTGTAAGCGGATTAAGACACGTTCACTCTCAGGATCATTGTGTTGTGAACTGTCAACTGACTTAAGATGCGTTAGTTAATTTACTTTTATTCAATCATAATATTTTTCTAGTTGATCTGACACACACACACACACACACACACACACACACACACACGACTCGTGGCGCCGTTGGGAGAGTTCCCGGCTGCCACTACGGCGGTCCGGGTTCGAATCCCGTCCAGGGTTGAAATAAATTCAGTATCGCTGCGCTAAGAGTCGTTACTCCAACTCTCGTGGGCGGGGAGTTGTGTGTGTGTGTGTGTGCGTGTGTAAGGTCACAGCATTATCCATAGATCGTTCATATATACGAGCTCTGAGCTCTCATCCGGTAGGGAAATAGCTGTCGATCACAAGTCCAACACGTGATCCAAGACCATGGTGATTCACACACAAGTCTCTGTACTAGTCCTACATATAATCGGAGACAAAAGCTCGACAAACTTTCTTTATTAAAAGAAAAAATATATACACAAAGTTCTAAGAACTTCGGGCATTCGTAATACTATACCACAACCATCCAAACATGTATTTTCCTAGTCCCATTACTACGAATTTATCAGAAGAATATTAATAGAAAACTGCTGTATATAGACATATTAATAACTCGACAATTGAATAAAAATATTAAAATGATTATACTTGAACAGCATCTGCCAAATATGCAAGCAGGACAGATTTGCAATCAAGAATTCATCAGTTCAGTACAACCATCGTTTTTATCTAATCAAAGCAATTCAATATTAAAATCACACACACACACACACACACACACACACACCGCCAATGACACAAGAGGGGACCTACTAGCCATCTACAGAATTATGAAAGGAAAAGAACGCCTTGATAGAGAGGACTTATTAAAATGGGACAGAAGAAAAACAAGAGGACATGCAATGAAACTAAAAAAGGAAAGTTACATAAGAGACCTGAAAAAGAACAGTTTCTTGATAGAGAGGACTTATTAAAATGGGGCAGAAGACAAACAAGAGGACATGCAATAAAACTAAAAAAGGACAGTTACAGAAAAGACCTGAAAATGAACAGCTTCCCACACAGAGTGATACATGGAGCAAATTGGACGAAAAAAAATAGTGTGTGCAAACCCAATACAAGAATTTAAGAACAAACTTGACCTTGCGATATACAAAAACGGTCACCACGAGCATAGCTCCCCTTCCCGTAAAATAAAACTAGGTAAATACACTGAAAAAGATTACCTTTCCTAAATTGCGTGAGGCAACATCCTTATTACACCACATTATTCCTCTGTGTGTGTGTGTGTGTGTGTGTGTGTGTGTGTGTGTGTGTGTGTGTGTATGTGTGTGTGTGTAGTGTATGCTAGTTACAATTATTTCTATTAGCATTTTGTATACATGTAGGAAACGAAAAATGATGCGTCATTGTATGTGTGTGTGTGCGTGCGTACGTGTAATAGATGTTTCCAGAACCTTACTAATTGCCATTTCTGCTTACTTAATCATCATTTTATTTGTAATGTGAAAGTTGAATGAATGGGATACAGATCATTAATATTATCAAAATTTGAATTATTGTATAACTGAAATACGAATGAATGTAAATTTGTGTGTGCAAGGAATAATTGTGAAAAATTAAAATAGAAACTGTTTTGGGCACATGTGTGTGTGTGTGTGTGTGTGTGTGTGTGTGTGTGTGTGTGTGTGTGTGTGTGTGTGTGTGTGTGTGTGTGCGGGCGCGCGCTTCATATTCGATCCTAACACGACCTCTAATGAAACCTAACACCGTTCACACTCTCTTGAAGCTCAAATTCTATCACCCTTATCACAAAGCTGGTGCTTAAAAAGGCCCCATTTCGATCCCTGGGCACGGACATCCGACCTGAAGCATTTCCTGAAGTCTACTGATTTCAGGACATAAAAGGAATGCTAAAGATCATACCCTGGCCTCTATTTGGTAAGTCTGCCCTGCATAGGTGTAAGGAGGAAGCGAGCGCGCGCGCGCACACAGAGTTATTTATAGTGGGCCAAACATGAGCTCTCACCCGAAGGGGTAATCTGTCGATCACAGGCCAAACACGTAATCCATAACAATGGTGAATAGCACACACACGCGCACATACGCATGGAGAGAGAGAGATATAGAAAGAGGAAGAGAGAGAGAGATAGAGAAACGCGCTCTTTTACCCTTGTCATGTCTGCGTCATTTGATTTATTTAATCGTACTAATCCACGGAGATGATCAGGGGTTAATTCAACAACGATACTGTTAAGGGTTAACTAATATTAACATCTTCAGTAACCAAGAATATGTCCTCTTCGTCTTGTTAATATTTTATATTTCGACATTTTCATTAATGATTAATAATAATCATTAATAATTCATCTTTGTTGCAAGATAACGTTGGTCATTAAAGGGAGTGCATCTTGCAACAGTCCCTTTAACGCGTGCTGGTTGAAAGATGGCGCGCTCGTCCTTTATTCTACTTTATCTATTTATTCTTTTTTTTTTTTAGAACTCTTACCCAGTGGGTGCCCACCCTGATATAGAATTCTTTTTTTTTCCTGAAGTGTATCTTTAAGTGATGCCATGTTCTCTCAGCGATATTTTGCTGTTGTGATTGTTTTATGCATTACATGTGATGTGGGTAGTTTTGGCAGTATGTCAAAGGTGTGACTAGGTTAGGGTAGGAAGGGTAGTTAGGTTAGGTTAGGTAAGATTAGGTTAGGTTAGGTAAGATTAGGTTAGGTTAGGTAATGTTAGATTATGTAAGGTTAGGTTAGGTAATGTTAGGTTATGTTAGGTCAGGTAATGTAAGGTTAGGTAATGTTAGATTATGTAAGGTTAGGTTAGATAATGTTAGGTTATATAAGGTTAGGTTAGGTTAGGTAAGGTAGGTATTGTTAGGTTAGGTAATGTTAGGTTATATAAGGTTAGGTAAGGTAATGTTGGGTTAGGCAATGTTAGGTTAGGTTGTGTGAGCGTTGGGTTCTGAAACCGGGGAAGGGACCTAACGGCAAATAATTCAATTCTCTTGTTTATCAAAGAAGATCCTTAGGACCTTCTGAAGAGAAGCCCGATGACACAAGTACCTTCGTCATCCCTTGACAATAATCTGGGTCAATGGAACACATTCATTCTCAAAGTAACACTTTCACTATCACAACGTATACACACGACTTCCCCTCCAGCAACGAATAGTTTTCGCTCTATTTCCAATATTGTTTCATCCTTTTTTAATAACATTTCATCCTTTGCGATGATTTTTTTTTATTACGGTTACGTTTTTGATCGAAGGTTTTTATATGCGGGTAATAGTTGAACGATTGTTATACATGTAAAATGCAAGATTTCGTTGTCGTTGTTGTTGTTGTTGTTTCAAATTGAACGATTCCTACGGTTATAACGGTTTTATTTTTTTAACACGAATGCAGTTCCCACATATGTGATCGTTACTGTAGTCACTATAATTCCAACATTCAAAAATTCACTCAAAAAAACAATAAATAATCACACACTAGCACAGTAACAACGCAAATGGCGGTTACGACGGTTTGGACACGCGAGCACAAATTTAAAAATTCAAATTCGTAATTACTGGACTTCCGACGTAAGCAACAACGGTGACGAACTGCCATACGATTGACAATCAATGGTAGGCGTATCCTGTCTCTTATCTTCTACTTTTTATCTTTCCTTTTATCTTTTTTGCTATCCATTGTCAACATAATTTTATCTTTTATATTTTTTGCTAACCATTGTTAACACCATTTATCATCGCAAAACTACCAAATACCCAGCAATGGTAGACACATCGCATGGTACAGTCCACGTCATCTAGTCTGTCTTCAGGTAATTTTAATCCAGTTTAGAAAGAATTAACCAATAACTAACTCAGCAACGGAGTCGTTTAATTACTTAATTCTGGTTGCCACAAAGAAATTTAGTCACTACATCAAGTTTCCTATATCATAGTTAATTATATTTTAATTGTAGTTAGTAACCCCCATTATAACTATTACGATTTATATATTGGCTGCCGCCAGACGATTTGATTAATTTTAAAGGAAACTTCTGAAATCTCAAGGAATTAAACTCGCAAAGCCTGACGGACCCCATGCATGGTACGATCTGATCTTAAGGCCGCCAGATAAGTCGGATCCGATTACATTGGATCGTGTATGTTGGTTGCACAAACCTAAATCAGTACACACAGATCTGTCCGGTGATCTTAAGATCAGATCGTACCATGGATGGGGTTCCTAAGAAAGTACAAACATTTGAACACGACAGACCTCTTGATCTTGTTTGTTACAATTGCCAACAGACGCATTTGTTCAGTAGAGGGACGGTCGTTGTCCTCGTACGTGATTGGTCAGTCACTCGACCAATCAGGTGCAAGGACGACGTCAGACCTCATAAATGCATGCGCCCTTACTTAAACAGTTCTTTCAATTTTGACCAAAAAAATTCAGATAATTGATAAACAAATAAATAAATGAGTGAATGAAAAAATAAAATATTAAACAGGCAAAATTATAAAACACCAATAATAATAATAATAATAATAATACATACATATACCAAGGCTTTTTTCCCCTTACAAGGGGGGTAGCCAAAAAGAAATAATAATAATAATAATAATAACGATAATAATGATATTTGTATTCATAATAGGCTATATGGGACATGGTACCGCAACGCTACAGTAATGTGTCTGAACTTGTTATTATGTATTTACCAGTCTTTGTGAAATACATACATGCATTTAGAGAGAGAGAGAGAGAGAGAGAGAGAGAGAGAGAGATACTGACAAAACCAGCCAAGCCTAGTCGGCTCTAAGTTTACATTCATTTACAAATAAGGCACTCACCTCTGGATACACAAGTCCCCGACCTCAAAACACACACACACACACACATACACGACTCGGTGGCGTGGTTGGTACAGTCCCTGACTGTCGCTACGGCGATCCGGGTTCGAATCCTACCCAGGGCTGAAATAATTTCAGTATCACTGCGCTTCGAGTCGTTACTCCAACTCTCGTGGGTGGGGAGTTGTGTGTGTGTGCGTGTGAGGTCACAGCATTACCCATAGATCGGTCATACGAGCGCTGAGCTCTCTTCCGGGAGGGAAATAGCTGTCGATCACGAGTCCAGCACGTGATCCAAAAGACCAAGGTGAACACACACACACACACGCCTTTATCATACGCTTCACAAATACCCCTCCTCTTCAAGCACGACAAAGTCTCTTATCATATCAATCTTGCGTCATCAATCCATAATAACTTGAGCCTCGTACCAGTCAAGGGGTCTTCGGGAGTGCCCCGGGGGGAGGGGGAGGGGGGTTGGAGTGACGTGACTTGGAGGGGGAGGGGGGCACATACCCCCCCTCCTCGCAATCAGCCCTTTCAGCGAACTGTAGCCATCTCAAAGTGATTCTATTAGGCTCGTGAACATCCCTATACGTAACGAAAAAAGATCCGTATATTTCGATTAATATTTGCTGAAGAGGATCACAGATAGTGATCGAAATATACGGATCTTTTTACTTTCGCCTATTCTTCTCCGAAAATGGGTCATTAGTATAATGTAACGATAGGTATTAGACGCCCTGGGTCACTTTTGTATTTAAGTCTTATTTGTTGTCATGTGATTTTTCTAGTAAGAAGCCTTCCCACCCCTCCGTAGCGAGAGGGTTAGGATTAGGATAACATCAGTTCAATTGAGGAGGGATTACTATTCTGATAGCAATAACCAACGCTTCTATTTTTGGGAACAATACTCCATACAGAAAGAAGAAAGGATGGAAGAGAGAGATAGAGAGAGAGAGAGAGAGAGAGAGAGAGAGAGAGAGAGAGAGAGAGAGAGAGAGAGAGAGAGAGAGGGAGAGGGGAGGTACAGATGTAAAGAAAGAAGAGAGGAGGCAGAGAGAGAGAGAGAGAGAGAGAGAGAGAGAGAGAGAGAGAGAGGTTCTTTACATGTTTCAATAAACACTGAGAACTAATGACACCTTCCTGCATCGGGTAGCCAAAGCGAGTCTTCCCCTTTATGGTCAGAAACAATAATGATCGCGGGCTAATCACACACTACCGAGCGTCAGGCAGCCCAAAGATGAATGGACGGTTTGCGACAAAACAAGAAAGAAATAAAGAAAGAAAGAAAAAAAATCTACCGGACCAAACACGCCGCTAGGAAGCGTTTATCCAATCACCAAGATGGGGACACTCCTACAGACATGAACAAGAAAATAAAATAAAATAAAAAATAAAAATTATATACATTCATAAGATGAAAGAGAGAGAGAGAGAGGGGGGGAAGAGAGAGGAAAGGGAGAGGAAAGATAGATAGAGGAGTGTGAGAAAGTGTGTGTGTGTGTGTGTGTGTGTGTGTGTGTGTGTGTGTGTGTGTGTGTGTGTGTGTGTGTGTGTGTGTGTGTTTGAGAGAGAGAGAGAGAGAGAGAGAGAGAGAGAGAGAGCAACAGAGTGTGTGTGAGACAGTGACAGACAGACAGACGGAGAGAGAGAGAGAGAGAGTGTGTATGTGTGAGAGACAGACAGACAGAAAGAGAGGAGAGAGAGAGAGGAGAGAAAGAGGGTGTGTATGAGAAAGAGAAGGAGCAAGAGAGGGTGTGTGTGAGAGAGACAGACAGACAAAGAGAGGAGAGAGGGGGAGAGAGAAAGAGAGAGAGAGAGAGAAACAGGAGGACAACTAGCCTCAGACGAGGTTGGGGCAGACAACAGGTCACCATGACCCGTTGGGTCAGTCAAGCAGGTCTCCGTCTATCAAGTCTCGTTCCCGTTTAGGGCGACTTCAGTCTTATCGCTCCTTTAATCCTGAAGACTTCGCAAGAATCTTGGCCCCAAAGACTAAATTTCCTTGTTCACTTTCACGTCACCCAAAAAGGAAAATGGCTCAACGAACTAGTCAGGAATAAATCAAACAGATATCTAACTCGTGTTATGCATATGCGGCAGCGAGAGTAAAGCGTACCATTCACAATATTTAAGACAGAATCATGAATTTTTACCCTTAGTTTTTCAAAATCAGACACTTCATCTCGAAACCAGTTCTTCAGCAGGCGTATAAAATCCTCCGCATTTTCAAAGATGATATAAAAAAAAGTCCCAGAGAAGACTTGACCCAAGCTTGCTTTGAGTGACCTACGAAAACAAGCCACATGATTAACCTGTGTAAGGATTCAAACCGCATGGCTTACAGTAGCCTACGTAAACAAACGACCCCAGAGATTAAAATAACTTACAAAAACAAACCCGAGATTAAAGCGATATTTGAAAACATGTCCAAGGATTACACTGACCTATGAAAATAAGCCACAGTACTTACAATGGACTATGAAAACAAACTCCAGGATGATCTGTGCTTCACAGTGGTTCCAGCTAATTTGATAAAAATCACTGGAAACCCTCTGGAACGCACGTACACACACACACACATGTGTACATCTGTACACCGGGACAATTGCGTGATGGTACTGCGTGTGACCGCTTATTCAGCATCCAAATTCGAGTCCCGCACAAGGCTGAAATTATCAGCAACACTTCACTATGAGCTAGGAATCCAATTCTGGTGGACGAGGAGTTTTGTGTGTGTGTGTGTGTGTGTGTGTGTGTGTGTGTGTGTGTGTGTGTGTGTGTGTGTGTGTGTGTGTGTGTGTGTGTGTGTGTGTGTGCGTGCGTGTGTATAAGGTCACAGCATTATCCATAGCTCGGACCTCATACGATTTCTGAGCTCTCATCCGTGGGATGGGGGTAAGCTGTTGATCACGAGTCCAACACGTGATCCAAGACCATGGTGAATCACACACTCAACTTCCTCTCAAGCCTCAAGGGGGAAATAACACCCAAGAACACACACACTCTCAAGCATAACAACGATGAATCCTTCCTCCTAAGGAGGCACAATATTCCCCGAACAAACGGAACACGCGCAGGAGGACAACTGCCCCTGGGAGGACAATTGCTCGCTAGGAGGACAACTGCCCCGGGAGGACAACTGCCCTCGGAAGGACAACTGCCCTCGGGAGGACAACTGCTACCCGGGAAGACGACTGCTACCCGGGAAGACAACTCTCCGGGAGGACAATTACCCCCAAGAGGGTAACCCCTTGAGAGGATGACTGCTACCCCGGAGGACAACTGGCCCCGAGAGGACAACTGCTCCCCGGAAGGACAACTTCCCCCGAGAGGACAACTACTCCTGGAAGGTAGAAAGCAGGGCACCGAACGCTCGACACAGGACGGACAACTCGCCTCTCGCTCTCCCGCCCGCCTCTTCACGCTGCTTCCTTACATGGAGAGAGAGCAAAGTTCCTCCACTTCACGTGAATGCGCGGCGAGGTTGTTCCTGCCCCGGAGGATCAAGTGCTCGCACCACGACGGAGGCAACACCGAAGAGGAGGTGTGTAATGTGATCAATGGTTGTGTGGATGAATGGGGAGCGTTATTAGCTCAGCTCGTCAGGAATTGAATCAGGTTTAATAGTCTGGGTTTCCTATCCCCGTCCACCCTAGTCAACCTGTCAGAATGTCTCAAAAAACACCCATCCACCTACACACACTCACACAACCTCGTGGCGCTGTGGTTAGAATTCTCGCCTGCCACTACGGAGGTCCGGGTTCGAATCCCGCCCAGGGCTGAAATAATTACAATATAGCTGCGCTGCGGGTTGTTACTCCAGCTCTCGTAGGCGGGGAGTTGTGTGTGTGTGTGTGTGTGTGTGTGTGTGTGTGTGTGTGTGTGTGTGTGTGTGTGTGTGTGTGTGTGTAAGGTCACAGTATTGCCCGTATAATGGTCACACTAGCTCTGAGCTCTCATTCGGGAAGATAGCTGTCAATCACGAGTCCAACACGTAATCCAAGACCATTATAAACATGAGAGGCGAGGAGGGACATGAAGGGCAGAGATGGGAAGAGGGAGTGGAGGCGAGATGAGGGAATGGAGGGGAAGAGAAGACGATCGAGAGAAGAGCGGGGAAGGAAAATGATGGAGTTTCAAGGGAAGGGAAAGAGAGGGAAGAGTAAAAGAAAGGAGTAAATGGGTGACGGCACAAAGAGGAGAGGAGAAAGAGAGAGAGAGAGAGAGAGAGAGAGAGAGAAGAGTGAGAGAGGTTTGCTAAGGAGCGCGTGGGACTGAGTGCTCCGTGGGTTGTAGCCAAAACGGCGAGTGTTCTTGGACTTAATGGTCTGCTATGACACTGGATGTTCTAACCAAAGACTGGCGTGGGCTAAACTCTCTTCCTGAAAGCGATCTTCCCACCCACAGACCAACGAAGGAATACAAAGATGCAAACAGCAACAGACCTATTGGTCCATACGTGACTACTTGCGAACTGAAAGGGGTATGTATACAGTGGAAACAGTTAAGAACCAGCGACTAGACTTAAATCGCTCTTACTCTCTTTTATTCTATCTGCCGACTACCGATTTTATTCACCACAAAAAACCAAAGCTGTAGACAGCTGGGAATAGATTTTTTTTTACTCAGGTAGCTGTTGGTTTTATTTATTTTCTTTTATTTATTGTTATTATTTTTACAGATATACCTCCCTTCCGATGTTAGGCGTCTGACTGGAACAAGCACCTCTCTCTTGGCCACTCTCGTTCTGGGCCCAAGACAAGAGTTATAATAAGAAAAAAACGGGTGTGACCCGTCTAGACGGAGACCAGGTCTGGGAGAAAGGATTGGAAAAAAAAAAAAAAAAAAAAAAAAAAAATAGCGAGACGATCTCCAATAATGAGGCGTATACCAGAATGTTAAATTGTGTTTATTTGATAAATTGTTTTTTTTTTAACAATACAAAGGCTTTTACAGATTTCCTTTCTGGTTATTTCCACACTATTCTATTCTGTTATCGAAGGACCCCTGGCGACAAAGGTTTCACTAATCTAATTAATTAATCTATTGTTTAATTATATAATAATTATCTATATTATTATAATGTTATTTATATATTTATAGTTATAATTTTTTTCGCATCCGACCTAGTTATGGACCAAAAGGTCTCCTGTCGACATGCTCCTTTGCAATCCTTTGTAACCATCCCCACTAGGGGTGACACAAACCCACTCCGGGTTTCCCTAAGTTGAATAAAATCGTGTGAATTAACAAAACAAATTGAAAGCAATTCCTGACCCAAAAAAATCCTTCCATACTGAGTGGCACTTTTCCTTTGGTTATTGATGTCGTCATGCTATTTTATTCATCTGTTGCGATCGGTTTCAAGCAACTGGTTGCATCAATGCGCGTGGTGCCTCACACACCGTGAGAACGACGTGAGAAGCGTGAGGAATGGTCATAAATCTCACGGGAAACTACATTCGTTGAAATGACGCTCAAAAACGCAAACGAGTGTGTAATGCCAGCGAACCGTGGAACATAAATTGTTCTTATTTGCAGTTTAAGAAATTAATTCAGGAATCACGAGAGAGGGTTGTCCTGTCTTCGCGTACCAAATAAATAAACAAACAAATAAATATATATATAGAGAAATAGATAAATATTTAAGTAAATAAATAAATAAAGACCTAAGTTTTTTATGAAAGGCATGGCTGGGTCAAATGCGAACGCGCGCACACACAGACACGCGCGCACACACACACATACACACACATATCACAATGCATACACATTAAAACTCAATTAATCCCATCTCACATCCCTGTACCTCATGAATGAAGGGCAATCCCTGTCTCCTGTCACACTGTCCGGATTACAGGCAATGCAGTGAGGCACAGCACCTCTAGTGAATAAATAGAAATTAATTAATTAAATAAAATATATTACGTGTGGGACACGGACCCACAGAGTTAGTTTATGACACTAACCATCAAGACGACGACGACGACGATAACGACGACGACGACGATAACGACGACGACGACAGACGACAACCGAACCGGAGTCACTGGGCGTCGCCAGACGATTTAATTCAATTCAGAGAAACCCACTAACGTCTCAGTGTGTATGTGTGTGATTCACCATGGTCTTAGATCACGTGTTGGACTCGTGGCCGACAGCTATTTCCCTCCCGAAAGAGAGCCCAGAACTCATACATGACCGATCTATGGGTAATGTTGTGACCTTACACGCACGCACACACAACTCTCCGCCACGAGAGTTGGAGTAACGACCCGCAGCGCAGCGATACTGAAACTATTTCAGCCCAGGACGGGATTCGAACCCGGACCGCCGTAGTGGTGGCCGGGAACTCTACCAACTGCCCTATCGAGTTTGTGTGTGTGTGTGTGTATGTGTGTGTGTGTATGTGTGTGTGTGTGTGTATGTGTGTGTGTGTGTGTGTGTGTGTGTGTGTGTGTGTGTGTGTGTGTGTGTGTGTGTGTGTGTGTGTGTGTGTGTGTGTGTGTGTGTGTGTGTGTGTGTGTGTGTGTGTGTGTGTGTGTGTGTGTGTGTGTGTGTGTGTGTGTGTGTGTGTGTGTGTGTGTGTGTGTGTGTGTGTTGGTTAGGGCGTTACCTTCATGCGCTCGATTGCTGCACGTGAATTTGGGTTGTGTGGGTTTTGCGTACAAGTAGGAGTTATGTGGGCGTTGTAGGTGTGGGTCGATAATGTGTGTGTGTGTGTGTGTGTGTGTGTGTGTTGCGTACACGCCCTTCTGCATCCACACAATCGACTTAGCGATGCAATCCCCCCACACCCGTTGTTTAAGTATTACAACAAGCGCTTTGCGATCACCGCGCATTTGACGAGAATCGTCCCCCACACATTCCCCCCCCCCCCCGACTGGTCGTTAGGCTCATCCATTCGACAGTGGATGTTCAAATTTAACCCTTATGTTCATTTTGAACACACTCGAGATGCAAATACGACAATGTTCCTTAGAAATAATAAGTGGGATCGCATAACGTTAGCCAAAATAAAATAGATAAAGTCGCAACTATGTTAATACTAACCTATACATTTTATTTCTTTAGATCAGGCAATTCTATTCAGCTGAGGAAGGAGTCAAAGAAAGAGAGAGAGTGCAGAGAGAGAGAGAGAGAGAGAGAGAGAGAGAGAGAGAGGATTATTCATATCTATTAATCTATACATTTACCTCTTGCATCTAGAACACTTAGTTTACTTGATCCTTTCACTAAGAGAGTTATTCTCCTCCTCCCTCTCCCCCTCCTCCTCTTGAGAAGCATCTCGTCCTGGAAATGGCCATCATATGAATCACCCTGATCCCCCTCTCTCCCACCCTCCCTATCCCTCTCCTTCCCTCCCTCCATCTCTCACCCTCTCCCGCTCCCTCCCACCCTCCCTCACCCTCTCCCACTCCCACCCTCCCTCACCTTCTCCCACTCCCTCCCTCCCACCCCCTCCTCAATTCCTCCAAATCCCTCCCCTTCCAACAGTATCACATAACGCCGTCTCCTACACCTTCTACGGTAATCTCCCTCATGTTCTTCGGTGACGTCTCTTCCAGGCAGGTGATCAGAGAAGCTCTTCGCCAACGCGATGGGAATCTGACAAAATTCCTTATTAGGACATTTGTCACTCTCCCCTTATATAACCGGTTTGGTTGTCTATGATTACCGGTAACTACAGGTGTGGTTACCTCTCTCCTAAGATTACCTGTAACTACCTAGGACATGCTCGTTCAAGGTGAAGCGTACGCCAGGAGGCGCTGAGTAGCTGCGGCCGAAGCCGTCACCTTTGCCCTATTATGCGTTTGGACTGCTGGGACAGGTAATAGTCGGTGCTGGAAATCGGCGAGAAATGTGGGACTCGAACCCATAAGTAAGCGAATGTGAGACAAGCACGCTTATGATTATGCCACCTTGGTATAGTGGAATTGTGACACACCACTAGAATATGTGCATATATATTCTTTTTGGCTACCCCCCCGTGTATGGGGGAAAAAGCCTTTGGTATACACACACACACACACACACACACATATATATATATATATAAAAAAACATATATATATATATATGGTTTTTTTTCCGGTAATGATCTATTTCCTAAATATCACATATCTAACAAGAACTATGTTTTTATTTTCTAAACTGGTTGTAAGAACGAAAATAATTATCTAAATTCTAGAAATATTCCAGGAACAAAATAATTCTAATATTTGCACCATCACTATCTCAATTATAATCACATCACTATCTCCTTTACCACATCACAACCATCACCACTCTCTCCACAACTAACACATCACCATAACTACTTATACCACAAAAACCTATTTTAACACTACCTTCGTTATCGCGACCACAACTACCGCTCTAACTACCTACCTAAACTAACATTACTCCAACTCAAAGTCACAAGTACATCCTGTGCCTATAACATTGTAATCTCATTACTGTGACATGTGATTGCATAAGCTGGAGTCCTGAAATAGGATCGTGTGTTGTGACCATATGGGTCACATTAGCGGCACCGCCCCAATTGATATTTCAACAACTTGTGATTATGACACATGTTGTATTGCATAACCTGAAGAGGGTGTTGTGGTATGTCCTTCTGACCAGACCTTGCAAACACAAAAAATCTCGTCCGACCTACACACAAGTATGAAGCCCACGTTTTTTTTTATTATTCCCATTGCGAAAGTGTGAGCGCATACGCGGTTTAAAAGGATTCTGTTGTTGGCGTGGTTTACATTCTTGGGATGGTTTTCCCCCTACTCAATTTTTTCCGAATTATTTCCTATTTCTGATTTATAAAGATATTATTCAGAGACACAAAGCTGCATCCTCTGTTAAAAATAAATAAATTAATTAATAAGCAAATAAATAAATTAATTGATAAATAAATAAATTCCACATGGACTTGAACCCACGCCCTTCAAGTCACGATCGAAGTTATCTAACCACTGAGTAACCGCAAAGCTTCCCACGATCCAAAAGAGAAAACGAGAGTCGAGTAATCTTGGCTTCACACGGGACAAATAAATCATCGACACTTTCCTTCGACCCCGGAGAGGAAACGAAAGTCGACGAAAAAAAAAAAATTATATATATATATATATATATATATATATATATATATATATATATATATATACACATATATATATATTACTATTATTATATATATATATATATATATTTTTTTTTTTTTTTTTTTACTTTGGGGTCCCTCTTTAGCGCCCAGAGTAATTCATCACGGTCTAACACCAGACGATTCTATTCAGGTAAAGAAAATCCCTCGATTTTTTCTCACCTAACCCTGTGAGTACCTATTATTCTGGCTAAGATCAGGCGATTCTATTCATAATGATAAACACTTGTATATTGCCCCTCCTTTCAACTTCCCTCATCCTTAGGAGAAAAAAAAAAAAAAAAACGTCCTCACGATGGAATCGCTGGTTACAGGCGACGAAGTCCCTTCGTCCTGGAAGGATGTTCAAACAGAAGAACATAAGAATGGGAGAGACTACATGAGACCATGTCCCGTACCACCTGTCACCCTTCTCCATAAAGCTATCTAACCTCTCAACCAATAGTTTCATCGCTCACTAAATGGTTACTAAGTCTATTTCATACGTTCATCACTCTGTTGGTAAATCGTTTCTTGCCACGAGAGCCGGAACCGAGTTTCTGGTTGGACAGAAGCTCCCTTTACCGACAACGAAGTACAAAACGGAAGCTCCCTTTACCGACAACAAAGTACAAGACGGAACCTTCCTTTACCGACAACGAAGTACAAGACGGAAGCTCCTTTTACCGACAACGAAGTACAAGACGGAAGCTCCCTTTACCGACAACGAAGTACAAGACGGAAGCTCCCTTTACCGACAACGAAGTACAAGACGGAACCTTCCTTTACCGACAACGAAGTACAAGACGGAACCTTCCTTTACCGACAACGAAGTACAAGACGGAAGCTCCTTTTACCGACAACGAAGTACAAGACGGAAGCTCCCTTTACCGACAACGAAGTACAAGACGGAAGCTCCCTTTACCGACAACGAAGTACAAGACGGAAGCTCCCTTTACCGACAACGAAGTACAAGACGGAAGCTCCCTTTACTGACAACGAAGTACAAGACGGAAGCTCCCTTTACCTACAACGAAGTACAAGACAGAATCTCCCTTTACTGACATAGAAGTACAAGACGGAAGCTTCTACCGACAACGAAGTCCAAGACAGAAGCTCCCTTTACCGACAACAAAGTACAAGACGGAAGCTCCGTTTACCGACAACGAAGAAGTACAAGAAGTAAGGTCCCTTTACCGACAACGAAGTACAATACAGAATCTCCCTTTACCGACAACGAAGTACAAGACAGAAGCTCCCTTTACCGATAACAAAGTACAGGACAGACTCTCCCTTTACTGACAACAAAGTACAAGACGGAAGCTCCCTTTACCGACAACGAAGTACAAGACAAGACTCCGTTCGCCGACAACGAAGTACAAGAAACAAATCCCGGCAACGAAGTCCAACCCTCGAAGGACTTCAGACTCGAAGGAACCAACCACAGGAGCTGAAGGGGAAGTGGTCCTTTGCATACAAATCCCTCGTAAGCCTATTCCCGTCGCCCACGTCGATCCCAAACGGGGCTGCGGAGTCCCACGCTGCACAGTCCACGTCCCACGGAGCGCCAATTACGCTGCATACTACTACGCCGGTTTGACCTTTACGTGCAAGACACTTCCTTGTGTGCTCAAGTCCAACACCTTGGTCCAATATGTGTAGCTATGGCCCACCAAACCAGTTATGTTTGAAAAATGAAGTAATAACAATAACAATAAATAAATAAATAAAAGAAAAAACAATGATAAAATTTTACAAAGCCCGAACCAGTTATGTTAAAAAAATTAAATTAAATAAAATAAAAACTTGCGGTCAAACCCCATCGATTGTGCTATGTTGAAAAAACAAGTAATA
Organism: Oratosquilla oratoria; assembly: GCF_046742065.1. Taxonomy (NCBI): domain Eukaryota; kingdom Metazoa; phylum Arthropoda; class Malacostraca; order Stomatopoda; family Squillidae; genus Oratosquilla; species Oratosquilla oratoria. The sequence goes on along the minus strand of NC_134816.1, from coordinate 22,914,224 downwards.
TCAATGAAATAAAAAAAAAATCAAATAAAAGCTATTTGAAGGATTCCTAAGATATTTGATATACGCGTTCAGGATAACGTAGCCCGAAATTGGTTAAAATATCAGAACAATTCTTGAAAACGAATTTATATTTTCTATACGTTTAAAAACGTTTCACGATAACGTCAACCATACCAACATACAAATCACGTTGCCACATATACGGTGTCAATCAACTAGTCGTGTTTGTTGAATTTCCACGGGTGCATTACCAAGTATTTATTCATTTATAAATAATAATAATAATAACAATAATAATAATAATAATAATAATAATAATAATAATAATAGCCACTAGTTTGTAGAAATAATAGAAATCTGAAAATGTTTCATGGGTGGTGATGATGATGATGATGATGGTAATAATGATGATGGTGATAATGGTGGTTATAATGATGATGTTTATAGTGATAATGTTGATGATGGTGATGATAATTGTGGTAATAATGATAGTGATGATGGTGTGGGAACGCACGTTACACTAAAGCATCTTGCCGCCAAAGGCGAAGACAAGCACCCCAGCGAAACCAGGACGGGCACAGCCTGGGGCTCAAATAAATCTATAATATATATATATATATATATATATATATATATATATATATATATATATATATAGTATATATATATATATATATACATATATATATACACATATATACATACATACACATATATATATACATATATACACATATATACATACATATATACACATATATACATATATATTATATATATATATATATATATATAAGAATCACTATATTCTATAGATGGTGCATCACAATCCTTAACCCATATTCTAATGCCACCATCTTGCACCACACGTCTCTAATCCAGGCCATTCTGTTCAACTGAGTAAAACCCCTTCCCGGTTTATTTCTTGTGTTCATCAAAATACACGCTGGATGTAACAAAAATTAAGTGTTACTATCAAATGTCCTTTAGCGGAGACAACATTCCTGAAGACTAAAATAGACTCTTTCCATTTATTAACAAGGTAAGGAGCTAAGAAGTGCTTACAGGAATATCTCTCTCTCTGAAAGTGAGTCTGTGTGTGTGTGTGTGTGTGTGTGTGTGTGTGTGTGTGTGTGTGTGTGTGTGTGTGTGTGTGTGTGAGATAATAATAAACGGTTTATTAAAAACATGGCAACCGAAGGTTGTAAATACACATATTAATGTAACAGGAATTAACATAGATGGTTCATAATAAATGAATACCTATACATATTATGATCCTGAAGTGATTGTGCACTATACAAATATATAAAACATGAACATATAACACATGATAGATGCGTCTCAGAGTGAGTGAGTGAGTGTGTGTGTGTGTGTGTGTGTGTGTGTGTGTGTGTCTGTCTGTTTGTTACAGAGCAATAACAGGTTCTCATAGTCTACAGAACTTCAATTTGGCGCCAGAATAGTTCAACCTCCTCTGCCAACGACCCCTGAAGTCTTTTGTGTCGCCAAACGACTCTAACCACGCAGAGGAAACAGAGTTGGAGCCAGAGGGAGTTCTGGCATCCTAGTCACCAGGACGTTTTCGGAAGAATCCTTTCACGCGAATTCTTTTCCAAATATTGAGTGGTTTTCTTGTCCAGAATTTCCTCCCTCCCACCGTCTTCCTTCTCTTCTTCCTGTTCTTTTTCTTACTCCTACTCTTCTCTTCCTCCTCCTACGCTTCTTTCTCCTTCTACTCTTCTTCTTCCTCCCCTTCTTCATCCTCCTCCTCCTCTTACTCTTCTTCGTCCTCCTCCTACTTTTCCTCTTCCTCGTTGTCCCCCTACTCTTCTCATTCTTCCTTCTTTTCCTCCTCCTCCTCTTCTTCCCCCTCCACCTTTTCTTCCTCCACCTCTTCCTCCTCTTTTTCCTCCACCTCTTCCTCCTCTTTTTCCTCCACCTCCTTCTCTTTTTCCTCCACCTCCATCTCCTCTTCTTCCTCCACCTCCTCATCCTCCTCTTCCTCCACCTCTTTTTCCTCCTCTTCCTCCACCTCTTCTTCCTCCTCGAGTGACCACCGAGGTGCTTCTCCAGGATCAAGAACTGGAACCCTTCCAGTCCTGACTGGAATTCCAGGCTCATGTTCCCTCCTACGGCGGTAAGTTCAGGTCCATGGGTTCGAGTCCCCTTGACTGACGGATCTCCCAGTCTGCGAAGTCATTCGCTCCTGGAACTTGTCCAGAAGCTTTCTCTCGATCTCGTCTTCGTGAGACAAGGAAAGGGTTCAAGAGAATTCCTTCAACGTCGGCAGCAGATCATAAATTATCTCCGTGGCAGACAGGCGAAGACGCCAGTGCCTCAAACATACGTTTTCTTTGAGCGCCTCATTGGGTCAAACTTCGTACAACGAGAACTCAAAACATGGTTTTGGCGTCTTCGCCGGTCTGGCATGGGGAGCTTTAAATCACCAACAACGATGACCTGACTTTTATGCACCTTATCACTGGGGCCAGTTGATACCAGTTAAGGGACTTGTGCCCTTCCGTTATAAAAGCGAATGAAATACTTTGGCGACAGCCAGAATAAAATGACGCCACCGGTCGATTGGGGGTTGATAAAGATAGATTTCAGAGCCAGGCTCTCCAGCATCCCAGCGCTGCCACCACATATAGTCGCACATTAAGACAAGAAAACCTAGAGGAAAAAAAAAAAAAAAAATGGGGGGAGGGGTTCCTGGACTTTATGTCCAACGACCAACGATGACATTCTTCGAGGAAGCTACCCCGATCTCCCAGTCTCCCGCTCAGGTCGGAAACAGTTGTTTACGTATGCCAGTCACGTCCGGGGGAGGGTGGAGGGCGGTAGGGTGGTGGGGGGCATTCAATTTCTTGTTCATGTCTCTTTACTTTCGCTCAATAATCCACAGAAGTCAATCACCCGACTGTGTGCGGTCTTTGCTCCAGTAGGCCAATTGTCTTCAGACAAGATCCTTCCTCCCTAATGTACCCTTTCAACAGGAGTAACACCCAAACTTATGTGGCACTGATCCTCTCTTGGCACTCTATTTCCACTCTCACTTCCACCACCCACTTCCACCATCACTCTTCCACCCTCACACTGGGGTATTTTTCCTCTGACTGTTGGGATAGGTTCCCCAGATTTCGACGAATCTGGAGGAAAATATGTATTTGCGTTGGCAAAACAAAATTGTTTACCAAAGTGATTTTACGGTGGAAAATGTTCTGGGGGTAGGCGATGACGCCGACAAATCGGAGGTTGAAGGAAAAACAGCCCAATGTGATAGTCCCTTAAACGCGTATTTACTAGCCATGTAGTGAGCTTTGAAAACATTGAATGTTTTAAGAAAAGCTTAGATAACTTTCTAAATAGGTATGACAGGTGGTAAGGGACATGGAACTGGCTAGTGTAGGCCTTATGGTCTCTTGAAGTCTCCTCCATTCTCCTGTTCTTTGGTTGTTTTAAGAAAAGATAACTTTATGGGTAGGGACGACAGTGGTAAGGGACACGTAACTGCCTAGTATAGGCCTTATGGTTTCTTGCAGTCTCCTGTAATCTTATGTTCTTGTGTTATCTGACCACACGTTTCATTTTCGATTGACATAAATTATTCTCCTTACGTAACGGGGGGTCCTGTCTCTTTCATAATGGTTGTCGTCAGGCGATTTTACTCAAATGAATATAAAATTTTGTGTCTTGAATCTGTTACGAAATATTATCAACAGAAAGCACCACAGGATACTATTGATAGATAAATGAAAAATAATAATCTTATTAAGTGACAACCTTTACCAGTTGTAGTAATAGCATATTGGAATTATACACTTGACAGTTAACTAGATAGGCCCTTAGGTATTAAAGAGGTTATGACCTATATATATATATATATATATATATATATATATATATATATATATATATATATATATATATATATATAAATACAAAATAAAATATATGAAAATATACGTAAAAATAAATTATCTTAATCAGTTATCTTACTGACAGTTCCCTGAAAAAGCCTCTTACGTCGATGCCATTACGAAAAATAAACTAATAATAAGTACATAGATAAAGCCAAAGTGCATAAATAATACATACAGTACACAAATAATACATAATACAAAATAGCACATAAATAAATAAAAATAAACTTAAAACAAGTACATAAATAAAGCCCCTTTATGTCGATCTCATTATGAAAAATAAATAAATAAATAAATAAAAACAAATAAATCAATACATATCATTAGATATATGAATAAAGGCTTGGTTCAATACACGATATTTTTCTCCATCCAAATCGTACTTCATTTAATGGAAAAAAAATATTTCATCAATCAAATATTTGCTAACTCACTCTAGGCAACACATTCAGAGATTGAACAATATAGACAAGACGTGTGGACGTTCAATCTAGTTTAATCTAGGTCACTGACGGAGATAATGTTAAACAGTTTTTATGTTAAAAAGCCACACATGACCTAGCTTGACCCACGGCAGTGCCCAGCCCCGATAGCCCAATACAGGACCACCGCCCTATCCTTAGATCATCAGGTCTTACAAAACTAGATTCAGGCTACAAGGAGCCTTCAGGTAGCTAGGTCCCCCTCCCCTCCCCACCCATCCCCTCCCTTCCCTTGTAGTCTAATGCACAATCCAATCATGTAGCAATAATATAACCAACAGCAATCCATAGGATACTTGTACTAATGCTCCCTACTGAGAAAACAGACTTGGGGGTCGAGGGAGCGCATTGTAAGGGGCCTTATCCCATCAGCAAAATTGACAATTCTTAAACCCTTAATATTAACCCCATGGAGGCGGATATTGATGGAATCCGTGGTGGGTCTCTGACGAAAATACTGACAATATAATATTGTCAATAAGTACCAGTTGTGTACAGCCTGTTTTAACAAAGTACTATTGTAAATATTGTGTTGGTCAGTTTTAACAATATAGTGTTCGTAAGTACTATTCGCATGGGAGTCAGGTTTGACAATACGGTCAATATATTGATTGTACGTGGTCAATATTACCTTTCTTCGCATTCTAACTAAGAATATCTCCACTAACACGATCGTCCGTCTCTTCTGGTCTCGTCATTCGTAGCCAAGACCTGACGGGGGCTTCCCTTCATCACCCGAAGCCCCTGGAACAAAAACCCTCTTTCGGACACGAGCCCCAAAAAAACAAAATTCCCTCACGGGGCCATGTTCCAATGCAGATTATTCCCGGGTAGATGGGAACACGATGTGATCAGGGCTTTGTGAATTTGCAGGTGTGTGAGGCGGGGAGGAGAGGACGGGGGATGAGGATCCGAGAAATCCCCGGCCCAGTCCCGGCGACCTGAGCAACCTAGACAACGCGGTCGTTCTGTGGGAAGGGGGGGTATCACACTGGGCTTCCAAAAGGGGGGCTATCACACTGGGCTTCCAAAAGGGGGGCTATCACACTGGGCTTCCAAAAGGGGGGCTATCACACTGGGCTTCCAAAAGGGGGGCTATCACACTGGGCTTCCAAAAGGGGTCCTCACACTAGGTTACTAAAAGGGGTCATCACACTGGGCTTCCAAAGGAGGGTTATCATACTGGGCTTCCAAAGGAGGGTTATCATACTGGGCTTCCAAAGGGGGGTTATCAAACTGGGCTTCCAAAACGGGTTATCACACTGGGCTTCACCAGCACAGCCGACCGTTAAGAGTTCGTTAGAGTAAAAACGACTTCGGTCACGATATTTTTATTTATTTAAATATCCAAAAATCAATTCATCATTCCGTCATACGTAAAACTGAAAGATAAATACTCTTACGTTTGTAAACCTAGACGAATGTTAGACACACTGTTGAAATGTTCTTAGAGAAGTCTAGGTTTATGTAAGCGAAGTCATGTTCTAGTTATTCAAATGGAGGTTGGAGGTAGGATGTCGGAGGAAAAATAGCCCAGTGTGAAGCCCCGAATTCGCGCGTACAGCGAGCACAGACCTGATGTCTACAGCACGCGTCACATACGCAATCTATATATTCCATCTTTTCCATTTTTTTTCCAATTAACTCGAATTTTCAATATCCACTTTATTCATATGTTTATTCATTACTATACTCATTTATTCATTTTAAGTTGTTTCATTTTTTTCATTAATCTGCTTCTTGCTTGGTACAAGCCACAAGTTACAATTTTTGATTAAAATTTATTAAATATTTATCTTATTATATATCTTTAATTTGTTCACGTGTGCTTTGCCTATTCACTTTTGCCTATGTATCTACGATATATTTTCTCAATTACTTTACTATCTATCTATTTATTTTATAATATTTTTTCTTTTCGCTCCGTAAGGATGTAACTCTAAAATATCAATATAAAAGACGTATTACAGATTTATTCGAAAAAAAATTACGAGTACAGAAAACTGTCATAGTAGAGGAGATGGATGAAGAAGAGTAGGAGGAGGAGGAGTGGGAGGAGGAGGAGGAGGATGAAGAGTAGGAGGAGGATGAAGAGTAGGAGGAGGATGAAGAGTAGGAGGAGGAGGAGGAGGGGAAGGAAGAAGAGTAGGAGGAAGAAGAAGAGTAGGAGGAGGAAGAAGAAGAAGAGTAGAAGAGGAAGAGTAGGAGGAAGAATATGAGTAGGTAGATGAAGAAGAGTAGGAGAAGGAACAAGAATAGTAGGAAGATGTGGAAAAAGAGAAAGTGGATGAAAAAGAGTAGGAGGTGGAGGAAGAAGAGTAGGAGGTGGAGGAAGATTAAGAGTCGGAGGATAAAATATAAAATTAGGAGAAGAAAGAATAACACTAGGAGGTGGAAGAAGAAGATTAGGAGGAGGATGAAGATCAAGAGTAATAGGAGGAGGAAGAATAAGGAGGTTGAAGAGTAGGAGGAGGAGGAGGAAGAAGAAGAGTAGGAGATGGAAGGAAGAGGAGGACACAGAGGAGGGGGGGGAAGGAAGAAGAAGAGGAGGAACATCAACAGTCCCCAACTAATTTCTAGTACCGTGACAATCAATAACACAAAACTTTACTCAACCACACATTACTTAAAACCTCATTTCTTAAAACTAACACTTATGAACCACTAAGGATCTCATTAACTCTCCACGATGTAGTTCACAAACCCACCGTTTTCCTAAACAGCATCTCATAAGCTAATGAACTCTAAGAGTTGCAGAACAATGGTCCCTTCACTACACACAACATCTATTCTCCTACCGCGATTAATCACGTCTAGAGGAACCACCCACATCATCAATGACGTCACAGGTTAGTTATGACGTCACGGGTATGTTATGACGTCATTGGTTACCTGTGACGCCACTATCTTATGACGTCACATCATATAAAGTGTTATTAAAGTAACACCCTGATACACAGTTTACATGACGTCACAGGTTATGACGTCACAGACTACTTGTGACGTTACGACCCATTTATGACGTCATAGACTATAAAAAGGTTCATTATTGTTGAAGTAACATGCTGATACTTTCTACCGTCATCCAATAGGATACCCTAGTATGGTCAGACCGCCTTGGTCAAGGGCAGCGTGGATTAAATGAGGGAAAATGACAAAAGTAGACTTCATGATGTCACCTAAGTGTGGTGGCACACTAGAACTATTCTCGCTAGCATGCTACTTGCTTTTGCTATTTCGTTTCGAGTAGAAACTACTTTGGTTATTGTCTTTTTGTTTTTTCGAATTTCCAAATGTCAAATTATTCTGACGTCATATAACTAGAAGCTGAATGACGAACTAAGAGACGTTAAACCTAGAATACAGTAGCAAAAGCAAGTAGCATGCTAGCCTAGTGTGCCGCCACGATTAGTCAACCAACGCAGAAAACTCAATCTCTCGTTTAACATCTCAATGTTATAATACACACTGTAACATCTCCCTTATCTTACTTACGGTACTTTATCCTGTCGCCAATGTATTATATTCATTTAGTGATTTAGGAATTCACACTGTCAAACAGTTTGTCAAACCCGGTTTGTCAAACGAGTGTTTGAAGTTATGTTTGACCGTGTGAATGAGGTATTTAGTTGTCAAACCCGGTTTGCCAAACAAGTGTCTGAAGTAATGTTTGATCCTGTGAATGGGGGTATTTGGTTTTCAAACACGTTTGTCAAACATATTTGACAACCAAATACCCCATTCACACGGTCAAACATCACTTCAAACACTTGTTTGACAAACCGGGTTTGACAGTGTAAATGCCCCTTAAAGAATTCATTCAGGCTACGATTTTAGTTGGTTGGAACCACTTTGTGATTCCCTTGCAAGAAATAAAATTTATTTGGAGTTTGGCACAATAAATGAATACGACTATTCCAGCATTCGCTTAGGTGTGGGTTCGAATCCCGCACTCCTCTCCGATTCCCAGCAGTGAACATTGTGTTTCCTGTCCTAACAGTCCAAGCGTATCATAGGGCAAAGTTGCCGATTTCGGGAGCAACAAAGTGCCGATTTCGGGATCAATAAGGTGCCTCCTGGTGTATGCTGTCACCTCTCCCTCTCTCTCTCTCTCCCTTCCTACATCCCACACTCCCAGGTCCCCATAATCTACCTCTCTACCTATCTACCTGGCTCTCTACTCTTCACCCAGGTTGATAAACATATATAAATCCCGCCTGGATGACTTCCCTATAATTATAGTATCTGTGAGCTCCTACGCGACTAAATACTACACAAAAACGTGCATTTGGTGTACACGTGCATGTGCATATGCAAATGTACACACATTAACTCTCTCTCTCTCTGTCTCTCTCTCTCTCTCTCTCCCACACCTGTACGCTGGTGTAAATATCAAACAGGTGAATATATACATATATATTTAAAAATTATTATACATATATTACATATATCATACACACACACACATATATATATATATATATATATATATATATATAAGCGCATACTGTCACAAATGAGTACATATATGCGGACACAGGTACTTACACACACAGACACAGGTACGTACGCATACACACACATGTACATAATAAGACAAAGGATAGGGACAACGACAATTGTTGTCTAGTTTACTTTCACTTTCCCCCCAAGGATTCGACAAGACTGGCTCTCATGCCGAGTTGTGGCAGTGCACATATTTGGTGTTGTCGTTCGGTCGTGTACGTCGCCGACGGAGCACAGTCCGCTCCGCCCGTGGCTTCGTCAGAAGTGGGAGAGAGTATGGGTACGACCTCTCAATCGGGCGGTCTCCAAATCGCTAGCGTCTCCCGAAGGAAAAGTCAAGCAATGCGATTTTCTTTTCTTTTTTAATTATTCTTTGTTTCTAATTCTAATATCTAAATGGAAAGATGGCAGATTTTTTTTTTTTGAGTCTCCAAAAGGGGAATAGTTTGATATTTTTAAAATTAGATCTAGATTATTTTTCGAAAATTTCAAAGATGTTACAAAGAGTTCCTTCGAGTCTGAAAAGGGAAAAAGGAAGAAGAAGAAGAAGAAGAAGAAGAAGAAGAAGAAGAAGAAGAAGAAGAAGAAGAAGAAGAAGAAGAAGAAGAAGAAGAAGAAGAAGAAGAAGAAGAAGAAGAAGAAGAAAAAAGAAAGAATCGTGTATCACCCCACATTCTTTTTTTTTTTTCAATCATGATTTCTTTCCAAAAATTCCAGGACCGAAAATGGGAAGATGTCCGAAGAGGGTAGGGAAGACAATGTCCGAGGGGACATACGGTCCGACGAGAGTATGAACAAGTCCCACAACGCTCCCCTGCCGTCAGACGATTTTATCAAAGTGAACTAAATCCACCAACAGAGCTTCATAAGGGGCGACCTAAATACGATGTCTGTTTATGGCGTGGGTGAGTGAAGGCAGATTTTTTTTTTTTTTTTTTTTTTTTTTTTGAGATCAACAACCTGCTAGAAAAATTCACACACACACACACTTTATATATATATAATACATAGATATATATATAATATATATATATATATATATATATTTTTTTTAGGAAAATAGGTTTTACGAAAACTTTAGTGGAAGGTAAAGGGTTTTCTAACGGAGTGCGAGCAGCCAATTTAAATCAATTCATTTATCAATTTTTTCCTTCTTTATTATTTTAGGGCAATGAGCCAACGAGTTTAAAAAATATACTACCCAAAACTTTGAGAGATACAGGGTCCGGAGTGTACGGACCCATGAACAAAAAATTACAAATCAAAAAGACGATCCTTACATCACTAACAGAAACCGAACCCAAATACAGTAACATGCATCAAAAATAGATATATTAATCCCCTACAGGTCTAAGTAGTCCATCACCCCCTAATTAATATATTATTATTAGAAGGATAAAGGAAAGTGTATGTATGCATCAATTCCCATCTCCCCGTACCATCGCTACCTAGCACCCCATCTTATGAAACTCTGTCCTAAAGGTTGACAAATAAACTGGCTGAAATCATCCGGATTTGGTCAAAACAATAAATATACAACGCTTTATCTATTTACAAATATAAAATATAATATACAAAAATACAATATATAACAACATAATTCGTCCTCCGAATTTGATCATAGTCTATTTATCAAACCTTGTATGACCCAGAAAGAGCCAGACATCATTCTGGGAATATTCTCATGTGCCCAGACATGAGTAAATATGCACATAATGAATGACACTGGACTTTCTCCAGCGGTGGGTAAGTATGACTGTACGCATTGTCCAGACGATTGTCTACAACAGTAAGTTGTCTGACATAAAAGAAAGAGGTAAATAAATGAATAGATAAATAAATGAACGAATTAATTAAAATAAACAAATAAAATATAAATAAATAAAAAATAAAATAAAATAGCTTTGATAAATTAATAAAAATAAATTTATATAAATAAATCAATAAATATTCGCAAAAATAAAATATAAGAATAAACAAATAAATAGAAATTAATATACATTAACAAAAATACATAAATAAATCAAACAAATAAAATATACAATAATACCAATAATAACACAAATAATTAAAAAATACGGAAATTAATTATAAAATACACATCAATACATATATATATATATATATATATATATATATATATATATATATATATATATAACTACATGAGAAATAGCGATAGACAGAAATCCATAAGCAACAGAACTCGACGTTGGTGACGACTGGAGTCCACATCGATGACTCACATGGAGATCTCCTGTTCAAACAAATGTCAAAGGATTTTATTCAGCTGCGACCAGAACCTCGCACTTTTAACAAAGAATATACAACAATCAAGAATAAAACCAAATAACAAATCATTAGATAAATAAATTAATAAGTATATTTAAATAATATAGAAAATGCATAGATAAAATAGACGGCTAGGACATCATACGCTTGACAAAGATTAAACTAAGAAAAAACAAACTAATAAATAAATAAGTGAATAAATAAATAAAAGAAAATTTCATACGTAGATAACATAGATGGCCACAGAATATACAAATACTAAAACATTAATGGTATATATATATATATATATATATATATATATATATATGTATATATATATAAGAAAAATATATATAAGAAAAATAGAAAACAAAATAAATATATTAAAAAAACAGAGTAAAATATATATAAAAAAGACAAGAAATATTTAGAAATAAAATAAAATAGATAAAAATATAATTTGTCAAGTCAGTTCTGACAATATTTCAACTCCACGGCAGATAGTCGTGGGCTTTATCAATTCCATCAACTCGCCCCTCCCCTCCCACCCAACCACACCCTCCACGCCTCAAGCACTTCAGGGAATCTCCCTGAAATCAATTTAATGTGTGAAATACGAAATTCGACCGTGACGATAACTCAGGTCAGGCTTGTTTGTGTTTTATTCCAAGTGATTCAAGGTGACCTGGCAAGACAGATATTAGGTCAAAATAGATATTAGGCTTAAAAGAGAGAGAGAGAGAGAGAGCTCATACGAAGAAATTTATCACGTGACGGATAACATCACGTAACGGACCCACCACGTGACACGACCCCCACACGAAACCAGCATCACGTGAGGTCACAGGGGTCAAAGGCCAACAGGGCCGGGGAGGGGGAGGGAAGGTGGGAGAGGGGGGGAGGGAAGGTGGGAGAGGGGGGAAGGGAGGTAAGGACACAATACCCACGGGGCAAAAACATGCATTCCCCCCCCCTCCCTTCCCACCCGCTGTCCTGTGGTGGACCGGGGGGGGGGGAAGGGAAGGGAAGGGGGGGATGTAGGGTAACTGTGAAAAAGAGTGAAAGGGTGAGAGGGAGGGAGAGGGGGGCTGCTGCGGGTTTGGAGACCGGGGGGGAGAGGAGATAGAACGGGAGATATATGAGAAAGAACAAGAAGGAAATGGAAGAGTAAAAGATGAAAAAGTAGAGAAAGAAGAATAAGATGAAGATAAATAAGAAGGGGAGGAGGGGAGGAGAGAGAGAGAGAGGAAGAGGGTTGAGAAGGAGGGAGGGAGAAAGGATGGAGAAGGAGGGAGGGAGAAAGGAGGGAGACGGAGAGAGGGAGAGGGGGGAGATTGAGAGAGGGAGAGGGGGGAGATTGAGGGAGACAGAGGAAGGGAGGGAGGGAGGGAGAGGAGAGAGACGGAGAGAGGGAGACAGAGAGAAAGGGAGGGAGAGAGAGAGAGGGACAGAGAGAAAGATAGAGAGAGAGAGGGAGGGGAGAAAGAGAGGAGAGGGAGAGGGGAGGGAGAGGGAGAGAGAGGGAGGGAGAGGGGAGAGGGAGGGAGAGAGAGGGAGGGAGAGGGGAGAGGGAGGGAGAGATAAAGGGAGAGTGAGGGAGAAAGAGATAGAGGGAGAGGGAAGTAGAGAGAGTGGGGGGAGAGAGAGACGGGGGGAGAGAGAGTGGGGGAGAGAGAGACGGGGGGAGAGAGAGTGGGGGAGAGAGAGACGAGGGGGAGGGGGAGGGGGACGCAATGAATGAGACAGATGGCGCTGAAGGACGGAAACAGAGGAGAGTTCAAGGACGAAAGGAGACTGAAGGCCAAGGAGGAGGAGGAGGAGGAGGAGGAGTAGAAAGTGGAGGTAGCGAGGGTGGAAGAGGAGGAAGTGGAGGAAAAGAATGAGAAGGAGCAAAAGAACGTGGAGGGTGAGGAGGAGGAGAGGTGGAGAGGGGGAAAAGAACGAGGAGGAAGAGGAGCAGGAGGAGGCGTGGAGGAGGAGGAGGAGGAAAAGAACGAGGAGGAAGAGGAGGAACAGTCCGAATAGGAAGAAAATGAAAGAAGAATTATGAAGAAAAGGAGGAGGAAGTAGAGGATAAAGGAAGTAGGAAGAAGAGGAGTGGGAAGAAGAAAAAAGGAGGAGGAGGTGCAAATGGAAAAAAAAATGAAGAAAAATAGGAGGAAGAGGATAAAGAGGGTGAGAGGAAGCAGAAGAGGATAAACAGGGTGAGAGGAAGCGGAAGAGGAGAAAGAGGAAGAGGATAAAGAGGAGTAAGAGGAGGAGGAAGAGGATAAAATGAGTAAGAGGAGGAGGAAGATGATAAAGAGGAGTAAGAGGAGGAGGAGGATGATAAAGAGGAGTAAGAGGAGGAAGATGATAAAGAGGAGGAGGAGGATGATGATAAAGAGGAGTACGAGGAGGAAGATGATAAAGAGGAGTAAGAGGAAGCGGATGAGGATAAAGGGGAGGAAGAGGAGGAAGAGGATAAAGAGGAGGAGTAAGAGGAAGCGGAAGAGGTATGCAAGTATGTAATGATGAAGATCACATTACGAAAGAATGACAGAGATGTGTATATGTGTGTGGGGGGGGGAAGAGAAGATGAATTAAGGAAACGGTAGGAGAGGAGAGGAGAGGAGGAGGAGATGGACGGGGCAGGAGGGAGGAGGGAAGAGAGGAGGAGAAAGGAGGATGGAGGGAGGAGAGGAGGGAGGAGAGGAAGCGGGAGGAGAGAAGGGAGGAGGGGGAGGACAGGAGGAGGGAGGAGAGAAGGAGGGTAGGAGGGAGGAGAGGAAGAGGAAGGAGGAGGAGAGGAGGAGGAGGGAAGAGTAGAGAAAGAGAGAAGGGAGGAGGAGACGAGGGAGGAGGGACGCGGGAGGAGGAGAGGAAGAGGGAGGAGGAGAGGAAGAGGGAGGAGGAGAGGAAGAGGGATGAGGAGAGGAGGAGGGAGGAGGAGAGGAGAAGAGGAGGGAGGAGGAGACGAGGGAGGAGGGACGCAGGAGGAGGAGAGGTAGAGGGAGGGGGAGGGACGCAGGAGGAGCAGAGGTAGAGGGAGGGGGAGAGGAAGAGGGAGGGGGAGAGGGGAAGGGAGGAGGAGGAGAGGAGGAGGGAGGAGGAGACGAGGAGAGGAGACGAGGAGAGGAGGGAGGAGAGGAGGAGGAGGGTTGCCCACTAGGGGCATCGCCACCTCTCGTCCATGGGGCAAAAACAGGAGAGAAAGTGGGGACGATGGACACCGGCCATCTGGCGGGGAGGAGGACGAACTAGAGGCGCCCTTGGTGCTTGAGGAGACGGACGCGGCGCCCCTGGAAGGGCGTGCCTGGAAGACAGGTATCTGGGCTGGTGCCAAGGAATTGGCACTCCTGTAAGTGCCACAAAGAGGGCCTAAGGGATGCCTGGCACCAGACACAGGCAACCCGTGTCGCCTTTGGTCACTCGGGGTGACGAGGAGAGGGCGAAAGAGAAATCGACTTTATGTCACCTCAACCCAAGGGTGTCTGTCGCTTGCTTAGTGTGCGTCAGAGTCGACGACAAAAAGTTACACACAGTTTCGACAAATCGACAATAACAACAACGTCACCGACAACGACGACGATAACAGGAACTTGTCGGTCAAGAAATCCATGTTAAGAAGAGATCCAGCATCCACACACGGGTAGCAAAGAATCCATTCTCAAAAAAAAAAAAAAAAAAAAAAAAAAAAAAAAAAAATGCTGCGGATGATGTTCTGGGGCGGATGAGAGCTAATACTAAACGAAGGTGACATTGTAGATGACAAGCACGTAGATTTAGTGAGTTTGAAAAAAAAATGAGAATAATCTTTAACACAAGATGGATTTTATTCAGTTGAGAGGGGTACTTACTGATCTGAGAGAGAGAGAGAGAGAGAGAGAGAGAGAGAGAGAGAGACTCCCCCCCAACTCCACTGCCTACATTCCCCGCAACTCCCTCCTCATCATCTTACACCAGGAGACTCCAAACTCATCACCCTGGCCCTGCGTACTAAGAGTGCCACAAGAAAAGCCTAATCAACGCGCTACACCAGAACTTGTCCAGTAAATTAGTCCTCAAATAATCTCAGAAACGCTACAGCTATAACTAGACATCAGTAATTACCATGAAGAATGCCATTATAATTATAAAATTATATATATTTAAATTTCCTGTAACGAATGCCAACGTGTCCCCCCAAAGCCTAAGTTTGGGTCATCTCATCTACGCGACATGACGTCATAACGCTTACAAATTATTTTCTATTCCGTTACGGATTTCGTTGATTTCTCTCAGGCTAAAGACGTGATGATTTCTACTAACTTAATAAAATACATAATAGATGGTATTTTATCAAGACGTTTTATATTGCTCTTTTTAACTATTTTACTTCGAAGAGGGTTACCTATCTCAACAGAATAAAATCACCGTTAATCATAATTTAGCTAGAGTATGTGAGGTGGATTTTCCTTTCAGCTGAATAAAATTGAAAATCAACCACTATCATGAAAAAATGCAGTCGGACAAAATGGAGAGGAGGGGTAGGGGGGAAGGAGGGAAAGGAGGGAAGGGGGAAGGAGGGGAGAGAGAGGAGGAAAGGAAAGAAACGGGGTAAGGAGGGAAAGGACTGAAGAGGGAAGGAGGGAAGGGGGAAAGGGGAAGTGGGGGGAAGGATGGAAGAAGGCAAGGGAGGAAGGAGGGAAGGAAAAACTGGGTAAGGAGGGAAAGGACGGAAGGGGGAAGGTTGGAAGGGGGAAAGGGGGAAGGAGGGAAGAGGAGGAAGGAGGGAAGGGGGGACAGGGGAAGTGGGGGAGGGAAGGAGGGAAGGGGGGAAGGGAGGAGGGAAGGAGGCGGGAGGAGGAAAATATAGAAACGGGGTAAGGAGGGAAAGGACTGAAGGGGGAAGGGGGGAAGGAGGAAGGAGGGAAGGCAGGAGGAGGAAAGGGAGAGTGGGGGAAGGAGGAAGTGGGGGAAGGGGGGGAAGGAGGGGAAGGGGGAAGGAGGAAGGGGAAGAGGAGGAAGGAGGGACGAGGGGAGGAGGAAGGAGGGACGAGGGAAGGAGGGAAGGGGGGAAGGAGGAAGAAGGAGGGAAGAGGAAGAAGGAAGAAGGGAAGGTGGATAAAGAGGGGTAAATACCCACAACTTAAGAGGTCACGTTTAACTCTTCCCCTTGGCTAAGCAAAGCCAAAATATCGGGAAGATGGGCAACTATGATAAACCCAGAATGGTATTCTTAAACCACAAATCCCCATTTTTCCAGGAAGCCCATTTCCTCATCTACATACATTACCTCCAACCTCCGCGCCATCTCCGGCCAGGTAATCGACGCCGAGTTCGAAAAACAAAAGACAATCGAGGTTTGTGTGTCTGTACACTCGTTTCGAAGCTTCAAGAGAAGTGGTTTAGCCATATGGATGATGTGGAAGAGAGAGTGGAGTTTGGTCTACTTTGTAAATCCAAATTTGTTTAAACGAAGGCTGAAAAGACGAAATAGGTTGTGTCACTTTCTAATGACCCATGACCTCCCATGTTAGAAAGACATAATAAAACCGATAAGAAAAAGTTCACACACACACACACACACACACACACACACACGTAGGACAAAGAGGAAAACAAGAGGACATGAAAAGAAACTCAAATAAGGATAGTTAAAGAAGAGATCTGAAAAAGAATAGTTTCCCACACAGAGTGGTGGATATCTGGAATAAATTAGATAAAGCAGCAGTGTGTGCAAATACTATTCAAAGAATCTAAGAACAAACTTAATGCTGAAATATACAAAAACGGGTCACTACGGTCATATATAAGCTCTGAGCTCTCTTCCGGGAGGGAAATAGCTGTCGATCACAAGTCCAACACGTGATCCAAGATCATGGTGAATCACATACGCACACACAAATGTGTATATCGGGAAACTGGCTGAGACGGGCCTGGTACAAGGCAGACCAGTTGGGCAGAACCACCTATGAAATATGTCCAACATAATTTTTAAATTATCTGCTACGCTACATTTTTTTTTTACATAGACGAAACTATGTACGAGCTAAGGAAGGGCAAAAATCATACTTAGGTCCCTGTTATTTCAGAATGAAAAAGAGTGAAAGGGAGTATTTCAGAATGAAAAAGAATGAAAGGGTGAAAAGGACAAGACATTTACCTCCCCTTCTTCCACTGATTGCCTAGTTATTTTCTATTTTGTCCAGGAAATATCGATGTTTGAATATTAATGCATCATTTCCTAACCTACTCACTCCCTTTATACAGATCCAAGAGCAAATATTTGTTTTCTTTTTTATTTTAATCTATTTTGTACCAAGAACGGGTATCTGAACAACAACAACAAGGGGTGACGACACACCCGAACTCGAATACCGTTCTGGGCTCCAGTCAGCATCCAATCCTGCCCAGTTCGTTGCCTCTCGGACCATACATAGTCTCTCTCTCTCTCTCTTTTATCTCTGTCCCCCTATCTCTATCTGTCCCTTCTCTTTCTGTCTGCCTCGCCTCTCTCTCTCTTTTTATCTCTGTCCCTCTTTCTCTTTCTGCCCACCCCGCCTCTCTCTCTCTCTCTCTACCTCTTTCTCTATCTGTCCCTTCTCTTTCTGTCTGCCTCGCCTCTCTCTCTCTCTCTGTCTCTTTTTATCTCTGTCCCTCTTTCTCTTTCTGTCTACCCCGCCTCTCTCTCTCTCTCTCTACCTCTTTCTCTGCCTGCCTTCCTCTCTCTCTCTCTACCTGCCTCCTCCTATATATGTCTCCCTGCCCGACTCCCTCTTTCTTTGCCTGCCTCTCTTTATATATCTCTCTACCTGCCTGGCTCTCTCTCTCTCTCTAAGGTCCACACATCCTCCTCAGAGCACCGATAACACCCACTTGCCCAGGCTTCCTCCTAAGCAGCTTCTATAGCAACACCAGACGATTCGATTCAGCAATGCCCAAGTTAAGATTTATCTCCATCTACATCTTCTATTGACAACCTTTACATATTTTATTCTGGCTAACATGAACAGACTGTAAAGGGTTTATGGATATTCAAAGAAATGAATCAAGAAAGAACATAAATCATATAATAATGAAATAAAACATAAATAATAAAATAAATTAATAAAATATAACAAATAAATCAATCAATAAATCGATCCCCAATGAAAACCAAACAGTTGACGCTTCTCTTAACAAAGTTTTGGCGATGATGATGATGATGATGATAATGATGATGCCTCCGGCCGATTTAATTTATTTTGGGAACCCAAAGCCTCCGAGAGGCCCACAAAACGAATCTAGAGCACGAGAGAGAAAGAGAAAGAGAAAGAGAGAGAGAGAGACCTAGAAACATTCTGTGCTTACTCAGTTGGTAGTATACTTTATATATATATATATATATATATATATATATATATACATATACATATGTACACATACACACACACACACACACAAACACTCCAAAAATAGGAGACGTCGCCATACTCGGTACCAACGGTGTGGACATCCTCACGCGTGGACACTAACCACGGCCATCACCTGATGGCACTTTCACTTGGCAACGCTGAGAAGAAAAGGAGGGCATCAAGGTGTTCGTTTGACCTGGTGGTGCCAAGAAGGTGCCAAGAAGGTGCCAAGTCTCCTTTGTCGCCAGTCGATCACTAATAGTCTGATGGAAAAAAAAAAAAATCCACACATTCGGAGGCATAAGTTCGTTCGCCTCGGTTTTAGGATTTATGCCAACAAATCCCTTTCCCGACTTGAGGATTTAAATACGATATTGTATACAATAACTCCTAATTGTCTTCACTATGCTTGACATCTGCACAGTGCGCCTTGCAAGTTATTTTCCATTAAAAAGGAAAAAATCAATAAAAAATTATAAATATTAATAAACAAAAATAATAAATAAATGAGTGGATAATCGGCGATCACCTGCGTTTGTTATTTTCCATTAAAAAAGGAAAAAATCAATAAATATATTTTTTTCAATATTAATAAACAAAAATAATAAATAAATGAGTGGATAATCGGCGATAACCTGCGTTTGTATAATGTAAGCTCCTGTCAAGATTTTTTGCCCACGCTGTACAGTCGTCGTGTCACAATCAACGAAACATTAGTTGATGTCATAACAGCTTCATGACCAGGCCAGAAGACGGACCGAGCCTTCAGCGTTGACTTATTCAGAAGTCCTTCTTCCCCCCTCGAAAAAAAAAAAAAATAAAAAAAAAATAATAATAATAATAAATAAATAAATAATAATAAAATAAACAAATAAATAAAAATAAAACAAAATGAATAATAATATATATTAAAAAATAAGAATTAGAATAAAATAAAATAAATTAATGAATAAATAATAAGGATATCAACACAACCAGCAAGGAGATTTTTTTTTTTTTTTTTTCCGCTTTCATCGCAAAGTCGAAGACCAAAAAGGGGAACCCTGGACTTCTTACGCCTTCGAGGACAAACTCCTCCTCGAGCATCGTGAGGACGTGCTCCTCGAGCCTCCACGAGGACTCAGGTCACCCAAGGTGACCGGAGGTCATTCAAATTGACCCGAGGAAGAAGAGGGGGGAAATCTAATCAACATTTCATCGCAATCATCGAGCAAAAAATCGAGAATTATCCCGTCGATCATCCCTGTAAGTTCACTGATCTCGAAAAATGTTGATAAAATACCTCCCCCGCTCCCCTCCCCCTCGATCATTACCTCATCACCCGTTCAAATTAACTTGTTACGTTAAGCCCCGCCCATTTTCCCACCTCTCAAGGCACGGGATTGGTGGAGAATGGACCGTGGCGCACCGGGAACCAATCAGCGCTCTCCCCGCCCTTCAAGCAACCAATCACGTATCGGGAGAAGGACGCGGTGGGCGGGGCTTCACACAGCTGGAGAAGAAATCTCGTTTTTAACTACATCAACATATGACTTACAACCTCAAAACTTTTTTTTTTTTTTTTGGGGGGGGGAGGGGGATGCGTATGCTGGACTTCTGCACTTCTGAAAGAATATCCCGAGTCTCTTAAAGCACAATTACACTGACCAAATCCACAAGATAATTGGGCTATCGAGGGAGACCTAATACTAGGCACTATAATGGGCTATGACCTTTTAGAGTTCCCGGCAATGGCTCTAGCATACCTTGCACGAAGGCGCGAAAGGCAATAACCACATTCGTTTTGAGCATTCGACTTCCCAAAGACAAATTAACCCTCAAAGGTCCTGAGGACGGGTCTGTGGGTAAGTCCGCTTGAATGAACGCGAAATTAAAGAGCCGTGAATTACAAGCCGTGTGCGTCTAAATACAAGAGCATGACTGGAATCATCGTTATAAGTCGGGAGTAATTTTTTTTTTTTTTTTTTTTTTTTTTTTTTCGCGCGCGCGTTATCGTAAGTTATCTCTCCCGCTGGGTCACGGCTCTGAAGGGGCCTCCTAGGGCATCCGTCCAGTTCATGGCTGCGGGAAAAAACTCGAATAGTTTTTATTTCACTTCAGTCCCCTTCTAGACAGATAACTGGTGATTTCGTTCTCGTCCCCTCAAAAAAAAAAAAGTTATATATATATATATATATATAATAAAAAATACACTAGAATAAAAATAAATAATATATAGATAAAAACTAAATTAAAATTAACTATAAATACATGAAAATTAAATATAAACAAATACAAAATAAATATAAAAATAATAGAACTGAAATAATGATAAAATAAAATAAAATAAGTAACAATATAAAGGCAGAGGAATTCTTTATTACTCTACTCAAATTAAGTACTTTAATGATTCTGTTCTGACTCAAACCAGACGGCTTTGTTAATCTATAAAAGGAATTCCTCAACCATAATATGACAAACTGCATCTAAAAACAAAAACAGAAACTAGTCTCCCAGTCTAGTAACCTTAACTATTACCTCAATGTAATTACTAGTTACCTTAACCTTATTTCGTAACCCAAGGCTGCTCTGACACATCCAAAGTCCCTAACAAAATCACTACAAAGGCTACAAAGACTAACAGAATGCTATGTCCTTGTACGGCCATTTTCTTGTTTTGAGGTGAATTTTATGAGAGATTAACTTGTATATATATAAGGAGACATGAAACTTCAGAAGTGGTAACCTCATAAAGACCTTTAAACTTCCCTTACCTTCCACCGTATGATTCACCATGGTCTTGGATCACGTGTTGGGCACGTGACCGACAGCCACTTCCCTCCCGGAAGAGAGCTAAGAGCTCATATATGACCGATCTATGGGTAATGGTGTGACCTTACACGCACACACACATATCCAACTCCCCGCCCACGAGTTGCAGTAACGACTCGCAGCACAGCGATACCGAAATTATTTCAGCCCTGGTCGGTATTCGAACCCGGACCGCCGTAGTGGCAGCCAGGAACACTAACCACTACGCC
>NC_134816.1:22887658-22890158 GCF_046742065.1 Oratosquilla oratoria | reverse complement strand
TCTTCCTCTTCCTCCTCCTCTTCATTTTCTTCCTCTTCCGCTTCCTTTTCTTCCTCTCCCTCTTGCTCCTCCTCTTCCTTTTCTTCCTCTTCATCCTCCGCTTCCTGTTCTTCCTCTTCCTTTTATTCCTATTCCTCCTGCTCCTCTTCCTTTTCTTCCTCTTCCTCCTCCTGCTCCTCCTCTTCCTTTTCTTCCTCTTCCTCCTCTTTCTTTTCTTCCTCTTCCTCCTTTTCTTTCTCTTCCTCCTGCTCCTCCTGTTCCTTTTCTTCATCTTCTCCTCCTGCTACTCCTCTTTTTCTTCCTCCCCTCTTCTTCCTCCTCCTTCAAGCTCTTCCTTAAATCGCGGAGACCAGTTTCTGACCTTTGCAACTGGTTCTTCGAAGCACACGTGAAGTGTTTTTGTCAAGAATTGGAGTAAAACGAATAACTAATCAAGCAAAGCAAAGCAGCAGCAGCAATAATAATAATAATAATAATAATAATAGTAACAATAATAATAATTGCAACAATATTAATATAATGATAATAATAATAAATAATGTAACTATGTTAAATATTACATAAATATATGTATAAACAAGTACCAATATACAAGCAGCTATAAAACAAAAAAAATATCCCTCCTACTTTGAGAAGACTTTAGAAAAAAAATACACGTAGCATAAAGTCACAGAAACTTTAGTTACAAAATCGACATAAATAAATTTCTACAACTGCGACTCCTAAAGCACCGCCTACATCTCTCTCTCTCTCTCTCTCTCTCTTTCTCTCTCTAGCTCTCTCTCTTTACTTTAAAAGGATCACCAGCGACTTGGGAGCCACCTGTTGGCAGCTACATTACCCTTCACAGGTCACGCGAGGCAGCTGCGCTTCGAGTCGTTACTCCAACTCTCGTGGGCGGGGAGTTGGGTGTGTGTGTGCGTGTAAGGTCATAGCATTACCCATAGATCGGTCATACGAGCTCTGAGCTCTCTTCCGGGAGGGAAATAGCTGTCGTTCACGAGTCCAGTACGTGATCCAAAGACCAATGTGAAGACACACACACGAATTTAAGAACGATTTAGACACTGCGAGATACAGAGACGGGACTCCACGAGCGTAGCTCCCCTTCCCGTATGATACAGCTAGGTAAATACACACACAAACACGGCTCGATGGAGTGGTGGTAACGTGCTCGACCGCTAATTTAGCGATCCGAGTTCGAGTCTCGCACTGCGGCCTGGCATGAGATTACAAATTGCGGAGTCCACAGTTACAAAGGATTACAAAGAGCGGAGCATGCCGACAAGAGACCTTTTGGTCCATAACTAGGTCGGATGCGAATTTTTTTTATAAATAAATAACAACATAATACAAATAATAATAAATAAAATAAATAAATAAATGCATTGGTATAGTTAGATAATAAACAGGAAAATAGTAAATAATAATAGACATATGACTAATAATAAATGAGAATCAAGCATATAATGATAAACAGACAAATGATAACAAAAATAAACAAATAATATAAAATAAATTACCTGAACCAATAAATGACGGAAGATAATATACCGGACATGGAACTGCCTAATGTAGGCCTTTAGGTATCTTGCAGTCTCCTTCATTCTTATGTTAACCTGTTCAAATGAACAAAATACTGTATTCTACTGGTCACTGTCGTCAGACGATTTTATTCGCCTGTGTGCTCGCGCTCATGGCATTCTCCTCCGCCCCCGCGAAACGAAGCGAAGCGAAGCAAGGCGAAGCGAAGCGAAGCAAAGCTAAGCGAAGCGATGCAACGCGAAGCGACTGCCCCGTACACATGCTTTATCTTCTACTAGAAATCACTTCAATTCTAGCTTTCTCACAGACTGCTTCTTCTCATCTCATTTCTCCTCTCACTAAATTCTTTGCCGTCTTTGTGATTTTCTCTATCAATTCTTGGACCTCATTTCTCAGCTTTCGTAAGTCCCGAACCTCAAGTTTCCTACCTCCGGAGACGCAAGTCCAAACCCAATAAACATCCCTCAAAAGCGCTCAGTGACAAAAGCTCCATTTCGTATAAAATTTTAGTTACATTTTCCTGCAGACTTCTCTTTCTCGAAACCTTCTCCCGTGAAAGCGGGTGGTCTGATCCTGACTTCGGTGATCGCCCACGCCGTACTCGAAGTCGAAGTCGAAGTCGAAGTCGTCGTGTGTGAGGAGAAGGTTCCTCGGGGGGAGGGGGGGGGGTTCCGTGGGCTACCAAGGCCAACGAGCAGTTGAACTACTTACAAGGAAATTAAATGACAAACAAGCGCGTAAACACACACACGCACAGGCGTAATTGGAGAGTAATAAACAGGAACCCATAAGCGTTGCTCCTTCCCTTGTGAACATATAGACTCAGATTATTAGAATGTTTACTGTTCCCTACCCAGATGAAGAAGAGGTAAGAGGCTTCGAAATCTGAAGATACTGGTGCAACAGATGAATATTTGAATTTTTTATTCCACGTTGAATAAGGAGGAAAAAAAAA
>NC_134816.1:22862658-22885158 GCF_046742065.1 Oratosquilla oratoria | reverse complement strand
AGTTGGCCATCTTATAACTAATAATTTATTTCTAAAAATCGAGAAATTTTGAAAACGTGTGGTTTTATACATTACGATATACAAAAGTTATGTTCAGTAGGACCCAGTTACAGTAATTCATGCATCGGGCATTGAAACAAATTATTTTTGTTTTCAAGACAGTGATAGACAAGTCAGAGAAATTACACAGACAACATGAAGAGGCAGATAGATAGACAGGCAGACAGGCAGGCAGGCACGCAGGCAGGCAGACAGACACACACATTACCCTCAATTATTATATTTTACCAACATACTTAACTAATCTTTTTCTTATGTTGCACTTTTGGATAAATCCTTCAAAGTGAAATCTGCAAAACAATCAGTAGCTACGGGCGGAAGACTGCAGCATAACGTAACGTAACATAACGTAACCTATGGTGACGTACTTTTCAGACCACGTGTATCCAACATGTCACGTACATGCATCCGGCATGTCACGCACATGCTACGCACATCATCTCCACAGAATCACCCTAAAACCCATCATTAGGGTGACTTTCTTCAAGCCTCGAAAGCTCCCTAACCCCATATCACCCTTAACAGCTAAATCAGTTTAATCTTCTAACCTCCTTTCTAACTCCTCACTATTTTATTCGCCACAGGAGGTAGACCTCGGGCCCCAACCTAGGGACTAAAGAGTTTAAAGCCCACGACCACAGCGCCAAATATGTATTCAAGGACGTTTCCTTTGGGGGTATACTTACGGCCTTGGGGGGTCGCAAGTGGTATACTGTCCCGTGGGACATGTCCCCCCCCACACACACACACACCGTGCCACCCCCCTCCCCTCTCCTCCCCCTCCCTTTTCCCCCGAATGATGGAGGTGGAGTACAAGTTAACTGGTGGAGAGAGAAGGTGAGAACAGGACTGGTGTGGAGGAGGGAAGGAGGGAAAGTGAGGAGGAGGAGGAGGAGGAGGAGGAGAGGGGAGCAGGTCAAGTAGGGAGGAGACCAACAGCAAAGGAAGGGAGGAGGGGAGAAGAGAGGAGGAGGGGGTGAAGGGAGGGAGGGAGGGAGAGAAGGGTACGGAAGGAGGGAAAGTGGGGAAGAGAAGAGGAGGAAGGGAGGAGGAGATAAAAGGAGTGGAAGGTATGGAAGGAGGAAAGGATGGGATGAAGGGAGGGGGGAAGGAAGGAAGGAAGGAGGAAATGAAGAGAAGGAGAAAAGGACAGAAGAGAGAAGAAGCGAAAAGAAAGTTGAAGTGGAGGAGATCAGACAGACAGACAGACAGACACAGACAGACAGAATCGGGAGCCATGTAAGCGTAGGCGTACATGAATGTAGGCTAGGGCGTGTCAACAAGCAACGGAGCATATCAATAGTCTTAGCGTTCGTACACACGTACACACACATACACTTATTTCATTTTGATAAATCAAGGCCATGCTTTTACCTCTACTCTGAAAAAATACGCAACCTTTGATCTGAAGTCATCAATTTGGCGATATTTTGAAAATTCCAGCCAATACCTGTCAAGACTTGACTAATCCTAACCTATCCTACTGTCGTTTTAATTGATCTTGTTTCCAAAATGGGTCAATTGGGACCTACATCGGACCAATCCGATCTCTGCCCAGCGAGTGTTTGTCCTCTACCCAGTGGGCGTTTGTCCTCTGCCCCGTGGGCGTTTGTCCTCTGCCCCGTGGGCGTTTGTCCTCTGCCCCGTGGGCGTTTGTCCTCTGCCCCGTGGGCGTTTGTCCTCTGCCCCGTGGGCGTTTGTCCTCTGCCCCGTGGGCGTTTGTCCTCTGCCCCGTGGGCGTTTGTCCTCTGCCCCGTGGGCGTTTGTCCTCTGCCCCGTGGGCGTTTGTCCTCTGCCCAGTGGGTGTTTGTTCTCTGCCCAGTGGGCGTTTGTCCTCTGCCCAGTGGGCGTTTGTCCTTTGCACAGTGGGCGTTTGTCCTTTGCACAGTGGGCGTTTGTCCTCTGGCCCGTGGAAATTTGTTCTCTGCCCAGTGGGAGTTTGTCCTCTGCCCAGTGGGCGTTTGTCCTCTGCCCAGTGGGCGTTTGTCCTCTGCCCAGTGGGCGTTTGTCCTCTGCCCAGTGGGCGTTTGTCCTCTGCCCAGTGGGCGTTTGTCCTCTGCCCAGTGGGCTTTTGTCCTCTGCCCAGTGGGCTTTTGCCCTCTGCCAAGTTAATTTTCGTCCTCTGCACATACCACCCCCCATGCCCTGAGGGTGTTTGTCCTCTGCCTAGTGGTCTTCTACCCCGCGGTCTTCCGTCCTCTGCCCTGTGGGCGTTTGTCCTACACACAAGGACCCTCGCCTCGGCGCATCGCTCTGCCTGCGGGTTGCCTCCTGGGGCTCGAAAGTGTCCTCGTCCAGGGGCTTATTTGGTGGGAAGGCACAACACGAGTATCGTCGTCAACTTCCCACGCGGGTGCTCGCAGGTGACACGCGTCCCCGCGTAGGAGTCTGGTTATTGTCCCCATAAGAGGGAGTCTAGGGACCCTGTGGGACTTCTCCAGAGGTCTTCTTTGGAACATTCTTCGTCCACGAAGTTCCTACCATGGACTTCGTAAGACCAATTACCCTGTGCCATGGACTTCGTGTGACCAATTAAGCCTGTGGCATGATCGTGGTAAAACACACACATACATACACAACACAACTCGTGGCGCGGTTGGTAGAGTTCCCGGCTGCCACTACGGAGGTCCGGGTTCGATTCCCGTCCAAGGATGAAAAAATTTCAGTATCAGTGCGCTGCGAGTCGTTGCCTAACTCTCGTGGGCGGGTGTGTGTGTGCGTGTGTAAGGTCACATCATTACCCATAGATCGGTCATATATGAGCTCTGAGCTCTATTCCGGGAGGGGAATATCTGTCGATCACGAGTCCAACACGTGATCCAAGACCATGGTGAATCACACACACACCATTGTGAATCATGGTGAATCACACACGTGTGACGCCCTGGCGCGTTTGATTCGAACTCTTTCTAATCCTTCCCTAACAGCTACCAGTGACTACCACTTGCCCTTACTATCCGCCCAAGCACACAAGAACCAAGAAGAAGGTTTCAGGTGTCGTTAAGCGCCTCGAGGTGTCAACTCCTTGACTCTTTAGTCTAAACTCTTAAACTTGTTCAGGTCGATTAAGCATGACAATATGGCTATTGTTTTACATACGTGATGGACAGACAATAACGTGTCTTTGATGTTACGAGAAGAAGAATGAGAGAGGAAGGGACGGAGAGAAAGTGTGGGAGGCGTAGTGGGAGAGGAGGAGGATGCTCTCTCTCTCTCTCTCTCTCTCTCTTTCTCTCTCCCAAACACTCATGATCGACAACTATTACCCACCCGTATGACAGCTCAGAGTTCGTATAAGGCCCAAGTGTGTGTGTGTGTGTGTGTGTGTGTGTGTGTGTGTGTGTGTGTGTGTGTGTGTGTGTGTGTGTGTGTGTGTATATATATATATGTGTGTGTGTGTGTGTGTGTGTGTGTGTGTGTGTGTGTGTGTGTGTGTGTGAGAGAGAGAGAGAGAGAGAGAGAGAGAGAGAGAGAGGGGGGGTACAGTCTAGAAGCGAAACAATAAATTAAAATAAATAAATATACACAAAATTCTTATCAAGAATAATAAATCCTACTTAACAAATAGGAGCCTTGCGTTAAATCTAAGTGACAAAATTGACTAACTGCTACATTTGAAAAAAAACCTTACTATCATACGGAAAGCAACACACCAAGTAAATTGTAATAAATAAATAAACAAGTGAATTTTAAATAAAAATGAAAATTAAAATTAAAAGAAAATTAAATAAAAAATTGCAACAGATTTAGAAACAAAAATAAGTAAAATAGAAATAAAAATGAAAAGAAAATTAGAAAATAAAAACTGCAACAGAATTAAAAAAAAAAAAAAAAAAAAAAAAAAAAAAAAATATTAGTTGGAATAGTACACACGACTTGTTTGTCCAAAGCCAGTCTGAACCTTGTTGCTAGTGCGTTAGTTCCTAGCAATCTAGCCCTACTTAAATCCAGAGTGAGGTTCCTCTGGCCGAATATGACCTGAATTATTTATAATCTCCCACAACGTCGGCTCTGGACCGTCCACATCGAGGCTTGAGAAGAGATCAGGCGGCAGAGAAAGACATACGTAGAGAGAGAAGGGGAGAGAGAGAGAGATATAGAAAGAAATGGGTGAAAGAATGAGCAGAGAGGAGAGAGACTGTGGGGAGAGAGAGGGATGGAGGGAAGGAGAGAGAGAGAGAGAGAGAGAGAGAGAGAGAGAGAGATGGCAGAGAGGGAGAGAGAGATGGCAGAGAGGGAGAGAGAGATGGCAGAGAGGGAGAGAGAGATGGCAGAGAGGGAGAGAGAGATGGCAGAGAGGGAGAGAGAGATGGCAGAGAGGGAGAGAGCGAGGGGCAGAGGGAGAAAGCGAGAGACAGATAGAAAAAAAAAGAGAGCGAGAGATATAGAGATAGAGAGTAATCACTCCAAAACGACACGTTTGACAGTGGAACAAAGGAATCTAACAACAAAGAAATAAAAATCTCGCTCTCTCTCTCTTTCCTGATATGCAGCTCCCCGCCTACTACAACCACCTCTCTTCATTTGGAATTACATTCTTACCTCCCCCCCTTCCCCCCTACAGGAACCCCCCTCCCCCCCTCCTCCTCCTCCCTTGGCCACAGTCTTTCAACTCGAACACCCACCAATGTACAGTCACAAGCAAAAGTTTTGACCTACGTTATAGTTGTCACAACGTATATATATATATATATATATATATATATATATATATATATACATATATATACATATATACGACGAATACGTAAGGTCTTTTCCTATGTAATATTTACCTTAAAATTCTGTAATTTTCTTCAACAGGTAAATACAAAAATGTCAGATAAGGAATTTTATTTTTGTTTCAAGAAAAAACTCTGGAAGGGACAAAAAGTTTTTGCTTCAGACTGTATACCCCACGGACACTAGGACACTTAAGAACGTAGGAATGGAGGAGACTGTAAGAGACCATAAGGCCTACACTAGGCAGTTCCATGTCCCTCACCACCTGTCATCCCTATCCATAAAAATGTCAATTAAAAACAAGCAAAGAACAGAGTACCATAGGAATGGAGGAGACTGCAAGAGACCATAAGGCCTACACTAGGCAGTTCCATGTCCCTTACCACCCGTGATCTCTATCCATAGAATGATCTAACCTTCTCTTAAAACAACAAATAATTCGTCAACTATTCTGTAGGTAACCTAGTTCTTGTCTATTTCCTTCTTAAGCCTAAATTCACCCTTAAGGTCCCTAAGGGAGGAGGACAACGCTCGGGAAAGTTTTTTTTTTTTTAATTGGTAAGAATTTTGGAATTGGGAAGAAATGTTAAAGAAATTGAGACGAATTTGGGAGGATATTAGAAAGAAATTGGGAATAAATTGGAAGGAAGTTGGGAAGAATCTGGAAAGAAATTGGAAAGAATTTGGGAACAAATTGGGAAGGAATTGGAAAGAAATTGGGAGTAAATTAGGAACAAATTGGGAGCAAATTGGGAACATGTGGGGGCAAAGCGAAATTGGGAGCGCAGTCTTGTGTATATATAACCCTACAGGAACCTACCTCCTGCCTATTTGCAATGGACCTGACTATAGTAGCAAGCAACAACTAAGGTGCGTAGGTGAGTGTGGTTTGTCTATCTGGGCACGTGCGGCTGGTTCTGACGTCCTTCTACAGGGCTCTCCTTACCAAGTCATGCGTTACAGGGCAGCTTATCGTCGTGGTGCCCCGTCCGGCCCATAAAATTTTTCCTTCGATTTTTTTTTTTTTTCTACAATCGTCTTTTTTTCTGACCCAGACAGTGGGCGGGAGACTGGGGTGTACCTTCATCTTACAAAGAAGTAAGGGGAACAACAGATGGGTGTTGCAAGGGTGTGGGTTGGATAAAGGGTGGGCGTACTATGCCTTGTCTGGTCGTCTCCTTTATATGGGGAAAGAGGCCTTTTGACATATGTATATATATATATACATATATATATATATATATACATACACACACATATGTGTGCGTGTGTGTGTGTAAGTATACAACGCGGGAAAGTATTTGTACAACAATGAATCTCTTTAGATGGCGCAATCGGTAAGTCACTATCACTTGTCACGTGCTGGCGGAGGTTCGAGTCCTTGGCTGTACCACGTATCAATTTCTGCATGTATGCTTCCTCGAGCTTCTCGATGCTGATGGCTCAGAATTAAAGTGAATTGTGGTTGATGTGTATTATATATATATATATATATATATATATATATATATATATATTTCTGAATATAGCGTTTTATGCGATTGTTCACTTTCTAAAACGCACTCCCACGTCAAAGCGTGGCTCAAAGCACAAACCTTCCTCCTCTCTGGACAGGTGAACTTCGTGTTGTCCAGGGATGCCAACAAGAGGAGGGCAAAAGAGATTGGAAGGGAGGAGGGTGAGGAGGAAGAGGAGGAGGAAGAGGTGGAAGAGGCAGTATCAGCAATATCATATGGAGAAGCAGAAAGCGCAAGCGAAAGAAGGAGAAGGAAGAAGGAGGAGGAGGAGGAGGAGACTGAGGAAGAGATAAGGGAGGAGAAAGATAAGAAATAGGAGAAAGAAGAGGAGATAGAGGACGAGGACGAGGAGGAAGAGGAAGAGAAGGAAGAGGGAGGAGGAGGAGGAGACTGAGGAAGAGATAAAGGATGTGAAAGATGAGGAACAGGAGAAAGAAGAGGAGATAGAGGACGAGGACGAGGAGGAAGAGGAAGAAGAGGAAGAAGAGGAGGAGGACGAGGAAGAGGGAGGAGGAGGAAGAGGGAGGAGGAGGAAGAGGGAGGAGGAAGAGGGAGGAGGAGGAAGAGGGAGGAGGAAGAGGGAGGAGGAAGAGGGAGGAGGAAGAGGGAGGAAGAGGGAGGAGGAAGAGGGAGGAGGAGGAAGAGGGAGGAGGAAGAGGAAGAGGGAGGAGGAAGAGGAAGGAGGAGGAGGAAGAGGGAGGAGGAGGAGGAAGAGGGAGGAGGAGGAGGAGGAAGAAGAGGAGGAGGAGGAAGAAGAGGAGGAGGAGGACGAGGAGGAGGAGGACGAGGAGGAGGAGGTGGCAGCAGCAGCAATGGCATGTAGGCTGACATCAAGCAGGTCCGCCCACAGCGTTACTCGCTGGCTACACACGCCCTTACGGAGACAGATCGCCCACCCGACACGCTACTACTACAACTGCAACCCACGCCCATGGCGGCCCACGCCCGTCCCACGCCTAGATCCAAGCACGAGGGTCTTCCTCCTCCCTCCTCTTCTTCTTCTTCTTCCTCCTCCTACCTCCTTTCCGTCTCTACCATAGGGTGTTCCACCGATCTTGTCATGTTTAGGGTCATGCAACAAATGCCACAATCACCAATTCTACCACCAGTATCATTACAGCCACCTCCAGCATCACCATTTCCACCAGCACCAACACGACCACCACCGTCACAGCCAGCACCACTATAACCGATTCCACTACCACTACCACACCAGCAACCACTATCACCTAATATAATACAACTTCAATTCTAAAACATTTACCCAACAAGCGTTCATTTTCTCCAAATTTTTCAATTTACTATTTTTTTAAATTTTCTTTTCTATCTCTTCCCCATCTAGTTCTCCTCCTGTCTCCGTATTGTGTGTGTGTGTGTGTGTGTGTGTGTGTGTGTGTGTGTGTGTGTGTGTGTGTGTATGTGTGTATGTGTATGTGTATGTGTGTGTGTGTGTGTGTGTGCATGTGTGTGTATGTGTGTATGTGTATGTGTATGTGTGTGTGTGTGTGTGTGTGTCCTCATTGGAAGACGTCCTTGTGGTTCCTCATTTATGAATCCCCTCGTTCATCACATCTGTCACCTGCGTCCCGTTTTCTATACCACGTCTTTAGTCTTAAGACGGAAATAGACAAGATCTGGTTTACCAATAGAGTGGTTAACGCATGGAATAGAGCGCTGAAACAATGAATTGTTTTAAGAGAAGATGACATAATTTTATGGATAAAGATAACAGGTGGTAAGGGACAGGGAACTACCTTGTGAAGGCCTTATGGTCTCTTGCAGTCTCCCTCCGGTTGGGGAAGGCGTGAACCGACTTCTCATCTTCCTAGTGAGTAAATGTTCACACATTGGTAAGATGAACGGTAGATCCTACTACCGGAGATAAGAATGTTGAACGAAGATACCAATATTACGATCACTATCTGTATAAACCACGCTGAAGAGGATCACACACAGTGATCGTAATAAACGTGTCTTTGTACATAATTCTTTTCTCCAAAAGTGGGATTTACAATTCTCTTCATCTTCGTCTTCCCCAAAGATCTTCCTCGCCTCTCCTTCCCCATAGCTATCCGTTGTTGTTGTTGTTATTGTTGTTGTTGTCGTCGCCTAGGGTGTGTCCACACCTCCCCCAGTACAAGCAGCGGACACAAACCCCGACCGTAGACACCTTGCGTTGGGCGTGTCACATTCCGGAGATAAAGGTGACACGCCCTTTGTGTCGGAATACACGACCCTTTGTGTCAGAACACACTGCCCTTTGTGTCGGACGGCACGGCCCTTTGTGTCATAAGACACGGCTATTTGTGTCACAAGACACGGCTATTTGTGTCATAGGACACGGCAATTTGTGTCATAGGACACGACCCTCTGTGTCGAAAGGGACGGCCCTTTGTGTCAGAAGTCTAGTTGGATGTCATTACACACAAAATAGGGACCAATAAAAATAGTAAAAAAAATATATATACAAATAAATAAACAGTTAAACAAGTAAATAAATCTATCAAAATATACACCAGATTATAAAAATAAAATAAACAAACACGAAGTTTTTATTAAAACTTCGTTTCGCTTGTTACAACGAAACCGTCGTATTAATAAAAGTCTCCATCCTTATATTTACTTGAACAGCCTTGTCGATAACTGCCAATTTATTACAAATAAACAAATAGCATATAAATAAATAAATATAAATGGCATACAAATAAATATATACATACATAAACCAAAGGCGTTTTCCCCTTAGAAAGGGGGGTAGCCAAAAAACAGACATAGAATCCACTCCCACCCATTCCATCCCCTACATACTCGCACTCCCCTCTACCCTCTTCCCTCCCTCTTATCTTGGCACCTCCTGGATGACGGGTCATCCCTGCATCTATATAAATAAACAAATAGCATATAAATAAATAAATAGCATATAAATAAATATATAAACAAAATATAAATGAATCATTACCTGTGTATCAGGGTCCTTCCATGATTTTCTTCTTTCTAATTCCTCTATCATTTCCTTTCCCTGTTCCCCTTTCTCCCAATTTGTTTCCAATCCTTCCTAATCAGTCTCTCTTACGTGTTCCTACCTCCTCCTACCACCCTCCCACTCCCTCCCAATCTTCCAATCCTAAATTGACCCTCCCACTACTTCCCCAATCTTCCAATCCTAAATTGATGCTTAACATTTTCAACCCTTTCACTATATTTTCCTTTTGTCTATTCTACCTGTCGTCAGGTGATTTTATTCAATTCAGGAAACTTTTTTTCCTTGTGTAGAAAACTAACTCATCCCTAGAAAGCAAACGGTTGTTGAAAGGTTGTCACATACTATCATGCATACTTTCATGTATGCAATGAAACTGTTTTTCTTTATGATGTTTCAAATACGAGTATATACTCACATAGATCATACATAAAGAACACTGTCTATATAGTGTCAGGCACTTTATTTATACGTAAGACCAAATAGTACTTTTTCTTTCAAAGTTTGTACAAAGTTGGTTTAAATTTCGTATTGCATACTTAGCATCGCATAGCAAGAGAAATGTTTAATAAAAATTATTCTATTTTGTTACTGTATTCGAATTTACATTGATAAATTTCCTATACTGCGGTTATTAAACAAACATACTTTTCACACACCTTCAACAAACGTTTGCTAAAAGTACACAACCATTGATTTCCCATCTAGGCCTTACCTTACCTTACGTCTACCTAGTGTAGGCCTTATGGTCTCTTGCAGTCTCCTTCATTATGTTCCTATGTCCTCTGATCCTTCCTACAGCTGAACTCCTACAAAATCCTTTCGTAAAGTTTATGCTTATCCTATCAACACGTCAATCCATCAATCCATCAATCGATCCATCAGTGTAAGGGACAGACACATTCGCCTCTTGATGAATGAATATTATAATCACTTGGGAAACGAAACAGCCACTGACAAAACACGTAAATAATTTATGAAGAATAAATTCAATCTGATATTGGTTTATCAGTAATCTTCATAGACTGTTCAAACTTTCCTGAAATGATTATGTAAATGTGGATGGTCATATCATTATTGGCTTGTGATTCACCATGGTCTTTGGATCACGTGTTGGACTCGTGATCGACAGCCATTTCCCTCCCGGAAGAGAGCTCAGAGCTCGTATATAACCGATCTATGGGTAATGCTGTGACCTTACACGCACACACACACACACAACTCCCCCCCATGAGTTGGAGTAACGACTCGCAGCGCAGCGATACTGAAATTGTTTCACCCCTGGGCGGGATTCGAGCCCGGACCTCATTGGTGGCAGCAGGGAACTCTACCAACTGCGCCACGAGTTGTGTGTGTGTGTGTGTGTGTGTGTGTGTGTGTGTGTGTGTGCACCTCAAACCTAAATCAACAAATCACAAACGCAAAACAAAAATATTCAAATCAACTCACGCTCACCAGCCTACTAAGTATTTCAGCGGCTTTGACCCATCGTTTTTCGCTCATATTTCCGAAATAACCATTCACATCAGTATGATATATTAGCACAGCCTAATTCACACCCTGCCATAATTTTTGTCGTTATAGTGCATTCACAAGTGTATTTAATTACGGCGTTTACTCTTGATATTAAGTGTGTCGTAGCCGACACCCGTGAAGTAAATCGAACAGGTGAAGTCGTGACGTCATCACAAACTACCTCGTGTATCCCAAATTCACTTGTTTGATTTACTTCACGGGTGTCGGCTACGATACACTTAATATCAAGAGTAAACACCGTAATTAGATACACTTGTGAATGCACTGTAACGTCAAAAATTATGGCAGGGTGTGAATTAGGCTGTGCTAATATACCATGCTGATGTGAATGATTATTTCGGAAATATGAGCGAAAAACGATGGGTCAAAGCCGCTGAAATACTTAGTAGTAACCTATTTCCTTTGTCTTTATAATCTTCAAACAATTTTCCTATTTTGGACCTTTTCTCCTCCCCCCTCCCCCCCATCAGACAAATGATCACAAAACTACCTAACCCAACTACACTAGTTTGATCAATAATCATCAAGCAAGATGCTGTAATGACTGCCATTTATCTTATATTATTTATTAGTTTGTTATTATCTGTTATTATTTGCTTTATTTTCGTTTATTATTAGTTATCAATCAGTTTATTATTATTTACTATTTACCTGTTTATTACTTGACCATACTTATGATGCATTTATTTTATTTATTATTATTTATATTATTATAATTTATCTATCTCTTGTTTATTTATCATTATAATTTTTTCCGCATCCGACCTAGTTATGGACCAAAAGGTCTCCTGTGGTAAGATTGTGCTCCAATTTGCCTCCATTGCAATGCACAGCAGCCGAGTAAGTAGATTCTTAAAAGTCAGAAAATTATGTATAATTGTGAAATATACAGCGGCGCCATCATCCAACGCACAACAAGAAACTTGCTACCTGACTGCAAATCTATAGCCTCGTGCTCCTTGGACAATATATCACTCCAGATGTAGCCTCGCTCTTCCCAGAAGAGAGAGGAAAAAAGAGCACGCGAGAGAGAGAAAAAAGAGAGCAGAGACAGGAGAGGGAGAGAACATAAGAATGAAGGAGACTGCAAGAGACCATAAGGCCTACACTAGGCAGATCCATGTCTATGGCCACCTGTCATCCCCAGAGAGAGAATGGGTGGGAGAGAAAGTGAAAGAGAGAGCTACAGAAAGAGACAGAGACAAAGTGAGACAGAGAGAAAGATTGAGTAAAATAAAAAGAAACAGAGACAGGGACAAAGACAGACAGATAGGCAGAGAAAGACAGATCATGCATAGACAGAGACATAAACAGAAGGACAACGAGGGGACGAGGGGTACAATGGCAGGGACAAAGGGACAAAAAGGGACACGTAGACGGAGACACAATGAGAGAGATAACGAGATAAAGCCGAGAGAGAGAGAGAGAGAGAGAGAGAGAGAGAGAGAGAGAGAGAGAGAGAGAGAGAGAGAGAGAGAGAGAGACAATGTGTCTACTCCCATCTCTCAAGGCTTCCCATCATTATTAGCTTGGGTGTTGGCCCAAAGACAATAGTCCCGAAGGTGACTGATTCAAAGAATATATTGCTAATTCGATTACTTTTAGTGTCGTACGGCGGTCGAGGCAGAGAGATGTGATTTATAATACTTAAAAAACAAAAAAAAAAAAAAATTATCGTGAGGTTGTTTATCAACAAGCACGGTGGGTATGATTTAATCGCCTTTGAGGATTTTACCGGTTCGAATCCACCCCGGTTCTCGTTACCAGGTTTTTGTTTAATCTTTAAATCATAGATCATTAGCCTGAAGGACACAGTCTTTTTATTCAAGAACTGTCGTCAGGCGATTTTATTCTTCTATTTGGTAGCCCCTAGGTAGCAAATGGGTTGAAGAGAGAGAGAATCAATATATTTTCTCATAACCTGGCAATATACATGATAAGTCATTCCAGTCCTTATCATTAATAATAATAATAATAATAATAATAATAATAATAATAACAATTATAATATCTTCTGTGTGTGTGTGTGTGTGTGTGTGCGCGTGTAATAATTAAAAATAATTATAATAAACGGTTTATTAAGTTAACAGTGATACACTGACGATATACAATTAGTTGAAATCTTAGAACTAGTGTGTATGTGTGTGTGTGTGTGTGTGTGTGTGTGTGTGTGTGCGTGTGTAATAATTAAAAATAACTATATTAAACGGTTTATTAAGTTAGCAGCGATACATTGGCGATATACAATAAGTTTAAATCTTATAACTAGTTTCAGTGTGTGTGTTTGTGTGCGAGTGTGTATCTACACACTTTCTCAATTTTCCCCCCTCTAAAGGGGGGTAGACAGCCTCTTCTATTACTATATAGGCCAACCGCTATAAATCTATGGGTGACAAGTCATGAACCAATTTCCTCCCCACACTGAAGTTTCATTTACCAAACCACCTAACGAAACCACTCTCGAAATGTTTCGAACTCTCACCCCGGAGTTCGAACTGTCACAATCGCCAGCTGTGCACACTCTCACTGCACCAGCAAAGCTCCTTATATGTACACATGCGCGCGCGTGTACACACACACACAGTGTACAAACATGTATACAAGAATGCATACACACACGCACAAATGTACATACGGAGTATGAATTTATCTCTTAATTTCTTTCAATAATAATTAATGAAAACATTAAGTCCTTTATTGGGAAAGGAGATCTTGGTTTAAATGGAAACAAATGATAACGAATTGGTATGTGTGTGGGCTCAGAGCTTATTTTGGTCCTTTGGGTAACCATGTAGTCTAATTTACACACATTGATCCACTTACTCAAAAGGAATAGTAACGACTTGCAGCATTAGCGAATTATTTTTCTTGCCGCGAGCGCGGTGTGAACTTGGTATATTAACACGGGTATGTGTGTGTGTGTGTGTGTGTGTGTGTGTGTGTGTGTGTGTGTGTGTGTGTGTGTGTGTGTGTGTGTGTGTGTGTGTGAGAGAGAGAGAGAGAGAGAGAGAGAGAGAGAGAGAGAGAGAGAGAGAGAGAGAGAGAGAGAGAGAGAGAGAGAGAGAGAGAGAGAGAGAGAGAGAGAGCGTGTGTATGTGCGCGTTCGCGCGCAACAATCAACAGCAATTCATAAAAAGCCGCTTTCTTCTCGGTGAACCAGCATCAGGTTTCACGATTCTTGGACCGAGGACGAACAGCGGATGATTTTGGCATCATTCACGGGGGACATTGATGGTACAAGCAAATATATTTATATATAACCAAAGCCCTCAGTGGGATTCGAACCCTTGGCAAGTGTCTGCGCTTCAAATGACCTCCATTCTCGGCCACTGCACCCGAGAGGTAGAGATAGAGATAGAGAGCGAGCCTTCATGAGCAGTCAGAATTTGAGGACTTATGTGATTTGATCCTAAGAACCCACTGTTCTGTTATTTTAACAACTTCCCTGCAAAAAGTCCAGATAAAAATAAATAAATAAATAATTCTATACATTTATTACAAGAGGTTGAATCCCACTAAAAGAATTAAGGTTTTATACGATAATTATCAATTAAGATTATGATGCACAATTCATGGACATACTGTGTATGTTTGTGTGTATTTGTGTGTGTGTGTGTGTGTGTGTGTGTGTGTGTGTGTGTGTGTGTGTGTGTGTGTGTGTGTGTGTATTCACCTTGGTATTTCACCTTGGTCTTTGGATCACGTGTTGGACTCGTGATCGACAGCTATTTCCCTCCCGGAAGAGAGCTCAGAGCTCGTATGACCGATCTATGGGTAATGCTATGACCTTTCACACACACACACACACACACACACACACACACACACACACACACACAACTCCCCGCCCACGAGAGTCAGAGTAACAACCCGAAGCACAGCGATACCGAAATAATTTCGGCCCTGGGCAGGATTCGAACTGGGGACTGCGAGCACTACCGTACTTCCCAGTCCATCGCTCTACCAACCGCGCCACCGAGTCGTGTGTGTGTGTGTGCGTGTGCGCGCGCGTACTTACCATATTTACCTAAATATAGTCTCTTACTCTTCAATTACCATACTTAGATTTGAATTCATTGTTCTATCTTGGGCTTTATCACCTACGCTATTCCAGGTATTTATGCATATGTAAAGAAAACGGCATTTCTTCACATCCTTTTGAACATTTAAACATTTAGTCATTCTCATTTTCTTCTCGTGACCTCTTAAGCCCTCCCATCCTTAATATCTTTTTTTAATGGGTGTGCGTGTGTGTGATTCACCATGGTCTTGGATCACGTGTTAGACTCGTGATCGTCAGCCATTTCCCTTTCGGAAGAGAGCTCAGAGTTCATATAAGACCGATCTATGGGTAATGCTGTCACTTTACACGCATACACACACACAACTCCCCGCAAACGAGAGTTGGAGTACCTACTCGCAGCGCAGCGATACTAAAATTATTTCACCCCTGGGCGGGATTCGAACCCGAACCGCCGTAGTGGCGGCCGGGAACTCTACCAACTGTGTGTGTGTGTGTGTGTGTGTTTCATCACGGCCTTGGATCATGTGTTGCATTCATGATCGACAGTTAATGCCTTCTCCGATGAGAGCTAATAGCATTTATAATCCTACCAATAAGCAATGCTTCGACCCTTCACACACGTGTCATCCCCTTGCTCAAGGGGGATAGTAACGACGTCAGCATCAGCGAAAGCTTTTCCCGCCGCGAGAGCGGTGAGTTCTCAGGATCTCAAGCGTGGGAGTAAGTCGCGGGTTAGGTCATCTTCATCGCGCGTGACAAACGACCTCAAATATACTAAGTCTTAATGGGATCCTTACCGCTAAAACCCACACAAACACTGACCACAGAACACATTATGCAAGGCAAGTAACCGCTCGAATTATGTCATGTCGACGTCAGCAAAATGAGTCACAATTTCCTTCCCACAAAATGACGTTAAGAGGGAGAGAGAGAAAAACAAACATTTCGTTGAAACTTTCCCAATGCAGACGTATATCCTTTCATCTTAGACCACCGTTACGCTACCACATCCACCACCACCATTTCGTAGGCTCAAGAATGCGGGTTTCAAGAAATGGGCTTCTCTCCATCCCCCCCCCCCTCCACCTCCTATTCTTCCATGGTCACAATTTATCTTTATCTTCATCTGCATCAGTGTCATTATCATTATCATAATCATCACTAGGGAAAGGAAGAGGAGGAGGAGAGGTGGAAGGAAATGAAGTGGAAAAGGTGAGCAGAGAGAGAGAGAGAGAAGAACGATGAGGTAAAGAAGAATTAGAAATAATCAAAGGAAAAAAAGGCAAAGTAACCGACGGAGAGGGCAAAAAAGAAGAAAAAGAAGAAAAAGAAGATGAGGACAGCCCACGGTTCCATTTATCGTCCGACCCTAACCCTTCGTGAAGAAGAAGAAAAAAAAAAGAGAGAAAGAGCGATAGAGATCCCTACGTCACTAACCCTTAATACCTGCGACAGCGGCGGCTGCGGCAGAGACGCGGCACACTTTGATCATTCTATTCCATCTAACACAGTAACACCATTGTATACCTACGGTTTAACCCGAATGCGATAACCCCACACAAATCCATTTCCACAGATCCCTTTCTGCTAAAAGAGGCGGGATCCACGTCGAACGTGCCACAGCAGCACGCCCTGTTTGTGTGTGTGTACATATATCAGCCTCGTTCAACGCGTCACACCTCACCGGAGCACTGTTGTCGTTGACCAGCGATGGATTGCCATAAGCAAACACACACACACACACATACCTGTTCACCGCACTACTTTTGTATATATACATGCTTCTCTCTACTATGTAACGCATCTGCTTAAGAGGATCACAGATAGTGATCGAAATACACGGATTTCTTTACTTTCGTCTATTCTTCTCCGAAAGTGGGTCAATATTATATACATATATATATATATATATATATATATATATATATATATATATATATATATATATATATATATTGCTTCAATAGGAGAGAAATTCCCAAATTCTGGGTCACGTCCCAGGACCCTACCGAAGTAACTCCCATGACATGACGGCGTGCATGACATCATCCACGTCACACTTATCGAGCTGCATTCAATTGCGACGCGACACTCAAGTGATGTGTCACAGCGCGGCCGTCTTGATGACGTTATCAAAATCATCTGACAACTTGATGCCCTTATCACCGTGACGTGACAGTGACATGAAGACAATATCTGTGACGTTATGCCATGACTTTAGGCCGTGACGTAGGCTCAGCAGCAATGCGATAAGTTCAGATAAGAGTTAACAGACTGACAGACTAATGACTTGAGGTTCTTGCCGGTGCCAGCCCCGAAAAAGAAAAAAATAAGATAAATAAAAATAAAATGACAATAATAATATAAAATAATAATAATAAATAAAATCATAATAAATGAATGGACTAAAATAAAGATAATAAACAAATCAATAAGTATAAATATAATATATATATATATATATTTATATATATATATATATATATATATATATATATATATATGCTGACTCCCACAGGAACGTATGCACACACAAAACACACCATATGTTTATCGACTATGCTTCACCACCGCTTCTATCCTAATGAGCAATTTCTCACGCCCCTGCCCTGCGTCATCTTACAGATCATATTCTGGTTTAGTGAGTCAAGCCTAAGTACAATATACTGTTCATTATACAATACATTGTATAAAGACACATGTATAAACTTTCCTTCATCCACTGTCTCTTGTAACAAAGTCCTCGCTGTGTGTGTGTGTGTGTGTGTGTGTGTGTGTGTGTGTGTGTGTGTGTGTGTGTGAGTGTGTGTGTGTGAGAGAGAGAGAGAGAGAGAGAGATATTATATTAAATCATGTGCTTGACTCGTGACTGACAGCTAATACCCTCTCGAAAGAGAGCTCAATAGTTCATATATGGCCCGGTCTGTGTGGGTACTCCTGTAACCTTATATACACGCGTGTGCATGTATGTGTGTGTGCATGTATGTGTGTGTGCGTGCGTGTGTGCGTGTGTGTTCTATGAAGCCACGACATTCCTGAATTTCAGCTTCAGGCCATAAAAGGCAACTAGTCCATTTTCTCGAGAAAAAAATCTGATTACGTCAATATTTTTAATTTGTTTATTTTCACTTGCGGGTTCTCCACTTCTCTCCTGATTACCCATGATGCATTCTTTTCTCACGAGGGTCACGTGATTCTACTAATGAAGTTGTACAATCTTCTTCAGAACTTCATACAATATACATTTATGACAGATGGGTCTATATTGATTAACACACTATGTCCATCTTACTAACAAGGGTTTCTGAAACTATGCTACAAGTTCCCAGCTGCCACTACGGAGGTCCGGGTTCGAATCCCGCCCATGGATGAAATAATTTCAGTACCGTTGCGCTGCAAGTCGTTACTCCAACTCTCGTGGGCGGGGAGATGGATATGTGTGTGTGTGTGTGTGTGTGTGTGTGTGTGTGTGTGTGTGTGTGTGTGTGTGTGTGTGTGTGTGTGTGTGTGTGTGTGCGCGTGTAAGGTCACAGCATTACCCATAGATCAGTTATATATGAGCTCTGAGCTCTCTCCCGGGAGGAAAATAGCTGTCGATCAAGAGTCCAACACGTGATCCAAAGACCATGGTGAATCACACACAAGCATACACACCCACACACGCGCACACAAACACAAAATATTAAAATACAAATACATTATCTTATCAAACAATTTCCATGATAAAAGGTTTATCTCGTTAAATGCATTTTATTATCTGAAAATGAAGAAGTTCAGTCAAAAGCCGACACTGTGTATCTGACCCCGTCACCTTTGCCCCTAGTTATGTACTATCAGAAGTAATAGGTAACCGATAGCTGTGGAACTCGAACCTGGGAATATTTATAGCAAAGCGCGAGCGAATCCAAAGTGATAAGGCGATGCCCATGACAAAAAGAAAGAAAAAAAATAAATCAATCAATCAATAAAAAAAAAAAAATCAATCAATCAATGAAATGAAAATAAATAAAAATAAATAAAATGAAATAATATTATAATTAATAAACGAATAAATAAATAAATAAATAAATAAAATGATGTGTTTTCTATTCTACGCCTCAACTCAATTCCTCACGAGTATAAAGCAAACACACGAATATACAGAACAAAATACATAAAAATAAAAACATCAACACCATTATAATTTCCCTAGAGCACTGATATGTACAGCCACGGACAAAAGTACATGGTACAGCATCGCCTAGTTGCTCAATGGCATCTGGCCAAGTTAAACCAGTTCTAGTGCTCAGTGTTACTGCAAGATAAAGTGACACGTCACCAGTGTGATTGTTCATGTGAACAAAATACGTACATGGTAGTGTGTGATGATTGGTTTGACGACTTCGCCACGTTGTACTGGCGATGATACTAGAAAGTGTGATACTAGTCGATACTAGTTATCATCATCGCACGCTGGCGACCACTTAACTTTATATATGTAATCAGGGGAACACGACAAGTGTTGGAGATTATCCATAAACACACACACACATACATACACACACACACACACACACACACACACACACACACACACGACACGATGGCACAGTGGATATAGTTCCCGGCCGCCACTACGGCTGTCCGGGATCGAATCCCCCAGGGATGAAATAATTTCAGTACCACTGCGCTGCGAATCGTTACTCCAACTCTCGTGGGATGGGAGTTGTGTGTGTGTGTGTGTGTGTGTGTGTGTGTGTGTGTGTGTGTGTGTGTGTGTGTGTGTGTGTGTGT
Organism: Oratosquilla oratoria; assembly: GCF_046742065.1. Taxonomy (NCBI): domain Eukaryota; kingdom Metazoa; phylum Arthropoda; class Malacostraca; order Stomatopoda; family Squillidae; genus Oratosquilla; species Oratosquilla oratoria. The sequence continues at coordinate 22,865,546 of NC_134816.1, read as the reverse complement.
GTGTGTGTGTGTGTGTGTGTGTGTGTGTGTGTGTGTGTGTAAGGTTACAGCATTACCCATAGATCGGTCATACATATGAACTCTGAGCTCTCTTGCGGGAGGGAAATAGCTATCGATCACGAGTCCAACACGTGATCCAAGACCATGGTGAATCACACACCCACGTCTCGACGGTGCAGTGGTACCATTCTCGACCTTTAATTCAGCAGAGTTCGAATCCCGCTCGCGGCTGAAAAAAAGCATCGCTGCACTGCGAGCCGGTACTCCGACCATATATGAGATCTGATTTCTTACCAAGGAGGGGTATCACTGTCCACCATGTGATCTAAGACCGTCGTGAATACAAAATAATAATGATAATGATGATGATGATGATGATGATGATGATATGGTTATATGATGATATGTGATATTATTATATGATGGTATGATGATGATGATGATGATATGATGGTATGTTGATGATGATATGATTATATGATGATATATTAATAATGATGATGATATGGTTTAACGTCACAAACTCCCCCCTATTGGAAGGCTAGGACGGTGCCCCTTACAGATGACTTTGTAGCGTGGAATTTAAATAAACCATGCCCTTGGTTCTTCAACTTCGCCGGTGGCAGGATTCGAACCGCCATCCCCCTCGACCTTCGCCGCAAGTAACGACGCCCTAACCCGCTCAGCCAGCGATCTTCCAAATAAATAATCATAGTAATAAATAATAATAATGACTGATAATAGTGATAATAATAAATGAATAAAGTAAAACATGTGGGCACCCTTCCATCAACCTCCACCTCCAAACCACGCGATTAGTTCCCTTAATTGCCTCGTCATCTGACCTGGCGCCGGCCTGGCCGTCCCATGGGCCTCCCCCTCCCCCTCCCATCCCACCTCGTCCTTGGGGAGACCCGGGTCCTTCTCGAGGACGTACCCAAGGCCCAAGTAGGACCTCACATCTTCAAGTGGCGCTGACGGCCGAAGGAGGAGGTCGCAAAAAAAAAAAAAAAAAAAAAAAAAAAGGCGCCCATCCCCACGCCCACCTCGATGCAAACGTGGGAAATTGGGCGTGAGTTGCTGTGGGCGCCAGCGGCGACGGGTTGGCGTCGTTTCGCCTCGCGAACAAGAGGTCTAAAGAGAGGACTGTAGAGGATATATTCTCCATCCTTTTATGGTTGTGTATCTCCTCGAGTTCAATTATTTGAGTCTTCAAGTCCCAGACAGAAAAAAGAATAAATAAATAAATTAAATAAATAAATAAATAAAATACACAGATATAAATTGATGAAAAACAAATTAATAAAGGTAAATAAACAAATAAATCAATCAATCAATAAAGACATTTTCTCCCCTTAGGTCCGACACAAAATAAATAAAATAAATAGATAAATAAAATAAATATATAAATCAATAAAAACTGAGATATGGATATAACGCCCATACGCAACAAACTTTGACGAAAAAAAAATATTCACGAGTTTACAACGTGGCAAGGCAATTATAACGTATCACAGAATTACTACTCCATTTTCAGGTACCATCATTCGCATCATGCAATTTTGCACCCAGAGAGAGTAGGGAGTGGGGGAGAGAGACAAAGAGAGAGGGATGGGATAGGGAGAGAGGGGGTAGAGAGAGAGAGATAAAGAGAGAGGGAGGGGGTGGGGAGAGAGAGGGAGGGGGTGGGGAGAGAGAGGGAGGGGATGGGAAGAGAGAGGGAGGAGATGGGGAGAGAGGGGTAGGGGGTGGGGAGAGAAAGGGAGGGAGAGTGAGAGGGAGGGAGAGAAAGGGAGGGAGAGAGAGAGGGAGGGAGGGAGAGAGAGAGAGGGAGGGAGAGAGAGAGAGAGAAAGGGATGGGGCAGAGAGAGAGAGAGAGACAGGAAGAGAGAGAGAAGGAGAGAGTGAAAGAGTGAGTGAGCGTGCGAGTGCGTGTTCAATTAACAAGTATAAGGTGTGTTAATCACGTAAGAAGAACTACACACTTAATAGGATATGACACACACACACACAGTATTAGATACACACCTCTTAGGACGTATAGGACCTTGACGTGTAGGATGTATGGGCGTGTACCATAGAAGGACTCGGATGTGTAGGAAGAAAGGCGAGTAAATGGGTTGCATGAAGGATCTGTACACTAAAGATCAAATGAAAAGCGAAGGAATAGGACAGAGATCTATGCGAGGATATAGAAATTTGGGAGGTAAGATATTCTCGCTTTCATGTCCCCCGCCACCACTACATGGACTGCAACATCAAGACATCCGCCTTAAAAAAAAAAAAAAAAAAAAAAAAAATTATATATATATATATATATATTATATATATATATGCAAAGTAGACCACTTGGAAAAAGAAACTAACGAAGCAGAGCGCTTTCGTATATTACATCTTCAGTGCACTGAAGATGTAATATACGAAAGCGCTCTGCTTCGTTAGTTTCTTTTTCCAAGTGGTCTACTTTGCATAAGTGAACACACGTACCCGTGTTCTTATTAGCATATATATATATATATATATATATAATAATAATAATAATACCAATAATAACAATTAATGAAGAAGACAGCTTCCTTACACCATTTCCTCTATATTCTGCCCTTCTGACGATCAGAGTTGTAATCGTGAAATAATATATTCACACACACTCGAGGGCAGCTTCCGTCCAGCCTCGGGCGCGACAAGCTTGACTATCCCAATAAACACTAAAGAAGCCTTGTATACAAGAGCAACATCTCCCCACTCACGGGTGTTTGATTGGTTAGGCTCAAGCACAACATGGACGTGGACAACGGAGGCCGTCATGCTTCACAAAGAGAACACAGGATCGTTATCGAAACATGATTAGGATTCGTGTAAAAAGTGGAAAGGGTTTCCAAGGGAGG
>NC_134816.1:22855158-22857658 GCF_046742065.1 Oratosquilla oratoria | reverse complement strand
TAAATTTTTCATTTATTTATCAGTTTATTATGAATGCTACTGAGGCAGTCTGTTCACCACATCATCTCAAAGCTTCATTCCCAAATCCACCCACACTTCTTCCACTTTGAAAGGAAGGTTAATCAATTAACACGAAAACTGACCCCCAATATAGTCGTGCTCCGGAGCACCAGATTGGCTACCATTCGGGGATTGGCTGGTTGACACCACCGACATGACGTCATCATTCCGTTTGGGTCGCGACGCCGTTGAGTCACGCTGACCGACCAATGTCCTTTTTCTTCTTCTTCTTCTTCTTCTTCTCCTCCTCTTCATCTTCCCACACAAAACCTCTCCCAACTCATCACAGACACCTACACAAATCACAAAAAACACTTGAAATACGCCAACTACATTAACAACACTCCCTTAATTAGAAGGGAAGTCTTAAGTCTACATGAAAAAACAAACAATTACTATCTACCTCCTACACTCCAACCCACGCTAGACACGAACGATTAACCTTTACGGGTCTTTCCAAAGCGACTTTTTTATTCTCATTTTTTTCCAACTCATAACCACAATCATGAGCATTTACCAACAGCTATGCAAATATATCACCCACGTATTAAACTACTCATAACATAATTCTACATCCACACTAGTGACTGATGGACTACATAAATAAATTTCTATTTTCCCTACCTCTTCTTAAGCCACACTGTCACTTAACTGGACAATAAATCCAGCTTAATCCACTTAAAACTGTATTTTGCATCCATCATGTCGAGTTGTATGTGCTTATAAAGACGTCTTTGTTTTTCCTCCTTTCTCACACATTCTGTGATTCATCTGGGCAATTTGTCGAGCGAGAAGTTTATGAAGCGTAAATATATCAACACTTAACTTGTAAATCAATCTTGAAAAATAAATAAATAAAAAATCGTCAACAGTCGAGTTGACGGACTTTTATTTGAATTTGAATGCAACGGTAATTAACGGGTCTTTTTTTGTAATTTGAATTTGAATGCAACGGTAATTAACGGTCATAGAGAATTTTCTATTCAGAAATAGATAGTTCACTCTCTCCCACTGCCTCTCAACTATACAGTCATCTTGAAAGTGTCAAATCAAAAATGGCTCATTGTAACATCAACCTCAACCCTTTCTAATAGATGACGGTTAGAAATAAATAAAATGGGAATAGGAATGGAAGAATGAAACATAAAAAATAAAGACAGAGAGGAGAGAAAAATTATTAAGAAAAGGAAAAGGGAGAAGAAAGAGAACGAAAAATTAGAAAAAGGAAAAATCAAGAAAAAGGGAGAAGGAAAGGAAGAAAGAAAATCAAAGTGAGAACGAAAGAAAAGCAGAAGGAAGGGAAAAGGGAAATGAAGGATGACAGAATGAAAGGTAGAAGGAAGGTAAGAAGGAAAGGGGGAAGGATGGGAGGAAGGAAAGGGGAAAGGAAGGGAAGAAAGAATTAATGAAAGGCAGAAGGAAGAGGGGAAGGGAAGAAAGAATGAAAGTCAGAAAGAAGGAAGGAAGGAAGGAAGGGAGGAAGAAAGTAGGGAAGGGAAGAAAGAATGGAGAGAGAGAGAGAGAGAGAGAGAGAGAGAGAGAGAGAGAGGAGAGAAGTAGAGAGCCAGAGAGAGAGAAAGAGAGGAGAGAGAGAATCCCACTCAGCCACATCGATAGCTCTGCTTGCCAATTCCATTCACTTAAGGGAGACCCCCCTATCCCACCCCCTTCCCCAAAGAAACTCCCTACACAACAAACACCCCTTGCGTTGTTGCCACATCTCTCCTCCTTTATCGTATCTACCGACTGACGATTCTATTCAGGTTTTCAACGCCCTATGGTCCCCCCACACCACAAGACATTCCAGATTACCTTTTGACCTCATCCTTCCTACACATTGACACAATGAGCAATTTCGACTACATTTTGGATCTTACGTAGAAAACAAAGAAAATAATAACAATAATAGAATTATAATAAAATAATAAAAATACATAAATCAATAAACACATAATACAACATGAGCAATTTCGACTATATTTTGAATCCTACACAGAAAAAGAAAAAAGGAAAAAAATAATTAAGTGATATTAATAATAAAATGATAATAATAATACATATACAAATGAATAAACACAGCACTTAAATGAAATATAAATTAATAAAGTTTCCATACAATAAAATAAAACAAAAATATTTATAAAACGAAATACAACGAACGATAAATAAAACAAGACCAATAAGATAAAGAAATAAAATAAATTATTCTAAAAATAAACAAACATTTCCTGAGATAGACAAAGACCACTTGAGCCAGCCAGCCCTTCAACTCTACGTCAATCCAGAGGGTTCGAACCGGTCCGGTCGATGACTCGACTCCACCCGAAATAGAAACGAACCTATATTTCTCCACACCACCTCGTTTGAATAATTATATGGGTTGAAAAAATAACACACACACACACACACACACACACACACACACACACACACACACACA
>NC_134816.1:22832658-22850158 GCF_046742065.1 Oratosquilla oratoria | reverse complement strand
GGGGGACGAGGAGGTGGAGGGGGAGGGGGAGAAGAGGAGGGGGACGAGGAGGTGGAGGGGAAGAAGAGGGAGGAGGGGGATGGAAGAAGAGGAGGTGGAGGGGAGGAGGGGAAGGAGGAGGAAGAGGAAGAGGAGGGGAGGACGAGAAGGAAGAGAAGGACGAGGAAAAGAAGGAGAAGGATGATAATGAAGATGGGGAGGTGAGAGAGGAGGAAGAGGAGTAGGAGGACGAGGGGGAGGAGAAGGAAGAGGAGTATGATGAGGAGACAGGGGAGGAGAAGGAAGAGGAGTATGATGAGGAGACAGGGGAGTAGGAGGAAGAAGAGTAGAAGGAAGAAGAGGAGGAAGAGGAGGAAGAGGAGAAGGATGAGAAGGAGGAGGAAGAGGATGAGAAGGAGGAGGAAGAGGAGGAGGAGGAGAAGGAGGAGGAAGAGGAGGAGGAGGAGAAGGAGGAGGAAGAGGAGGAGGATGAGAGGAGGGAGGAGGAGGATGAGAAGAAGGAGGAGGAGGAGGAGGAGGGGAAGAGGAGGATATGTGTAGAAATGGGAGAAAATTGTGTAGCAGAGATGGAAAGCAGCTGAGTGTGCAGAGGGGGCATAGGCCATGTGCATCCGGGCTGGGAGAGAGATAAGGAGAAGAGGGGAGAAGAGGGGAGAAGAGGGGAGAAGTGAGGTTGTCAAGGGGAGATACAAGTACGTAGAGGGGGGAGATACGGGTACAAAGTAGGGAGAAGATATAAGGAGGGACGAAATTAGGGGGAAGGGAAGGGAAGGGGTGTGATAAAGGGAGATTAACAGTAGATAGACCCATAAAGGCCTAAGACGTAAGTGTATGGGTGAGTGGGGGGAGGGGAGGAAAGTGTGGGGGGGATATGAGGGGAGGAAGTAGAATAAGGAGAGGAAACCAGATGAAGCGGTGAGGCGAGGGGAGGAGAGGGGAGGGGAGAGAAGGGGGAGAGGAGGGAAGGGGAGAGGAGGGGAGAGAAGGGGGAGAGGAAGGGAAGGGGAGAGGAGGGAGAGGGGAGGGAAGAGGAAGGGAAGAGGGAGGGGAAGGGAAGGGGAGATGAGGGGAGGGGAGATGAGGGGAGGGGAGAGGAGGGGAGGGGAGATGAGGGGAGGGGAGATGAGGGGAGGGGAGATGAGGGGAGGGGAGATGAGGGGAGGGGAGATGAGGGGAGGGGAGAGGAGGGGAGGGGAGAGGAGGGGAGGGGAAAAGAGGAGAAGAGGGGAGGGGAAGGGGAGAGGAGGGGAGGGGACGGGAGAGGAGATGGGGAGAGGGGATGGAGAGAGAAGGGGAGAGGGAGAGGAGGGGAGAGGAGGGGGAGGGGAGGGGAAAAGAGGAGAGAGGTGAGGGGGAGAGGGAGGGGGAGAGGAGGGAAGGGGAATGGAAGGAAGGGGAGAGGAGGGAAGGGGAATGGAAGGAAGGGGAGAGGAGGGAAGAGGAGGGAAGGGGAGAGGAGGGAAGGGGAGAGGGGGGAAGGGGAGAGGAGGGGAGAGGAGGTGAGGGGGAGAGGGAAGGGAGAGGGAAGGGAGAGGGAGGGGAGAGGAGGGAAGGGGAGAGGAGGGGAAAAGAGGGGAGAAGAGGGGAATGACTGTGGAATTGGGAGACGATGTAAGAGAAGACAAGTAAAGCTTTGCAGAGGATCATCCGATAAGACCGGTCCAAGTGGACTCTTCGAGGTCCTCAAAATTCAAGGGGAAATGGGCAAAAGAGGGGAAATGGGTAAAAGAGGAGAAATAGATTCAGAAACTGAGGTCGCACAGAGAGAAGGGGGGACGGAACGGAAAGAGGATAATGAAAGAGGAGATGAGGAACACAAAGAGGGGAAGACGTACAAAGAGGGCGAGGGAATACAAAGAGAGGGGAGAAGGACCTTAGTAAGTCGAAGGAGCACAAAGAGCGAAGAGGGAGAGCAGCGAGGGGAGAGGGAGGGGAAAAAGGGGAGAGGGAGTGCAAAGAAGGGAGAGGGAGGGGAAAAAGGGGAGAGGGAGTGCAAAGAAGGGAGAGGGAGAGGGAGGGGAAAGAGGGGAGAGGGAGGACAAAGAGGGGAGAGGGAGGGGAAAGAGGGGAGAGGGAGGGGAAAGAGGGGAGAGGGAGGGCAAAGAGGGGAGAGGGAGAGGGAAGGGGAAAGAGGGGAGAGGGAGGGGAAAGAGAGGAAAGGGAGAGCAAAGAGGGGAGAGGGAAGGCAGCGAGGGGAGAGGGAGGGCAAAGAGGGGAGAGGGAGGGCAAAGAGGGGAGAGGGAGGGCAAAGAGGGGAGAGGGAGGGCAAAGAGGGGAGAGGGAGAGGAAAGAGGGGAAGAGGGAGAGGAGAAGAGGGAAAGAGGGAGGGAGAAGAGGGAGAAGAGGGAGGGAGAAGAGGGAGGGGAAAGGGGGGAGAGGGAGGGGAAAGGGGGGAGAGGGAGAGGAAAGAGGTCAAAGAGGGGAGAGGGAGGGGAAAGAGGGGAGAGGGAGGGCAAAGAGGGGAAGTGACTACGAGGGGAGAACCAGTAAGTTGACTGTTCCAAGGTACAAAGTCCCTCTGCAGGGTTAAAGACCCTCAGGGGAGTCAACCTTCCACAGTCAAGTGTCTTCAATCCGGTTTTCTGTTGCGAGTGATCGATCTGGAGGAGCTAAGACGGGGAGGAGGGGGAGGGGGAGGGGGAGGGGGGGAGGGGTATGGGAGGGAACGGGAGAGGGAGGGGTATGGGAGGGAGGGGGGAGAGGGAGGGGGAGGGGAGGAGTATAGGAGGGAGGGGAGGGAAGGGGAGAGGGAGGGAAGGAAAGGAAAGAGGGAGGGGAAGAGGAGGAAGGAAGGGATGGGAGATTGGATGGATGGGGGAGGGAGGAAGGAAGGGTGGGGGAGAGGGAGTGAGGGAGGGGAGAGAAGAGGAAGGAAGGGGAGGGAGAGGGAAGGAAGGGGGACGGGGAGGGGAGAGGGAAGGAAGGGGGACGGGGAGGGGAGAGGGAAGGAAGGGGGACGGGGAGGGGAGAGGAACAGGAGAGTTGACCACAAGAAAGGGGAAAGGGGGAAAGGGGGAAAGGGGGAAGGGAAGGGTAGAGGATCTATAAAAAAGGGAAAGGGGAAGGTAATAGGAAGACAGATGAGAGGACCTAAAAGAAAGGGAAAGGGGGAGGGGAACAGGATAGGGACAGGCAAACAGACCCATAAGGGGAAATGAGTAGAATTACGAAAATCGAACAGAAGAAGGGGAAAGAGGGGAACAGAGGGGAACCCTAAAAGAGGGGAAACTCGAAGATTGAGGATAATTAATTTTGAGTATAATTAGAAAGTTAGAAAATTAGAAGAAAAAAAAAATTAGCAAAAGCAAAATCGGAGAGAGGACAACCATGGAAATGTCTGGAAATGGGGACAAATAAACAGAACGAAGAATCTATAAGAGAATGATCAAGAAAATGAGGACAAGAGCAACAACAAGAGAAGACAATGGGCGGAAACGGGGGAGTTTGGGACACTGGAGAAGTGTAACAAGGACAGAGAAAGGGATCCAAAGAGGGAGTGGGGAGGATATGGGAGCGGAACAGATTAGAGTGAGTGAGTGAGTGAGTGAGTGAGTGAGTGAGTGAGAGAGAGAGAGAGAGAGAGAGAGAGAGAGAGAGAGAGAGAGAGAGAGAGAGAGAGAGAGAGAGGGAGGGGGGGTGGAATGAGACCATACCCCCCCAAAAAAAAAAAAATAATAATAATAATAATAAATAGAAAATATGGGAGCAAAGGCTAGTACAAGGTACAGCTAAGAGAATATATTGCAACAAAAAAACGGAGAGCGAGACCCTAACCCAAAAAATAAATAAATAAATAAATAAATAAAATAAATAAATAAAAATAAATAAATATAATAAATAAACAAAATATAAAATAAAACAATTCACGTGTCCAATCGTAATACACCGTACCACGTCATCATCTGTACCTCAAAATTTATTTTTCTATTTATTTATCTATTTATTTATTTATCAATCTTATCTGCGTCGACGTTATGGCGACCCACACACACATCTTCAGGGCCATCGTGGTAACCAGACCGTCCACCCTTGCCACGCAGTGGAACGAGTATAGCCTTTGTTTGTTGCTAAACAATACTGACGTTATGCCAACACTTCCTGTAGATTGCGATTTGAAAATCAACAGCTTGAAGACAATAGTTACGGAAACTGATGATGGATAAGTTAACTTGGTCAAGTTAATTTGGTGAGGTTAACTTGGTAAGGCATCTTGGTAAGGTTAACTTAATGAGGATAACTTAGCAAGGTTAATTTAAGGTTAACCTAGTAAGGTTGACCTAGTAAGGTTAACCTAGTAAGATTAACCTAGTAAAGTTAATTTGGTAAGGTTAACGTAATAAGGTTAATTCAGTAAGGTGCACTTTGTAAGGTTAACTTGGTAATCCTAACTCGATAATGTTAACACGTTAAAATCAACTTGATAAGGTTAAGGTAGCAAAGTTAACTTAGTACGATACTTTTGGCCATACTGTTGTACTGCCATCTGATAGAGAGAGAGAGAGAGAGAGAGAGAGAGAGAGAGAGAGAGAGAGAGAGAGAGAGAGAGAGAGAGAGAGAGAGAGAGAGAGAGGGGATGGGGAAAAGGAGAGGGGGAGAGAGGGAGATGGGGAGAAGGAGAGGGGGATAGAGAGGAGAGAGAGGAGAGAAGGAGAGAGAGGAGAGAGAGATGGAGAGAGAGAGAGAACAGAGAGTACGACGCCAGGTGGTGTTTATCTATACGAGGAAGATCGTCATCGTTTTCCTGTGGGGACAAAAGCGACACAGGACACAACCAGAGGACAATGGCTTTAACAAGGGTGACGCAGGCAAGGTCATCATATTAAGACAACAGGGCAGGACTCGTAGTAATGGATTTAAACTGGTTTACGGAGGAAATAGACAAGAACTGGTTTACTAACAAAGTGGTTCGAATGGAATAGACTTAGTAACCATGTAGTAGTGAGCGCTGAAACTATCAGTTGTTTTAAGAATCGGTCAGACAAATTTATGGATGGGGGATGACAGGTGGTAATGGACATGGAACTGCCTTGTGTGGGCCTTATGGTCCCTTGCAGTCTCCTTCATTCTTATGTTGTTTTAGGAGATGAAATAACTTTATGGTTAGGGATGACAGGTGCTAAGGGACATGGAACTTCCCAGTGTAGGCCTTATGGCCTCTTACAGTCTCCCCCATTTATACGTTCTTATGTATTTAAAGAAACAAAGAGAATATCAACTAAACTACTAAGAGTAGGAGGAGAGCTACAAGTGGATAGCTCAAAGAAGAAAGAGCACGAAATTAATAATAAATAAAAATAGAGATTAAGTAATTAAATAAATGAATTAATAAATAAATAATGGAAGACGGAGGACACTCACGAACGAGACTTAACAATGGAGTACAATGGAACACTATGTTATAACACATTTGTAAATATACACTTAAAACCCACTATCGTTGAAATAATATCAGAATTTCAGGAGATCCGAATATTTCGACTACTATCTGTAGTCCTCTTCATTCTGCTGAAGAGGATCACAGATAGTAGTCGAAATATATGGATTTCCTGTACTTCTGTACTCCGATAGTGGGTTTCAAGTGTATAATGGAGTACAAGTTTCATTTAATCTTTTTCGCTGCTTAGCGGGTTTCCCCTTGGCTGAATAAAATCGCTTGACGGCAGGAAATTTGACTTAGCCAAAGACAACAAACTCCTCTCCCCCCTCGGTCAAATGAGAACAGCATCCCTTAATACCAAAGATATCAAGATCTTTAAGCGTGCCGTTAGGTCAGGTCAGGTCAGGTAAGGTCAACTGGAGGTCGACATGAATGGCAAATGGTTCAACAGCGCTCCATAAATTTGAGCGAAGTCACGATGATATGTTACCCCGAGAGGGAAAGGAAGGACAGTTGGGAGAAGAGAGAGTGGACGACCGAAGGAGATTGAGGTAGAAAGGAGGTGAAGGGTAAAGGGAGTGGGAGAGTGGGAGTGAATGAGAAGGTGGGAGTGAAAAAGAGAGTGGGGAAAAAGAGGAGAAGAGGAAGGAGGAAGGAAGAAGAGTAAGGAGGAGGGAAGAAGAGGGAGTAGGAGGGAAGAAGAGGGAGTAGGAGGGAAGAGGAGGAAGGAGGGAAGAAGAGGGAGGAGGGAAGAAGAGGAATGAGGAGGGAAGAAGAGGGAGGAGGGAAGAAGAGGGAGGAGGGAAGAAGAGGAAAGAGGAGGGAAGAAGAAGGAGGAAAAAAGAGGGATGAGGAGGGAAGAAAAGGGAGGAGGAGGGAAGAAGAGGGAAGAAGAGGAAGGAGGAGGGAAGAAGAGGAAGGAGGAGGGAAGAAGAGGAAGGAGGAGGGAAGAAGAGGGAGGAGGAGGGAAGAAGAGGAAGGAGGAGGGAAGAAGAGAGAGAAGGGAAAAAGAGGGGAGGAAAGGGACGAGATGGGAAGGAAAGAGGAAAGAGGAGAAAGGAGGAGAGACGAATGAGGAGGAAGTGGAGGAGGAGGAGGAGGAGGAGGAGGAGACGGGGGTGCTTGCTCGGCCCAGCACAGCAACCAACCACAAAGGAAGTGCTTCCATGCAGGTACCATTAAATCTTATCTATTTATTGAATTATTTATATCTAAAATTTTCTCTTTAGCAATCAGACCACACAAGTTCCGAGCTCTCACCCGAGAGGCATCAGCTGTCGGTCACGAGATCAGCACGTGATCCATGACGAAAAGAGGGGGGAAAATGGAAGAAGAAAACTAAGAAAAAGAAGAAAACGAAGAAGAGAGAAGATAAAGAAAAAGAAAAAGATGACAAAACAAAAAAAGAAGAAGAAAAAACGCTGAATAAAACAAAGAGAACTAAGAAGAAAACTAAGAAGACAAAGATTATGTAAAAGAAAACCAAAAGGAAGAAGAAAAAGAAGAAGATAAAGAGAATACGAAAACAAAAGAGGACGAAAAGAGAGAGAGAGAGAGAGAGAGAGAGAGAGAGAGAGAGAGAGAGAAGAGAGAGAAGAGGGGGGGTGGAGAGAGAGAGAGAGAGAGAGGGGGGGGTGGAGAGAGAGAGAGAAGGCGTAACTCTTCCCGACATTTCGAGATTAAAGTTCATTACTGTCACCGCCATTACGCATAAAGGTGGGACGAAAGACGACTGTCGGAGACAGAAACAAGACGAAACTACTCCCTCCTCCTCCACCTCTACCTCCCTGGCCGTAGATCAAAAGAATTATACTGTATTTCTCTCCCCCGCCCCTCTCGTTCTTCTTCCAACCCCAGACTGCATAATAACAAAGGAGTACCGGTAATAGATGTCTTAAAATACCGGAAGGGTAATGGCCGAGAGAGAGAGAGAGAGAGAGAGAGAGAGAGAGATAGAGAGAGATAGAGAGAGAGAGAGAGAGAGAGAGAGAGAGAGAGAGAGAGAGAGGAAGGGGGGCTGGGATGCCACTGGTGAAGGGTGTTGGTTGTGGTGGATGGTAGGAGGGGGGAGTGAAATTAACCCTTTAGCTCCAGTGAGGAGGAGGAGGAGGAAGAGGAGGAGGAGGGGAAGAGAGAGGAGGAAGGAGAGGAGGAGAGGAGGAAGAGGAAGGAGGACAGGAGGAGGAAGAGGAGGATGAGGGTGAAAAGGAAGAGGATGAAAAGGAGGAAAAGGAGGAAAAGGAGGAATAGAGGAGGAGAATGAAAAGGAGGAGGAGGAGGAGGAAAAGAGGAGAATGAAAAGGACGAGGAGGAAGAGGAGGAAAAGGAGATGTAGGAAAAGGTGGAGGGAGGAAAAGGTGGAGGGGGAGAAGGAAAAGGAGGAGGTGGAGGAAAATGTGAAGAAGGAAAACGAGGGAGGAGGAAGAGGAGGATGGTTCTGTGACCTCCTCTGAAGGGGGTCACGACCCGTGTGCTGAGAGGACCTACATCGACGGGAGTAAACAGACGAACGTCGAGGCCTTCGACGGAGGTAAACACGAGAGTCTGCGACGGTTAGGCAGACACTTCGCGGAGCGGAGCGGAGCGAGCGAGGTTCTGTAAGGTGGAGCACTAGATACTGTTTCCGTATCTTTGTGTTCTTGGCTTTGGAAGAAGACACAAAGAAACAAGGTTTGAAAAGGTGAGATAAGACAAAAGATAAGGAAAGATTAGGTAATACGAGAAAGGACAAGACAATGAAAGATATAAAAGAAAAGACAAAATACAAAGAAAATAAAAGGCAAGAAAATATAAGACAATAAAAGTAAAGACAACAAAAAGAAAGACAAAGAAGAGGAGATTGGAAAAGAAAAGGCAATGCAACAGAGGAAAAAACAAAAAAAGGAAGGGGGTCACCTAACTGTTCCCCAACTACCTCTCAAGCTCACCCACCCCAATCACCCAGTCACCCAAGCCCCACCTCCACCCATCCCAACCACCCACCAACCCCCATCCCATCCACCCAGGCCGATCAGATTTAGCATAATTATGCCCATTTTAACACATTTCCCCACACAAATGATACTATATTAATAAAAATATATACATAACTGGAACCGAACGTATTAAGAGGAACAAAAGAAATAGAACTTTTTTTCTGCCAATCTAGCATAATTCCATCTGCTGTCTAGCACAACCACGCTTGAAAAGCCTGGTCCACCCACGCCCACGCCCACGCCCACCCCGTACATCAAGAAGAACTGCTGCAACACAGCTGTCCCTGAACGGGTCTGTTCCTTCACGATGCAACGACTAGAGTATATCTTAACATCACAAAAGGCCAGTAAATCACGCCACCCACACACGCCACCAAAGATTTATTGTCTGGCTCGCAAATTATGATGCGGCAAAACACAACAAGAAATTGTCTATAAATAGCCATGGTAAAGTTGCTCCTAAACTCGTCCATTCTTGATCTTGGGGTATATCTTTACATCCCAAAGTGCAATAAATCACAACACACACACACACACGGACACACACAAAACAAAACCCGTCTCATTCGTACCACATTAAGATATATATATATATATATAAATATATATATATATATATATATATATATCTCTATATATATATATAAAGGTCTTACAACAGGGGAGGGAGGGAAGGAGGGAGATAGACCAACTAATTGTAGATCTACTGGTTCATAACTACACCATCTACAAAACACAAACAAATAATCACATAAATAAACATAAATAACATAACCTTCTCTTCTGAATGCAAGGATTTTAATCATTCATTTATACACATGTTATGTGCACTTAAACTATTTGGTTTACCAACTTAGTTAAGAGTTTAACTAATTTCTATTCGGTTCTCGGCCTCACACAAAACAGCTCGCACACCGACGCAACCAGTTGCATGAAACCAGTTGCGTACAACGCCGCAACCAGTTGCATGAAACCAGTTGCTTACCATATACTAGAAAGTAATAAATAAATAAATAAATGAATAAACAAATAAATAATAATAGAATTAAATCTTAAAAATTGCTCTGGCTAACACAGAATATGATCCAGTTTAGGGCAGGACGTCCATCCTGAAGGGGTTAAGACTATGATCATCTCCCTCTTTACCGGTGACCGTTACCCAAGGCTCGTTTCACACGCATCGACTTTTCGCCGTGCACCGTCCACGACACGACGTCGTGCTCTCAAATAACCATGAGTATTTATGGATGCTCTCACACGTCACGACCACGTATGAAAGCGTCCATAGACAACCATGGGTATTTGAGAGCACGGCGCCGTGTCGTGGACGGCGCACGGCGAAAAGTCGATACGTGTGAAACGAGACTAAGGGGAATCGGTTCTCCTGCAAGAGGGATCCATTTCCTAATGTTGTCGAATTCATTGATCCGCGTTATCATTATCTTATGGTCATCGCTTTGAAACTTTGCGAACACGCAAGGGGGACTAGACTAGACCAAAGGATGGGGAATTTTTTTTTCTTTTTTTTCTTTTTCAAACTAAAGGCCACCATTTTCCAAACACAGATAAGAAAACGAATAGATTCGACAACGTTACGAAATATTTCGAAAAGTAAGTAAATTTAGCTCAGAGTTGGTCGACAGCGTCTAGGCCTAAACGCAAATCGAGACGCAGCCGACGTAGCACAGAGTAAAGGTCAGACTTCCTGTTGCTGAACCGAAGTTCAGTTTGAACTTCACTCTCACCTGAAATGCTGATGTAGTACATCTAGAAACCTTTCAAGTGAGAGACAAGTTTCAAATTGAACTTTAATTCAGTAACAGGAAGTATGTGCTGCTTCACCTGTTTCGCCTACGTCACATGTGTCGCCTGTGCTGCGTCTCAGTTTGCTCTTAGGTTAAGTAGTCCATCAGGCTCTCTCTGTTGTTCGTTCGTTCGTTCGTTCGTGATGCTCAAGCGTGCAGGCGAGGGCACATCGTGAGGTTCGAGTCTGGAGGTAATATCAGAGCAGCAGCCTCAGACTTCATTGCCAATCGTCGACCAATCAACAAAAACCCTAAATTATCTCACCTGCCTGCTTCTCGACGCCACATCACGCGACTACTGTGCCGTCTCTTCAAAAGAGAGAGGGAGAGGGAGAGAGAGAAAGAGAGAGAGGGAGAGACGTGCGGAGAGGGAGAGAGAGAAAGAGAGAGAGGGAGAGGTGAGATGAGAGATGAGAGGGAGAGATAAGAGAGAGAGATAAGAGAGGGAGATAAGGGAAGGAGAGATGAGACAGGGAGAAATAGAGAGGGAGAGAGAGGAAGAGATAGAGTGAAAGATAGAAAGAGAAAAAAAAACAGAGAAGAGAAACAAGGAGAGATAGAGAGACACAAAGCGAAAATGATTGAAATAGATATAGACAGTGGGAGAGAGAGACGGGGGTGTATGGTTGGGGGGGGTGAGGGGTAGTTAACAATGTTAAGTCAAATTGGATGGTTGGGGGAATCCTGTCTAACGCTAACACACACGCACACGTTCGTAACAAGCTTGCGTGATGCGTGACGGCACACGCACGTTCGTAAGACAAAGAAAATTATAGATATCTAGTACTCTTACATCAAACCTGTAGGGAGGCCGTTCATGCAGTGGGTAACCAGACCCGACAGAGACCTGAAGGGACTATCACACTGGGCTATTTTTCCTTCAACATTCTACCTCCAACCTCCACTTTAATAACTAGAATATGACTTCGCTTTCAGATGTCTAGGTTTCTCTAAGAACATTTCGATAGTATGTCTAACATTTTTATAGGTTTACAATCTCTTCGTTCATCATTCAGTTTTGCTACGTACGACGGAAAGACAATTTGATATTTGGTGATACTGTCGGTGATGGTGAAGAGTTTGGAAGCCCAGTGTGATAACCCTTTTAGTCGATGACGTGGGCTGAAAGGGGGGGGGGAAGCTCTTTCACTAATGAAGCAGGTGGAGGCCAGTGAAATGGACTTGAAATTTGGGCGAGGGGTGAGATAAACGGTGATATTCTTAAAAATAATAATAAATAAAAAAATAAAAAAAATAAGTAAATAAAATCCTTATAAAACCTTATATAATTTCGTGGAAGGGAAAGATTTATATAAGGAAATATATATATATTAAATACCACCGTAAAAAATCTTTCCCTTCCAAGGATTTATATAAGATTTATATAAAGAAAGATTTTTTAAGAATACCATCGAATGTCGGGAGCCCCAAATGAATGGAGGAAATTTGTCAAACTGGAAGGTGAGGAGGAGGAGGAGGAGGAGGAGGAGAAAGGAGGAGGAGGAGGAGGAGGAGGAGGAGAAAGGAGGAGGAGGAGGAGGAGAAAGGAGGAGGAGGAGGAGGAGGAGGAGGAGGGAGGAGGAAGAGGATGAGGAGGAGGAGGATGGGAGGGTAAAGTGGGTAAGAAGGGAGAGGATGGTGACCAGGTGAAATGAGAATTCAAACCCAACACTTTACCCAATCCCAAGCCTACATTTCTAGCCCAACAAAGTTTCGTCTTAGATGTTCTATTTACAAGTTTAACATGCACCTCACCTCCCACCCCGAAATTAAAATAGAATTATATTTCGTAGCCTCAAACTTCAATAATTTTGTACAATTCGAGAGAAAAGAACAGGTTGGGTTTTTCAAACAAACGAATTCAAACGATGTTATTTTTAGACTAAAAGAATGAAGCACGAAGTGGTAGAGTTCCCGGCTGCCACTACGGCGGTCCGGGTTCGAATCCCGCCTCGGAGATTCGCCATTTTTGCTCTTTCGGAAACAACCTCATTCCATCAGAAAAGTGTGTCGCCAAGGATTTGGCGACAGGCGAGCGGGGCTATGGCATCCATGACAGACACCCGTGGCAGTAGCGTGTATTCACTTGGTCTCGGTCTTTGGATCACGTGTTGGACTCGTGATCGACAGCTATTTCCCTCCTGGAAGAGAGCTCAGAGCTCGTAGGTCCGATCTATGGGTAATGCTATGACCTTGCACACACACACACACCCAACTCCCCGCCCACGAGAGTCAGAGTATCGACCCGAGGCACAGCGATACCGAAATAATTTCGGCCCTGGGCAGGATTTGAACTGGGTACTGGGAGCACTTCTACTTCCCAGTTCAGCGCTCTACCAACCGTGCCACCGTGTCGCCAAATCCGTGGCGACGGGTGTGCATGCACGCAAGACGCCCATGGCACAGTAGCATTCCCAGCAATAGCATATCATAAACCCAACGAGATAAGATCCGTAACGTTGTGACTTATGACGTAATAAGCACGTATACAAAGGCACCGCTCCCGGGAACGATTGTTAAGGTCATGACCTTGAAACTTCCGGGGTCTTGCCTTAAAATGGTGCCTCTTCCCCCTCCCCCCCCCCACTACTGGTACTCTTCCTCCCCCCCGTCCACTCCCAGTCTCCCCACCCCCACACATTCCAAACGTACATTTTTCCATCGTTCTTCTACCCGAGTACGAGATAAATAGAAATAACAAGAGAAGAACACGATGAAGAAAATGAAGAGGAAAATGAAGAGGATACAGAAGAGGGAGAGAAAGAACAAGAGGATACAGAAGAAGAGAACAGGAAGAACAAGAGGCTGAAGAAGAAGAGAACAGGAAGAACAAGAGACTGAAGAAGAAGAGAACAGGAAGAACAAGAGGCTGAAGAAGAAGAGAACAGGAAGGAGAAAAAGAAGAGAACAGGAAGAACAAGAGGCTGAAGAAGAGAACAGGAAGAACAAGAGGCTGAAGAAGAGAACAGGAGAACAAGAGGCTGAAGAAGAGAACAGGAAGAAGAGGCTGAAGAAGAAGAGAACAGGAAGAAGAAGAAGAGAACAGGAAGAAGAAGAAGAAGAGAACAGGAAGAACAAGAGGCTGAAGAAGAAGAGAACAGGAAGAAGAAGGGGCTGAAG
This sequence comes from Oratosquilla oratoria, assembly GCF_046742065.1. Taxonomy (NCBI): domain Eukaryota; kingdom Metazoa; phylum Arthropoda; class Malacostraca; order Stomatopoda; family Squillidae; genus Oratosquilla; species Oratosquilla oratoria. The sequence goes on along the minus strand of NC_134816.1, from coordinate 22,836,881 downwards.
AAGAAGAGAACAGGAAGAAGAAGAAGAAGAAGAAGAGAACAGGAAGAACAAGAGGCTCAAGAAGAGAACAGGAAGAACAAGAGGCTCAAGAAGAGAACAGGAAGAACAAGAGGCTGAAGAAAAGAATAGGAAGAACAAGAGGCTGAAGAAGAAGAGAACAGGAAGAAGAAGAGAACAGGAAGAAGAGAACAGGAAGAAGAAGAGAACAGGAAGAAGAAGAAGAGAACAGGAAGAAGAAGAGAACAGGAACAAAAAGAAGAAAATGAAGAAGAAAATGAAGAAGAAGAAGAAGAAGAAGAACAACAACAACAACAACAACTTCTCTTCAAGCGTCCCGACAGCTCTCGGGCAACCTCCCATCCTTCACCCCCGGCCAATGTCCGCACGGAAAACTCTACGCGATTCACCACCCCGATTTGGACCAATCAATACCCCGAGGTGCCACACACTGGCACTCCCTCCCCCGACGGGGGATCCGATGTCCTATTGTCACAAACCAAAAGGTCAAGGATACTCTGCAGCCACAGCAGTAACTATTTCTCCCACCAGAGGTCTCCCCCACTCCTCCCCTTCCTCCCTCAGTCCTCCTCTTCTCCCTCAAACGGTGAGAGGTGAGGATTGGCTCACTGTCAGGTCCCCTGTCCATTCAGGAGTACAGACACGGAGCGGCTGCTCGTGTATCGATCTATAGAATTATGCATCAAGGTGACCGATGACTCAGAATTTTTTTAATCCAGGGTTGGGGCCCAATTCAGGGTCGAAAGGGCGCTCTGTGGGTCACAGAATTGTCTCTAGTAGTAGTAGTGGTAGTGGTGGAGGGAGTGGTGAGGATAGTGGTAGTATTGGTGGAAGTATGGAAGTAGTGGTAGATGTAGTATATATTAGTATTACAATTTTTGTCGGCAGAAATAGCTGTACCAGTAGTATTAGTAGTAGCAGTAGTAGTAGTAGTAGTAACAGTAGTAGTAGTAGTAGTAGTAGTAGTAGTAGTAGAAGTAGCAGAATGAGAATAAAAAAGAAGAACAAGGTGAGGAAGAGTAAGACGAAGAGTAAAACGAAGGAAAGTAATACGAAGAGAAACCCTAAGGTGAATAAGAAGAGTACGAATAGAAATAAGAATTATATGAACAAGAAGAATAAGAAGACGAAGAGGAAAAAGAATAAGAAGAATGGGACGAATGAGAAGAATGAGAAGTAGAAGAATGAGAAGAAGAAAAAGACGAAGAGGAAGAAGAATAAGAAGAACGAGGAGAATGAGAACAAGAACACGAAGTAGAAGAAGAATGAGAAGAATAAGAAGAACAAGAACACGAAGAAGAATAAGAAGAACAAGAACAAGAACACTGGTATCGCACACCAAAGGCGCATTTCCGGAGTCAGGTCGTTTGACCCCGGAGAAGTCAGGAACCTGAAATATCTGGGGCACAGCGTATGACCCAGTTTGACCTCTCTATCCCCCCTCCCCCCAAATCCAGACGATTCTATTCAATTGAACAGACGTCCGTCACTGAACTGAAGAGGTCAAAAGGATACGCGGAGATCCTACGATCTTTCTCGTGTACGAAGAGACGTGTACGGCGGGAGTCTCCTCACATTTCGTGCCACAAGTGTCACGTGCCACGATGCTTTCTTGCGAACTTCGTAAAGCAGAGGTCCTCCGTTGTTCTAAGCCCAGGAAGCGATAGGGTTCTTTAGGATTTCTTCGGATTCCTTTCATAGGCATCGAAGTCACCACGAAGTCGAGAAAGATCAACGTAGACCAGCGTTTCTTAACCTCGGGTGCTAAAATCAATTTCAGGGGGTGCTGGGGGAAGGTTACATACGTCTTTACTTCATCTTTATAGTAACCAGGTGTTAACCAATGGTAGGGGGTGCTGGACTGTTTAGGCCTGACCAAAAAGGGTGCTGAGGTCGAAAAAGGTTAAGAAACGCTGAGGAAGACAATGGTGCCATGCCAGACGACAGACGGAGACAGACAGACGGACACACGGACAGACACGAAGACAGACAAATCTACACACACACACCAAGTATTGTGTACATTCATACTTATGTTTTATCAACTCTATACGGGGGTATATACACACACACACACAGCTCAAAAAGGACAGTTATTCAAGAGACCTGAAAAAACAGCTTTCCACACAGAGTGGTGGATGTCTGGAACAAACTGGACGAAACAATGGTTTGTGCAAAAACTATACATTATTCTAAGATCAAACTAGGTACTGCGATATACAAAGACGGGACCTCACGAGCGTAGCTCCCCTTCACACACACACACACACACACTTTATTTTGATCAAAGACAATTTTACTAAGGTGATAGATCACCCCACTCTTCAAACCCTTGACTGTACGCTCGAATGACACAGCAGCATTGGGACACGAAAGTTTCCGCACTGACAAACCATTGCAATGCCCACATTAATGGATACGGCAACTTCTGTCAACAAAGTTTGTTATCGCATTTACGAGTAACGAGTGTCGCTGAAGTTTTCATCTGTTATCAGATTTACAGACACTCAAGTCTTGCTCGAGAAGCGCAATTAACTTCGGTTAAAGTCATTCTAATCTTAACCTAGATTTGCGTTTCTTAACCTAGGGTGCTGACAACCCCTTGGAGGTGCTGAAATCAATCTTGAAGGGGTTGGCTAGGAGGTGTTGAATACATGACAGTCCTTCCCTTTATAAAGGTTTACAAAGGCTGAGCATGCCGACAGGAGACCTTTTGGTCCATAACTAGTAATCAGATGGTAATCAGATTGGGCTATTTTTCCTCCAACCACCTGAAAATCACTATAAGTCACTATGGCGAACTCTTTTGTTTTCTCAATAATTTACACAAAAAATCATTTGATATGCTGGAGTGAAATTATTTTCCTTCAGCACATCAGGTTCCTTTCCGAAAGCTACGGGCTGCAAATCTACTCCAAAAGTCGGAGGAAAAATAGCCCAGTGTGATAACGTCTTCAGGGGTGTGCTAAAGTGCCTCGACCTTACTATAGGTGTGGTAAGGTTAGAAAAGGTTAAGGCACGCTAACCTAGATAATCTCTCTTCCCCACCATCTTTTCTTTCGTTTCTATGCTAAATCTAAAATATATTATATATATATATATATATATATATATATATATATATAAAAATATATATATATATATATACATATATATATATAATTATAATAATGATAATAAAAAAAAACTAGATAATAAAATAGCCCAATATTACTTTGTCATGGTCATAAGATAATACATTCCTCCGCCTGTCATAAGCTCCGCCCCTTTTCTTCCCTGACCAATCATGAACGCGCTTGAATGACGAGTATTGGTTGAAGGGAGGAGCTAGTCCAGCAGCAGGAAGGTTGTGATTGGTCCAGGCCATAAAATGGGCGTGTCTCGTTTCGCCTAAGCTCAAAATAATGACTCTTTGCAGCTTAATATTTATCACAAAACATTTCCATCACCAAGGCGCCCAAAATTAGCCAAGATTTTTCTTATTTTTATATTTCTCTGCCCAAAATTGCGATTTTTTTAACTTCTCTATTTCTTGGTGTTACTTGGAATTATTTTCTCGAATCTCAAATATCACATAATAAGCAATGCATCATCATTTTCACTTGTTTTCTTCGTGGTAATGTGTGGACTTGAGGGGAAATGTTGCTCTGTCATGCAATTCAAGCGATCTAATTTTCTGACGCTAATAAGTCTTCACCAAGTTAGTCTGGACTGATACACATATATCAACACACACACACACACACACACACACACACACACACACACACACACACACGTACGTACTAACCTGTAATCTTCTTTCACCCCTTTATGCTCCTAATAATTTCTTTCATTCACGTACAGTAAAAAAAAAAAAAAAATAATAATAAAAAATAAATAAAAAATAAATAAAATATATAATAATAATAATAATAATACATGAAAATTTGTATCGCTTGGAATGACTTTAAGCAAAATGTGTTCGTACAAGACCACTTGAACCCTTGAACAAGTGAACAACTTTGTTATTCCTGTGAAAGTGACGTCACTAACCCTGAACACCTGCCGGCGACACCTCCCTGCCACCTCTTCCTCAAGAACACCTGTCCCACCGTACCTGTGAAAGGAAACAAGATAAATATGTTAGATATTCTATTGGAATGAGGAAGCAATAGTAAGGTGTAGAATACAACAAGGAGGAGGTGGGAGGAGGAAAAGGAGGA
>NC_134816.1:22817658-22827658 GCF_046742065.1 Oratosquilla oratoria | reverse complement strand
TCAGGATTTACAGGACCTATTTATCTCTTTCGAAGTCTGTTAATATTCGAGGATACCACTAATGTTCCAATATTGTAAATATTACGACGACTTAAGAGAAGGATGGGAATAAGGGGAACAAGGCAGCTTGACGGCTGTAAAAAACAAAAGAAAAAAATGCCTCAAAGTACAAAAAATGACTGAAATATAGTATATCAATGGCAAACCAAACTACGAGTACTAAATACACAATTCAACAAAATCCACTGAATTTTAAAGTCTTCCCTTCCGATCACAAACGCTTTGTTCTTCGAATCAAAGAAAACGGTCAATTTTTGTAAACAAACTTGGATTTATGCAAATCACTGTCTTCCGATTCATTGTTGATCCTCTTTTAATATTATTGTTTTTTTTATCACCGTAATCAAATTATTTATTCTAATTGATTATGTGGGTTCTTCGTTTTTTCCTAATTATCATGCAATACTATAACTATTTTTCTAATCATTCCTCTTTCAAGTGATTTCCCCAATTATATAAGGAATAACATTCAAACGGTAGAAAATGCGATATTTATGGCCAGAATATTTGTTGTCTTTGACTCTGGGATAATAACGCTGGCTAAAATTATATAAATAAAAAGGAAATATGCAACCAAACAAAGAATCAACTAATGAGCAATATTGAAAAGATTTATATTACAGGTTTAACACAAATACTAAAAATAAATAAATAAATAAATAAATAAATAATTAAATAATGGCTGTCGTTTATGTAAAACTGGATGATATAAATTTTATTCTCTTGTGCTAAGGATCTGCCACAGCTGTCACCCGCTGGGGGAAGTGGGGGAAGTGGGGGAAGAGTGGGAAGTGGGTGAGGTGGAACTGGTGAATGGGTGATGAAAGAACAGAATGGATGAAGAGGGTGAGTGGGAGAAGTGGATCAGGTGAAAAGTGGAGGTGGATCGGGTGAGAAGTGGTGGATCGGTGAAAAGGGGATGTGGATCGGGTGAAAAGGGGATGTGGATCGGGTGAAAAGGGGATGTGGATCGGGTGAAAAGGGGATGTGGATCGGGTGAAAAGGGGATGTGAATCGGGTGAAAGGGGGGATGTGGATCGGGTGAAAAGGTGATGTGGATCAGGTGAAAGGGGAGGTGGATCGGGTGAAAAGGGGGAGGTGGATCGGGTGAAAAGTGGTGGATCGGGTGAAAAGTGGAGGTGGATCGGGTGAAAAGTGGTGGATCGGGTGAAAAGTGGAGGTGGTTCGAGTGAAAAGTGGAGAGGTGGATCGGGTGAAAAGTGGAGTGGTGGACTGGGTGAAAAGGGGGAAGTGGATCGGGTGAAAAGTGGATGTGGATCGGGTGAAAAGTGGAAGGTAAATATTGTAGGTGGATCGGGTGAATAGGGTAGGTGGATCGGATGAAAAGGGGCAGGTGGAATGGGGGAAGATGGAAAGGAGGAATGGGGGAAGAGGGAAAGGTGGAATGGGTGGAGAGGTGGAATGGGTGGAATGGGTGAAGGAAGAGTAAGAATAAGGGAAATGAAATTAAACGAGGAGGGGAGCTAAAGGAGTCCTCTAACTAGTTCTATTCCCCCCGCACTCCCTCACAGTAATCACCCAGGCAGACACCCCCACCATCACCTGAAGCCAAACGTTTTCTGTGAAGCGAGCAACGCCCTGTTCTTGTGGAGACTCCCGCATAAGTGCTAGTAAGCAAGCCACAGGCGTATCGTATGTCTGTAATTATCAGTTCTTAAACTTCCACCTTCCTTCTCCTCCTCCCCCTCCTCCTTCCTCCTCCCCCTTCCTCCTCCTCCTCCCTCCTACACCTGTATCTCCTCTTATATCAACGTCATCATTTACCTTCTCCTCTTCCTCAACTCACCCTCCTCTTCTTCCACTCTATTAAATCTTCCTCAATTAACACTACCATTTGTAACACACTTCTCCTCCTCCTCTTCTTCCTCCTTCATCACTATATCCATTGACGTCATCATCATAACCCATCCTTCTCCTCCTCCCCCTCTTCCTCCTCCATCACTCTTCATCCACTGACGTCATCATAACACAGCCTTCTCCTCCTCCTCCTCCTCCTTCTTCCCCATTTTCGAGGAACTGTATTGGTCTAGCGGTTCCAATAAACCAACAACACATCGTCTTTATGGTCCCGGGTTCGAATCCTTCCTAATGCGATTTCCGCTTCCTCAAAGGGCGCCATCTACGGGCTGTACTTGTATCTGGAATTGGGTGGACAATCACAGTAGGCGACCCTTACCCAAAGAGCATGGTCCTATTTATAGGACACAGTGATGTGCCAAGTACTCACACACACACACACACACACACACACACACACACACACACATACATACACACACACACACACACACACACACACACACACACATACACACAGTGATTAGTGTTCCCGACTACCACTACAGTGGTCTTGGTTCGAATCCCGCACAGGGCTGAAATAATTTCAGTATCACTGCGCTGCGAGTCGTTACTCCAACTCTCGTGGGCGGAGAGTTGGGTGTGTGCGCGTGTAAGGTCACAACATTAATCATAGATCGGTCATATATGAGCTCTGAGCTCTCTTCCGGGAGGGAGATAGCTGTCGATCATGAGTCCAACACGTGATCCGAGGCCATGGTGATGAATCACACACACACACTTAACCTCTTCCGTACATACACAGACTCTATATACCTGTGTGTGTACCCTTCCTGAATAGTGGTCTCTGTATTGAGTGCCTGACTATTCTATTCATCACCGTAGACCTCGCGCGGGAGCGAAGGGTTCAGGTACTATCACAAAAAAAAAAAAAAAAAAAAAAAAAAATTATATATATCCCCTTTCCTATTATTAACGGGTAGTCGAGTACATACACACACACACACACACACATTAAGATCAATATATACCGCCCCTCCCGTCTCAGCGCCTCACGGAAGAAGGGTCACCCCCAGTCTCCTGCAACACCCCTCAGGGTAAAAATAGAAATTCAAAATAGAAAATATCCTTCCAGTCTCTCACCAACCTGACACCATCCTGTCGACATTTACTGCCCATACACTCACATTTCCCCCTCGTTCTTTCCAATTTCGGCCAACGCCGTTCTCCTCTTCGCCCACCTCTTCCTGTGGCCGTCTCTCCTCTATTCAGCTCACCCTGCGTCCGAGAGATCACCCTTAATGTCTACAACCACACTCACCCTAGTTATAATGGACATCTCTATAGGGCCATCCATCCCTAGCGTCTTACCAAAAGTCACCTTTTACCAAATACATTTGTGTGTGCGTGTGTGTGTGTGTGTGTGTGTGTGTGTGTGTGTGTGTGTGTGTGTGTGTGTGTGATTCATCTTGGTCTTTGGAACACGTGATGGACTCGTGACCGACAGCTATTTCCCTCCCGTAAGAGAGCTCAGAGCTCGTATGACCGATCTATGGGTAATGTCGTGACCTTACAAGCACACACACCCCCAACTCCCCGCCCACGAGAGTTGGAGTAACGACTCGAAGCGCAGCGATACTGAAACTATTTCAGCCCTGGGCAGGATTCGAAGCCGGACCGCCGTAGTGACAGTCAGGGACTCACATATTAGCTCCTCACGGATGACGGGTCATCCCTGTATCCCGCCCACTGCCCTGAGTCAGAAGCAAGGCAGCATGGCACAGTACATCCACAGCAAGGTCGCTTCATTCAATCGGTTCTAGTTTATTATTTACATTCACTCCGATACGAATGCCTTTGAAGTCTATATTCATCTCTTGCGATTACTCTATCTCCTGGTAGACGATTTTAATCAGCTTGAAGGGTGGGTGAGGTCCCCCTCTTGACGTCACAGGACTTGGACAAAAGAACCCATGCGACGCTAACCGACGACGCCCTTCCCTATGGGTCTGAAGGCCCCTAACACCCTAGAGGCATGTCACACGAAGAACTGTCACCCCAGAACGCCCACATGAAGAATCGTCACCCCATGAGATCCCACCTGAAGAACTGTCACCCCAGTACGCCGAATATCAACACTGGAATAAAGATTAGGTTAGGTTGAATGAGGGTTATGCTTATTGTCATCAACTTATACAACCGAAGAATTGTAAATCCAGGATGGCCCACATGAAGAATTGTCACCCTTGGATAGCCCATATGAGGCACTGTCGACCCTAGAATAGCCCACATGAACTATTGTCACCCTGGGATAGCCCTCATGAAAAATGATCACCCAAGTATAGCCCACATATGAAATGTCACCCTAGGATAGCCCACATAAAGAATTGTCGACCCTAGGATAGCCCACATGAACTATTGTCACCCTGGAAGAGCCCTCATGAAAAATTATCACCCTAGTATAGCCCATATATGAAATGTCACCCTAGGATAGCCCACATAAAGAATTGTCGACCCTAGGATAGCCCACATGAACTATTGTCACCCTGGGTTAGCCATCTTGAAAAATTATCACCCAAGTATAGCCCACATATGAAATGTCACCCTAGGATAGCCCACATGAACTATTGTCACCCTGGGATAGCCATCTTGAATAATTATCACCCAAGTATAGCCCACATATGAAATGTCACCCTAGGACAACCCACATAAAGAATTGTCGACCCTAGGATAGCCCACTTGAACTACTGTCACACTGGGATAGCCCTCTTAAAAAATTATCACAATAGTATAGCCCGCATATCAAATGTCACCCTAGGATAGCCCACATATCAAATGTCACCCTAGGATAGCCCACATGAAAAATTGTCACCCTAGGATAGCCCACGTGAAGAACTGTCACCCTGGAATAACCCGCGTGAAGAATTATCACCCTGGAATAGCACACACGAAGAATTGTCTCCCTATCGATGTCTGAGGTGACGATTCTTCACATGACCCGGCAAGTGTCTAGACGAACTTTCCACAAGTGCGGAAGAAACGACGGAAAACCAAGGTCACAAGTGTGTCCGGGGCACGCAACGCTCCCGGGTAGACACCTACAAAGACACACCACACAGGACGTGGCCGTCGCCTCAGGCACAGGCGTGCCTTATGTGGTCCTTGGCCTCAGGCACAAGGCGTGGAGGACGATGTCCCGTGCCTTAGGGGTAGACACAAAGAGGGCGTCGGCTAGTACCTCGGGCAAAGGTGTTGTCTGGTGTGTACAGGTTGTTATTAAAGATGTGGAGGCTATTTAATTAGAAGGCTTATGTTGGATGATCCGAGTAAGGCTCACTTCATATATTTGAGAAACATCGAGGTGCCATAAAGTTTGCCAATCGAAAAAAAAATTAAATAAATAAAAAATAATAAAAAATATTGTGCCGGTACATCCCAAGCACTACAAATTTAATAAAAACAAGAAATAAAATAAAACATGGAATAAGGCTCGGTTTATATATTTCAGAAACATCAAGGTGTCATTAAGTTTATCAATCATTAAAAAATCTTGTGCCGGTACATCTCAAGTACTAAAAAAAATAATGATAATAAAAAACATGAAATGAAAAAAAAGAAAAAGGAAACGTTGTAGCTGAGGCCGTGTACCTTGTGGCGAGGCTTGTTTCCACGCCGACGCAAACCGCAGACAGGAGGAAGAGGAGGAGGAGGAAGAGGAGGAGGAGGAGGAATAGGAGGGGGAGGAAGAAGAGGAGGAGGAGGACGGGAAGCCAGCCGTGGAGGAGACATGCGATGTGAAAAGGATGAGACAAAACGAAGAGGCCAAATCAGTGTATGTATGTATATACAGTATATATGCATTTAAGTATGTATGTGCGTACGCATGTATGCATTATGTATGTATGTATGTCATGTGAAAACCACAGTTGGAGCAAACAAGACTGGAGACGGGTAATCTATATATTTCGATTCCCTGTCCCCAGTCTTTATTGCTCCAAGTATGGTTTTAACGTGATCGACAAAAGTTGTACTACATTTTTCATCAGTAAATGTATGTATGTGCGTAACGGCAGCATATTCAGTGAACAACCACACCAGGTTCGAACAACCAACATCAAGAACAAACAATAAACGCGAACGAAAATGATTTGGCCACAAAATGGCTCCCCGGGTCACGTGACCCATGTTTATCGTGACGTCATGTCGCACGTCTTTGAGTATAAAGGGAATCTAGAGTCTAGACATCATCTCCCCCTCACCACCGTCTCCCCCCGCCCTCCCCCATCTCCCCCCCAAAAAACAACAACAGGCGTCGACTTCCGGCGTTCTCGTCCCCCCTCCCCCACCTATCGCCGGGGGGGAGAGCTTGCATCTGTCTCGCAAAAAGTCTGTTGCAGAGAAAAACCCGGTCACAAGGTGTTAAAGAGAAAAAATTAATAATAACCTTAGCGAGCGAAACACCTTTCCTTCTTTTTTTTTTAATGACAAACGACTTTATTCAGTTGAATGGGGCTGACGACTTAGAAAACGGGGTCTCAGGACAGAGAGAGAGAGAGAGAGAGAGAGAGAGAGAGAGAGAGAGAGAGAGAGAGAGAGAGAGAGAGAGAGAGAGAGAGAGAGAGAGAGAGACCTTTAGGTAAAGAGAAGGCCAAAGGTACATCGCATGTTTGGTGTTATATAAAACTCCAAAAATAACCTGAAGATCTTTACCCTGCGCCTCTCCTTCTGCACTGTCTTTTGATTACAACTCGTCTGACACGAGACCAAGTTTAGTCGTGTCATTTCTCTCTCTCTCACACACACGCACACACACACACACACACACTCGACTAGATGGCGCAGTGGTTAGAGTTCGCGGCTGCCACTACGGCTGTCGGAGTTCGAATCCCTCCCTGGGCTGAAATAATTTCAGTATCGCTGCGAGTCGTTAATCCAACTCTTGTGGGCGGGGAGTTTTGTGTGTGTGTGCGTGTAAGGTCAAAGCATTACCCATAGATCGGTCATATATGAGCTCTGAGCTCTCTTCTGGGAGGGAAATAGCTGTCGATCACGAGTCCAACACGTGATCCAAGACCATGGTGAATCAATCACACATACACACAGATACTTTTAAGACAAAGAAATACATTTCCATATATATGTACTGAATTGTAGAATATAGAATATCCTGAATGAATATATGATCCAATAATGATAAAATAAATAAGAAAATGATCAAAAGATAAAAAGAAAACGGGGCAACGAGGCAAGTAGGTACGGCACATGCAAGAAATAGGAAAGAAAATATATTAAGGTAACACTGGTTAAATATAGTCTTTTCTAACTTTATGAATCATTACTATTTATATTATCATCACCATCAGTAGTAGTAGTAGTAGTAGTAGTAGTAACATCAGCAGCACAGGAGATGGCAGGGAAGAAACGACAACCAAAGAGCAGTATTGTAGTGTGGATGAGATGTAGACTATCACTCTCACTCTTAAGATCAGCTCTCCTGTATCCGAGAGGTACCAGGTCCCCACCCCCTATATCAGCACACATACTAAACCTTAATTTTGACCAGACTGTAGAAGAAAGTAGGATAAATGAACTTTTGTATTAGGCTTTGTTAAAATAAAATAATAGAGAATATAAAAGGGTAGTCGACCACAATCATTGGCAAGAAAGGGAACAATGAACTGTCTCTGTGAGAGGCAGATCCTGATTGCTTCCATCATACATTTCCACGAGGATGGAGGTCGTTAAAAAGTAGTAGTAGTAGTAATGGTGGTAGAAGTAGTAGTAGTAGTAGTAGTAGTAGTAGCAGCAGTAGTCGTGTATTTTTTCAAGACAATTACCTTTTTCAATCTTACTCCACTAACCTGTTTCAAGAAACGGATGAAGGTAAAGAAGACGAGATTCCCGAGCCAATAACCTGCTAACCTAGATAGAAGCAACCAACCACATGCTGTGCCAAGGAGGGGAGGGTAGGGGGTAGGGGGGGAGGCGTGACTAATGATATAAAGAATTCCCGGGAGATGACTATCTACGTGGCAAATCGCGTTAAGTTTAGTTAAAGGGGGTTTACAAGGTCTAACGGGGTATTTGGTTGTCGAACATGTTGTTCGACAACCAAATACCCCGTTCACACATCACTTTAAACACGTGTCTGTCGAACCGCGTTCGACAAACCAATCTGCAGTTTATGTCTTGGCACTGTCTCCTGTGGCACTCTGTGGCACTGAATGCGTCCCGTTTCACAACAACGGCCTTTCAAAGGCTTTCAGCAACTGAAGCCGTGATAAATCACTGAAGCTGAAGCGCATGAAGCAGCTGCGAGATTAATTTCGAGACAAAAACAATGTGGATAGCATTTTAGTTTAAAACAAACTTCGTCTTCTAGTATGTAAGGGATAGGACAAAAATCTACTAATTTATGATCCCTATGTTTCTATCAACACGAACATTAGCGCGCGCCCACACGCACACACACACACACACAGTGTTGTCCATGTACCCGTATGTATACTAGCATATATACTTACTTTTGTTACACCTCATCAGTATATACTAAACAAAGCCAAAACCTATAACCCCAAGTTATTTGATAAATATACATGCATACATACATACATACGTTTTATATACATATATATATATATATATATATATATATAACAGTAAATTTACATAAAATAAATTAAAATATGATTAAACAAAAATTGCTACAAATCCAACCATAATACATACGCAACACACAACTATATATATATATATATATACATATATATATTACACACACACGCATAAACATATAGATACGTGTCCCTCACGGTACACCTCTCCTGCCCTGACATCCTTCTACAAGAAGAGGAAGAAGAAAAGACAGCTGTCCCATTGATCGGGGAGCTCCAGCTGGTTCACGCAAACCTGCTTCGTCACCAGACCTTTTGTCTGCCACGTGACGTCTCCACTGGTACCCTGTGATCACATCGACAGAACCTTGTAAAGAAGGAGGGACCTCTGTAGTGTACATGTACCCCACAAGCATGCTTGTAAGTGCAAGTTCACGCATGGCAGAGTTGTGTGGTAGTTGATCTGACTCAATGGTCGAGAAGGCCAGAAAGGGTCACCGCAATTGGGTCGCGTCTGGTCATGCGTCAGGTCGGCCCCTTGTATATATACTGCCTGCCAGTCATTCAGTCAGTCAGTTAGTGTGACCTCTGCATTTGTAGCGCGTCGCTAGGCCATCGCGGTCAGTCCCCCACTTGGGGACCACGCCACGTCCGTCCTTAGGCCGACGCACACGTATCTTAACTAGAATAAACTACACATGTCAAACCACGCTTCACTCTCCCTATGTCACCATTGCCCAGGTACCCTCCCGGATGAGAGCTCGGAGCTCATATATGACCGATCTACTGTGTGTGTGTGTGTGTGTGTGTGTGTGTGTGTGTGTGTGTGTGTGTGTGTGTGTGTGTGTGTGTGTGTGTGCGTGCTCACGACGCAGAACAAAACGACATTTAGACATTTTACTCTAAGCTTGCCTATCAACTATATAATATATATATATATATATATATATATATATATATATATATATATGTATATATATTGATTTAACTACACAATGACAAATGAGGAATAATTGAAGAATTTTAACGTTTTAACATTTCGACCCACAGGGTTTTGATCACAAAGCTAACAATGAACCACAACATGGACATTACCATTCTGGAAGGTGGTTATGTTTATCTACATGTTTTACTACGGAATTACAAAATCTGTGGATTTTTTACATAGTTTTTGTGTTCGCATAATCGTTCATCAAGTCCACGACTCTTTTCATTACTGGAGTTATTATACCTACGTGTGACCAAATGTCCCATTTTGCAGGATGATAGCTGCATCAGGTACGTATTATATATAATAACAGTAATAATAATAACTTAATAGAAATATATAAAATCGTCTGCTAAAAGACTTGCCTAAGCAAAATCTATAAAGACCGTTTCCAGGACGGAAACTTATTTGGAATATTTATTGGACTTAGCACGACAGGAGTGACCAGCACAATGGGCTCAGTTGTCACCCCCCCCCCCAAAAAAAAAAAAAAAAAAAAAAAAAAAAAAAAAAGTCCCTT
>NC_134816.1:22772658-22815158 GCF_046742065.1 Oratosquilla oratoria | reverse complement strand
AGAAATTCCATGACCCAACTCAACTTCTCCAGAGGCCCTGGAGAGGACTCTGTGATCTGATCCACGTGGTATAAAACGAGAACATTGTAACTATAATTATTACTATTATTACTAAATACTACTATAGTTGCTATTATCATTATCAATTTTATTTACCAATTTCTTCTTGATCCGAGAGACGGTGTGTGTGTGTGTGTGTATTCACCTCGGATCTGCTGCAGCCTCTTTTCGAGACAGCCAGACACCACCCTACGGCAGTGAGCTCAGAGCTCATTATTAGCAGATCTCTGGGTAGGTCTGAGACCACTCACACTCCACACACCGGGAATGCAAGGTCACAACTCCTTGACTAACGTCCCGTACCTACTCGCTGCTAGTAGGAGAAAGGAGACAAACCCAACTTGTCTCCGCCCGGCCGGGGAATCGAACCCCGGTTCTCCGGCTTGTGAGGCCAGTGCTTTACCAATCCGCTATCGGGCCGTTGTGTGTGTGTGTGTGTGTGTGTGTGTGTGTGTGTGTGTGTGTGTGTGTGTGTGTGTGTGTGTGTGTGTGTGTGTGTGTGTGTGTGTGTGTGTGTGTAAGATCAGAGCATTACCCATACATCGGGCCATATATAAACTCTGAGCTCTCATCCGAGAAGGTAATAGATGTCGATCACGTGTCCGACACGTGATCTAAGACCGTGGTGAATCACACATACAAGACGACTGTGTCACATGAAAATCTCACGGAACAGAACACGAACGAAAACACAAATAGATATTCCTTCCCTCCAACTATCGTCAATTTCAATTGAGTTCGTTCTAATAACGGTTACATAAAACCAACTTCAGCCAGTTTAAGAAGCTTTAGCATTCTTAAGATTCGTATTTTCTACAAAAATCCCCAAAGCTGGTGACAGTTTTTATCATTAGAATGAATAAGTTTCACATATTTCATTCACTAAATTCACGGAAGTAACCGTTAGATTTCAAAACATCTGCATGCGACTTGATAGGCGACATGACGTCACTACAGGACGCGAGTACAATTCTTCTTATCAGGTATCCGAGCATAATATGTAACATGACACTTATAATTCTGGTTTATTTGATGAATACGAGGAGAGTGACATGAATGGCAAAAATTAATTCTTCTTTATGAAACAAATAACGATATAAAATCTGGTAGCTTGTTTACAGAAATTCCCACGCGAATTGAAAGCCGCTTAAGACTGAAATAATATTATTCTTAGCATGTTTCTGAACATAATACGTAACTTAAGACGTCCAATAAATTAATTTAATAATCTTTCTGTCTCGCACAGTAATCACTTTTCCTACGCCTTAAGCCACTCGATTGTCAAAATTCAATTATTCTTTACTAGTTATAATCCCGAACAAGGACAACTATGCATGACTATTTATTTTGCTGTTGTGTAACGAAAAATTATTTCTTTACCTACAAAATCTAAATCTATATAATTGAATTTATACCATTATATATATATATATATATATATATATATATATATATATATATATATATATATATTATACAATTCAACATTAACTTGGTTTCCAAGAGACTATGGAACAGAAGTCCATAGACACTAGTGGTTTACATTATGTGGTCCACAGACCCCTAGGGGTCCAAAGTGGTCCACAACAGGATCCCCAAACCGATATCTAGCGGTAATTAAACGATGCTTAACGATGCAATCCAATGTTAACTTGGTTTCCAAGAGACTAAGGAACAGCAGTCCATAGACACTAGTTTTACATTATGTGGTCCACAGACCCGCTAGTGGTCCAAAGCGGTCCACAACAGGGTCCCCAAACCGATAACTAGCGGTAATTAAACGATGGTTACGATACAATCTAAAGTTAACTTGGTTTCCTGGAGACTAAAGAACAGCAGTCCATAAGCACTAGTGTTTTACATTATGTGGTCCACAGACCTCTAGGGGTCCAAAGTGGTCCACAACAGGGGTCCCCAAACCGATAACTAGCGGTAATTAAACGATGGTTAACGATACAATCCAATGTTGACTTGGTTTCCAGGAGACCCAGGAACAGCAGTCCATAAGCACAGAGGAGACGGGCCGAGAATCCCTGAATTCTGGACCCAAGGAAGGAACTTCAAACCACCTCAGGATTTTTACGCTGTAACTAAGACCTGCCTAAAGAAGTCATCATAGCCTCTTAAAGCGTCGTTGCCGTCCTCCTCGTTGTCTTCGCTTCGCTTCGCTTCTGAGGGAAATTACACACAGCCCCCACTCCCCCACGGAAGGATGTGTCAAGTTGAAATGCTCGTGATTAGCCGATTCCGGGTAAGACACGCTCACGAAAGGATAATTACACACGGATTAATGGTCCTCTCGTTAATAACAACACGGTAATCACAGCTTTGTTAATCTGTCTGGAAGCTGAGCTTCCACGTCCACCCCCTTACCATCCCCCTTCATCTTCCGTCCATTGTTCAAACTCCCTTCTTTGCCACGTGATATCTTCCTTCATCATTTGTGTCGCAGGGGATAATTCATAATTCTTTTTATATCCTTAAGTCACTTGATAGTGTTCAATAATTCGCTATTCCTAAATGTTAATGACATATATTAGATATTAATTACTTATATCCTAATGTCACTTGATAAAGTGTTCAATAGTCTGGTATTAGTAAGTGTTAATGTATATGAATTTAGGGGTCCACTGGAATTCATTCACCCAAATGCACGTGTATACATGTGTATAGATCACATGCACAAGCACATACACAAAGTATATATAATATTTATGTACAAGTATATGCATGCATAAAGGCATGTATGCATGTATAAAGGTATTATGTATGTATGTATTATATGTATGTGTGAATGTCTTGCTACATTGCTTCTGACCCAGGGCAGTGGGCGAGATGCAGGGATGACCTGTCATCCAGAAGGAGCCAAGATAAGAGGGAGGGAAGGGGGTAAATGGGAGTGGAGTTTGTGGGGGATGGAATGGGTGGGAGTAGATTTTATGCCCTCCCCCCACCTTTTTTTTTGGGGGGGGAGGCTACCTACTTTGTAAGGGGGAAATAGCCATTGGTATATGTATGTATGAATATGTATGTGTATATGTATGTATGTATGTATGTTTGTATATTTCACAAGGTTGGTGTTTTGCTGCTGATTGTGTGTACCCTGTACAATTACTACCACACATGTGACAATTGTCAACAATTCTTAGGGGTTCGTTTACCAGCGCTTCTATCCTTTCTTAGGGACGGGAGAAGGTCCGGCACCTTGTATCTCGACGCATCTAGGTTACCTTTGCCCAAACTAGCAACGGCGAATCTAGACAGGAGACAAAGAAGGGAGATCACCCAGATTATGGCAAACCATCTCCAAGGGACCTCTGCGAGTCATTGTTACCCAGGTCTCAGAGCTTCTGGGTGAACCGTTTCGTCTTGCCGGACGATGGGAGGGAAGTGAGAAACCTATGATAGGGCAAAACCCTGTCAGTTGAGACAAGCCGCTGTTTTTTTTTGTTTTTTTTGTTTTTTTTTTGTTTTTTGCCGACGTTGGTTCGCCTCCTCTGGCCGGAACACCGGGAGATTTAAACTTCATCCATCTCCTCCAAAGATTTTTGCAGTCTCAGTTTGGCCATGGCTGCTCCATACCTCCAACGGACAAGTTCCTCCAATTTTCCAATTACCGAGGAGCAATTTCGACTAACTCGCCGCCTTTCTGTCTCGCTTCACTGTAATCCAACCTTTCAATCTCAAACCTTCTAACCAACTCGTTCTATCAACTGCCACCACCCGCCTTCTACCAATCAACTATTCAAGTCAGCTTCAGTAAGATCACAAAACGAGATTGGCAGTTTCGGTGTGTGTGTGTGTGTGTGTGTGTGTGTGTGTGTGTGTGTGTGTGTGTGTGTGTGTGTGTGTGTGAGAGAGAGAGAGAGAGAGAGAGAGAGAGCGAGGAAGTGAGAGAAAGAGACAAAGAAAGAGGCAGAATAAGTGAGAGAGAGCGAGAGAGAGAGAGAGAGAGAGAGAGAGAGAGAGAGAGAGAGAGAGAGAGAGAGAGAGAGAGAGAGAGAGAGAGAGAGAGAGAGAGAGAGAGTGAGAGAGAGAGAGTGAGAGAGAGAGAGACTGCCTCCCCATGCATGACCACCAAAGTTCGTCTGAATCGCGCATCACCAACGGGCAAACACACGCACGTTCTTTTCACACGTACCGACTTTTCGCCGAGCGCCGTCCACGACACGACGTCGTGCTCTCAAATAAACATGGATGTCTACGAACTCTTTCATACGTGGAAGCGTCCATAGACGCCCATGATTATTTGAAGCCACGACGTCGTGTCGTTGATGGCGCACGGCGAAAAGTCGATACGTGGGAAACTAACCACACGGATCCCGACGGTCAACCAGAAGCCAAATCACTACAGACGGTCTCATGTCCGTCTGCAAGAGACCATAGGGCCTACATTAGATAGTTTCATCCCAGTCCATAAAGTTATCTCGTCTTCACGTGTTTATCACTGAATCCACATTTTACCACATTTGCAAACTAGACCCTGGGTGGATTTGTGGACTGATAACATCGCAAACTACGATCCACTTCCTGGATCCAGTCCCTGGGTGGACTCAAGGTGGAGCAGTGTCTGGGGAGAGTGGAACGGTGGAAGGTGTAGTGGGACTTCCGAATGTGGAGGCAGGTGGAAGGGTGGAGAGGAGCGACGCTGTGGTTGAAGTGGATCCTGAAAGGTGGTACTGCCAACCATTGTATACAGGATTCGAACTTTTATCAGTATTCTCTTCCGTGTGGAGAGAATAGATTCGGACCGAATACTAAGGGAGTCTGGTCCGTAGAGGCGCCATAAAACATACAAGGAGGGATAGGAAACTTTACTGTACATCTCTATATTCAAGTTCTACAAAACATTTTTAAATAATAAATAATAATATATAATAAATAATAATAACTAATAATGATAATAATAAATAACAATAATAATGATGATAATAATAAATACATAAGCCAAGGGTTTTCCCACCTTACAAGGGAGGTAGCCAAAGTCAAAAAGCATAATTCCATCCATACCAACTTCATCCGCATATAATCCACTCCCATTCATCACCCCTGACGACGACGACGACGACGACGACAAAAATTATAATAACAATAATAACTATGCTGATAATAATAATAATAGCAGTAATAACAATAACAATAATAATAATAACTACGATGATGAAATTATAATAACAATAACAGTAATAATAATAATAATAATAACTTCATTGGCCAAATACGGCTGATCCAACGACCAAAATCCGCACAATAACGGAAAATTAAACGAAACACGAGTGTCAGTACACAAGAAAAAGAAGGAGAGAGAAAATAATGGGAGGAGGAACCGATGATTAATGTTGCCAGCATGATCTTAATCAAAGAAACGAGGAAAGAATCAGATTTTATTGTTTGACGAAAAAGTAGATGGTATTTCAGTAACTGTTATAGGCAG
This sequence comes from Oratosquilla oratoria, assembly GCF_046742065.1. NCBI lineage: Eukaryota > Metazoa > Arthropoda > Malacostraca > Stomatopoda > Squillidae > Oratosquilla > Oratosquilla oratoria. The sequence continues at coordinate 22,809,664 of NC_134816.1, read as the reverse complement.
AGAAAGAGAGAGAGAGAGAGAGAGAGAGAGAAGGGGGGTGGAGACTGGGAATGGAATTAAATCATTAATCCAGTATACAATCACATACACACAAATAGAGAGAAAGAGAGAGAGAGAGAGAGAGAGAGAGAGAGAGAGAGAGAGAGAGAGAGAGAGAGAGAGAGAGAGAGAGAGAAGGGGGGATGGAGACTGGGAATGGAATTAAATAATTATTTAATTCCATTCCCAGTCTCCATCCCCCCTTCCCCCCCTTCTCACTCTCTTGTGTGTATGTGATTGTATACTGGATTAATTATAATTAATCCAGTATACAATCACATACACACAAAAGAGTGAGAGAGAGAAAGAGAGCGAGAGAGAGGATGGAGACTGGGGATGAAATTAAAAATAAATAATCCAGTATAGAATTACACACACAGAAAAAGAGAGAGAGAGAGAGAGAGAGAGAGAGAGAGAGAGAGAGAGAGAGAGAGAGAGAGAGAGAGAGAGAGAGAGAGAGAGACCCCGTAGCATGCTAACACTATGACATGACGTCGGGTATTCCGCGTCATCGCGTGTGACGTGACATTAAGGGGCCCAAACGTATCGATTTCCACCTTCACACAGTCAGTAGGCGACATGTTCCCATGCACTGGAAGTGCGGGTGTGCATGGGCGTGAGTTTCCAACAAACGCCCAAAAATGACCAACAACCCACCAGAACAACATTTCTCACGGTTGACAACTTGGTATTAAAACGAGGAACTACCCTGTGCTTCGTTACACAATTGTCTCCCAATACATTCTAACAAAATAATATTTCTTTTTTAGTATGCTGTATTATAGTATATTTTGTTGTAGTATATTGCATTGTCGAAGTATATTTTGTCGTAGTATATTGCATATGGCGAAGTATTGTAGTACGTTGTATTGTAACATATTGCATTTTATGGTACTGTAGTACATTGTACAGCGGTATATCGTATTGTGGTATTACATACACTGTAGAATTGTACTGTAGTATATTGTACTGTAGTATCATAGTATACATTGTAGTATATTGTATTGTATGGTATTGTAGTATATTGTATTGTAGTATTGAACATATATTTGTATTGTAGTATATATTGTAATACTGTAGACATTTATTTTACGCTTGATGCATCTATAACATTACTATGTCGACAATTTTGCAGCCAAATACGGTCAAACGGGCGAATATTGTTTATATTTAAACATAAAAAACACCCTTATGCGCTTGTATCGAGTATGGATTTTATACGACAATAAATAACAAAACTGAAAATAAAATAAAATTTATCGTTTTTAGCAAATGCACTCCTCTCCGTTTTCATTGGAAAATGGGGGTAAACTTCTTTTATTTATTTATTTATTTTTTACCAAATAAACTCGGTCTCACTGTTTTATAGATATAAACCATTTTCTTTTTATTCTCATTTTTTAAATTTGATCACTTTGGTTATTTTCAGAAAATGCGTCCCCCTTTCCAATTCTTTAGCAAATGCACCCCTCTCTTTTGTTATTTTCATGAAATTCGTCCCGTTTCACCATTTCTCGCAAATGCGTCCCCCTTTTCATTACTTTTAGCAAATGAAATCCTCTCCTTTATATTTAGCAAATGCCTCCAATCCTATTCTTATGCAAAAACGTCCCTTTTCTTCTTAGCAAATGTACTCCCTTCTAAATTATCTATACTAAATGCGTTCTTTTTATACTATTTCTAGCAAACGCGTCTCTATCAAATGCTTTACCAAAGGAGATTAAATCCTTATAAAAATTAACCCGTTAGTACCTTATCAATTTAATTCTGGCTACTCACAAAAGGATTCGATTCTATTATTGGAATCGAATTCTGTATAAACAGGATCAAATCCTCCTCTGATCCTAAGACGGACTTCAAAGACCTTATTCTGGTTCTCGCCAGGCGATTTAATTCAAATTAAGGTCTTAAGTCCACTTCGTAAGGTTCATAAGTCCTAAGTCCCTTCGCTATGGCTCTGACGTCACATCTGCGTCACAGTTGTGTTAAGTCACGTGACGTTACGATAATCGTGAGCGTAGAGCGTTACACAGGCACCGTTACGTCACACTTTAGGGTGACGTCGTCCTCTTGTTATCTCGATGGCAGACTTTATATATTTTATTCTATCTAAAACTAGTTTTCAGCCTGGAGGGCTGACAAGAATTTAGTAAAGCGACCATTTCTATATAATGTGGTCTAGTGATACAAGTTAAACACATTACAAAAATTCTATCAAATACAAGATAATTAAGATTATCAATTTTGTAATAAAGCAGAATGTTTCCCTTTATCAATATCTATTTATCTATTTATTGTTTTATTGCCATTTTTCGGCGAGAGAAAAAATTGAGGGGAGACATGAATACTGAGAATTCATATTGGGATGAACAGAGTGAAAATTTCTGAAAACCATTTGGCTAAATGCCATACCATTCTAGCCACATAACCCCTCCCCCCTTGCCTACCAGATAGTACTGTTCCCTTGTCAACACCCTCTGCCGTCAGACGATTTTATTCGTCTCCATAGCAACCCCCCTCGGGGCACCTCCACCAATCAGGAAGCATCAATCATCGTAGTCATTACAAAGTGGGCGTGGCCTATATGCAAGGCTGATAGGAACCAACCAATGATATCATTTCCTGGCGTGTGCCAACAAGACTCGTAACAATGACCAATTCTGCTGACACAAACCTGATTAGGACCAATCCATCTAGTTTGACAAATGTCACGCTGTCAGCGCATCACGCTGACAAATGCTTAAAGTCATCAGACGTGACAGATGCAACACGTGCGACCTTTCGACCTAGAGTCACGTGACCATGACGTCATGCCTCGGTGACGTCATGTCACGGTGACATCACGCCGCCGTGACGCGAACGTGCGCGTCCCCTGACGCCGTTACTCCGAGGTTCCATGATTTTATATTTCTCTCCGAAATTCGGAATGAATATTGGAACCTACTCCAAATGTTCGAAACTTCATAAAAAAAGTATATAAAAAATCCATGGAACAAAAAATATAATACAGTATATAGTCCTTCAGAAATAACATATATGAAATATGGTAATGTACACAAATTCGTTAACGACATATAAACAGGTTAATATCAATTACTCATAAAAATGTGCGTGTGTGTGATTCACCATGGTATTGGATTACGTGTTGGATTTATGATCGACAGCTATTTCCCTTCTATGGGTAATGCTGTGACCTTACACGCACATACACACCCAACTCACCGCCCACGAGAGTTGGAGTAACGACCCGCAGCGTAGCGATCCTGAAATTATTTCAGCCCTGGGTGGCATTCGAACCCGGACCGCCGTAGTGGCGGCCGGGAACTCTACCACTTCGCCATCGAATCTAATCGTGTGTGTGTGTGTGTGTGTGGTTGTGTGTGTGCGTTTCTGTGCGTGTGTGAGTGTGTGTGTGGTTGTGTGTGTGTTTCTGTGCGTGTGTCCGTGTGTGTGCGTGTGTCCGTGTGTGTGTGTGTGTGTGTGTGTGTGTGTGTGTGTGTGTGTGTGTGTGTGTGTGTGTGTGTGTGTAGGAAAGGTCCTTGGGTGTCAAAGATGCCATTACCAACCTTACAGAACTTAAAAAAATCCCCTTTTTAAAGAGCCTGCCAAGTGACGAATATGGATTTGGAAAGGTTGGTAGCCCTGCTTTGGTCGTGTTTACCGGTGGTATTCTTAAAAAATTCTTTCCCTTCCAAGGATTTATATAATATTTACACAAGAAAATATTTTAATATTTAATATTCATTTTATATTTATATAAGGAATTTTTTTTTAAGAATACCACCGTAAAGCGGCCCATACACGATCAATTATATTGCGCAATTTCATTGTCAATACTCTGAATTGACAATGAAATTGCGCAATATACAGTAATTGATCGTGTATGGGCCGCTTTAGATTCTTACAAGGAAAGAATTTAAGAATATCACTGTACATCTCTTTACGGGACACAGCTGCCTTCCAGAATGGCCACAAAATGGCGGCGTGTCTGGATTTGTCGCAATTTTCTGGATTGTTGGCGTATCCGATTAAATTACAACCACGGCAGGGTTCGAACAGTCAATACCAAGAAACATTAAGGGCGAACGAAAACGATTTGGCCACAAAATGGCGCCCTGAGTGGTCACTATCGCCTTGTCGCAAATCTCTGCATGAAAGATCTCTACTTCCATCTAAGCACCCCGTCCCCCCCCCAGATCGCCCCCCCCACCCCCCACTGGGGTAAAGGGAGCTCCAACTCTCCCCCTAAACCTTTTACAAAAACTTCTGAATTTTTTAAATAAAAGTTCAAGTGCAGCATTTACATATTCTATTCTGGTTGACGCTAGACGGTTTTATTCAACTCCAGATGGAAGTCTGGGTGTGGGGGGTAGAGAAAAGTGGAGTGGTATGGAGTGGAAGAGGTGGAGTAGATTGAAGTGGAGGGATTGGAGGGTTATGTGGAGGGGGAGGTAGCATGGGAGGGAACGGAAAATGGGTTGAAGGGGGACTGGGGAGGGGGGAGGGGGGGAGGGGAGAGAAAAAAGAAAGGAAGTGGGTGGATGTGGGTGGGGGGTGGGGGAGGGTGAAAGCAGGTGCCCCGAAATAACAGGTATTGGGGGGGAAGGGATGGGGGGAGGATAAAATGGGTGAAAGGGAGAGGGTGAAAGGGGAAGAAGGGTGAAAATGAGGACGAGACGGGAAAAAGAGAAAGAGGGGAAAAAGAGAGACCTGATTGGAAGAGAGAAGAGAGGAAAAGAAGAGAGGAGGAAGAGGGTAAGGAAGGACGAAGGGAAGGGAGACAGAGGGAGAGAGGGAAGGAGGGGAAAAGAGGGGAAAAAGAGGGAGGGAGATAAGAAAGATGATTGGAAGAGAGAAGAGAGGAAAAGAAGAGAGTAAGGAAGGAAGAAGGGAAGGGGAACAGAGGGAGAGTGGGAAGGAAGGAGGACAAGAGGGGAAAAAGAGGAAGAGAGGAGACAAGAGAGAGGATTGGAAGAGAGAAGAGAGGAAAAGAAGAGAGAAGGAAGGAGGTAAGGAAGGACGAAGGTAAGTGGGACAGAGGGAAGGAAGAGGGGAAAAGAGAGGGGAAAAGAGAGGGGAAATGGAGGATGAAAAGAGCGAAACGGATGGGATGGAAAGGGAGAGGGAAGGGGGAGGGAGAGGGAGAGGGAGCAAGCAAGTAGGGGACGCCATAATAGAGGGGGGGGGGGAGAATCATACGTAATTATCTTCATCCACCCTTTCAACGCAAATGGCAAATCGTACCTGTATTATGGCTGTCGCTAAGTGATTTTATTCGTCAGAGGGTGGGTGGGGAGGGGGGGAGGTGGGAAAGGGGTACTTCCTGTACAGCGAAATGGGTTAATCTTGTTTTACTGAAAGCAACGTCATCATGACGTAACCAATCATACTCCCTTTCCCTCTCCCATCATCAATACTAAACCACCCCACCCTCCCACTTCCGTCCATAGTACATTGTACAATACCCATAGTACGTTGTATGTTATACAATCTAATCTGACGAAGGAGTACCTACTACCTAGATCGATCACACCTACTACAAATATAAAATAATAAATAAATAAATGAAATAAAAATACAAACTCGGGGGGCCATCCATCACGATCTCCCGAGTTTCCATATCAGAGTAGTATGGACACAAAATGGCGGACACTCCTATACAAAATGGCGACGGACTTTATTCATATTCTTCTGGCTAAAAATAAACGATTTGATCTAGCTGAAGGGGAGATCCCCCTGTCTGAAGAAGGCTATGCCTGTCCGGGACCCCATCGGGGCAAGATTTTTCCTAAGATTATTATCATTATTATTATTATTATTTTTTTTTTTTTTTTTTTTTTTTTAACATAGTAAAGTATTATAGCGTTACTGTGTTGATGGGGTTGACAAGGTCTCTCTAATTCTGTTGAATAAACGTGTGGTTTCCTCCATTTATGAAGCCAATTCTTTTCAAGCATTCCTCCCATTGTAACGTCACCGCCGTTCCTGTGACAGGTGTCAGCGTTTGTGAACGGGAGATAAGTCTTAGGGGAAAATAAATCATGATTTCTGTCGGTAAAGGTTGAGTTAAATCAGGATTTTTTTTTTCAATACAAAGCGTGGTATGACCAGCATTACAATTATTACTATCATTTCCTCCATTACCAAAACATTTATCATTATCAACACCATCATCACCGAGATTTTCATCACCACTACCTTTCACCATCATTACCAAAAATATCACCACCACTACCCCTATGTCAATATAATTAACACCACCACAACCACCACCAAAACAGATACCCTACCACATTTAACACCCTACCATCATTACCACCTCCACAATTAACACTCCACCACCACAATTAACACCCCACCTCCACTACCACCACAATCAACACTCCACACCCCCACTATCGCCACCATTACCACCACCACAATTAACACTCCACACCATTACCCCTACACCACTACCATTACCCCTACTATCACCACTACCATTACTATCACCATCACCACAATCAACACCCCACCATCACCATTACCCCTAATATCACCACTACCATTACCACCAATATCACCACCACAACCACCACCTCCACTACCACTATTATCACCACAACACCCCACCACCACCAACACAATTACCACCACTATCACCACCACAACCACCACCTCCACTACCACTATTATCACCACAACATCCCACCACCACCAACACAATTACCACCACTATCATCACTACAATCGACACCCCACCACCACCACCGTTACCCCAACTATCACCAGCACTACAATCATCACCACACGATTTCAGTCAGCTGAAGATCCGGGTTTACAAGGACAGCGAAATAAAATCGTCTGGAACTTCTCCATAATATAATATACGAAGTCCACCACCTATGGTCGCAGGCCGAGCGGTTTAGAGCGTCTCCACTTGCGGCGAAAGTCGAGGTGATGGCAGTTCAAACATGCCGCCAGCGAGTTGGACCAAGGGCATGGTTCAATAAATTCCACGCTACAAAGTCCTCTGTGAGGGGTACCGTCCTAGCCTCCTGACGATGTTGAACCAAATTATATATAATCACCAAAACTACGTACTACCCACATACACACTAATCTATTTATGTGAAATTACCAAGACATTGAGAAAATATAAACGATAACTTTAATAAGAAAACAAGGAAGTTAATTGAATGGGGCAATTGACTCTTTTGACAAACGAGTAAATATAAAGAATAAAATGTAATGTATCAACGAGACAATCAAATGTGACGGCACACTAGGAATTTCTCGCTAGCATGCTACTTACTTTTCCTACTTCGTTTGAGTAAAAACGACTTCGGTTATGATCTTTTGTTTTTTCGAAATTTCCAAATGTCAAATTACTTTTGCTGACGTCATAGAGTGAGAAGCTGAAGTTAAAACTAGAATACGAATGTTAGAAATATTACTGAGATGTTCTCACGGAAGTCTAGAATATTTTAACCAAAGTCGTTTCTACTCAAACTAGCAAAAGGAAGTAGCATGCTATCCTAGTGTGCCGCCACGGAATGGGACGACTGGCCCCTTTGCCTAAAGTGCAAAGGATGCATGATCATCGTGGTAAAGGGTTTGGCAGAATTCGAGGAAGAATCATTTTCACAAAGACCACGAGCAGAAAAATGGCTCCCACCGTATTCCCTGTCACCTTTATCAAATCGAAAGCAGGAGGGGAGTGGAGTGGAGTGGAGGGAGTGGAGGGAAGGAGTGGAGGGAGTGGAGGGAGGGAGGGGAGGGAGGAAAGGGAGGGAGGGGTGAGGGGAGGGAGGAAAGGAGGGGATGGATGGAGGGAAGGGGAGGGAGGGAAGGAGGGGAGGGAAGGAGGGGAGGGTATGGAGGGAGTGAAGGGAAGGGAGGGAGGGAAGGAGGAGAGGGAATGGAGGAAGGGAAGGGGAGAGGAAAGAAGGGGAGAAAACAGGAAGACAGGAGGAGAAGGGAAAGAGGAAGGGAAGGGGAGGTAAAGGGAGGGAGGGGGGAGAAACAGGAGGATAGGAGAGGGGAAGAAGGAAGGGGAGGGAGGGAAGAAAGGAAGGAATGAGAGGGAGGGAAGGAAGGAAGGAAGGAAGGAGGAAGGATACAAAGAAAGACAAAGATAGGAAGGATGGAAGGAAGGGAGGGACGGAAAATAAAACAAACAGGAAAAGAAACGAGGGAAGAAAGGAGAGAGGGAATGAAGGAAGAAAGAAAATAAAACGAGAAAATAAGAAAGGAGGAATAAACCAGGAAGCGAGGAAGGCAGGCAGGCAGGCTGCCACTTTGATGGACTGGCCGGTTGGCTCAAGACAAATTGTGTCAAATATCCTCAATGACAAGAGGGTGGAGGGGAAGAGGGGAAGGGATGAGAGGGGAGAAGGAGGGGAGGGGAGGGGATGAGAGGGGAGGGAGAGGGGAGGGAGAGGGGAGGGAATGGGGGAGGAGAGGGGAGGGAATGGGAGGAGGGGAGGGGATGGGAGGGGAGAAGGAGGGGAAGGGAGGGGAGGGGATGAGAGGGGAAAGAGAATGGAAGGGAGGGGATGAGAGGGGATAAGGAGGGGAGGAGAGGGGAGGGAGAGGGGAGGGAATGGGAGGAGGGGAGGGGATGGGAGGGGAGAAGGAGGGGAAGGGAGGGGAGGGGATGAGAGGGGAAAGAGAATGGAAGGGAGGGAATGAGAGGGGAGAGAGAAGGGAGGGGATGAGAGGGGAGGGGATGAGAGGGGAGGGGATGAGAGAGGAGGGAGAGGGGAGGGGAGGGGAGGAGAGGGGAGGGGATGAGAGAGGAGGGAGAGGGGAGGGGAGGGGAGGGGAGGAGGGGAGGAGGGGACTGGATGGGAGGGGAGGAGGGGAAGGGAGGGGAGGGGATAAGGGGAGGGAACGAGAGGGGAGAAGGAAGGGGAGGGGAGGGGATGAGAGGAGAGAATGAGGGGAGGGGATGAGAGGGGAGGGGATGAGAGGGGATGAGAGGGGAGGGGAGGGGAGGGGAGGGGATGAGAGAGGAGATGGAGGGGAGGGAATGAGAGGGGAGATGGAGGGGAGGGGAGGGGAGGGGAGGGGAGGAGAGGGACGTCGCATAAGCTTCATAATTTTGTATTAGTCCGCAAACTGTGTTGTGGAAGTACGCAGCGTTAGTCATGTCACATCCGCAAACTGTGTCGCGGTAGGTTCGCAAATGTACGGAATGTCCGCAAATAATGCTGTACATGGTACGTGACGTACACGAGATGGCACAAGGCACATACACCACGAGAATGGCACGTGCAGGTCAAAGGCTGATATGGATGGCACACAACACTTAATTGGCACGCAGTAGACGTCATTGGCACGAACACGAATGTATCGTATGGCACGCTGAGAATGTCAAAACACGTGATTGGCACGCAATGGCACGCAGTAAGAGGGTTTGGCACAGTACATAAGCACGTCCATAGAGTGGATGGTCATTTCAAAGGGCGTGGGAAATGTACATCTACCGAGGGGGGATAGGGGGAGGGGAGGGGGAGAGAGGGGGGAGGAGGGGGAGAGGGGGGAGGAGGGGAGAGGGAGAGGAGGGGGAGGAGGAGAGGGGGAGGAGGGGGAGGGGAGGGAAGGGAGGAAGGGGAGGGGGAGAGGGAGAGGGGGAGAAGGGAGAGGGGGAGAGGGGGAGAGGGGGAGAGGGAGGAGGGGGAGAGGGAGGAGGGGGAGAGGGGGAGCGGGAGAGGGGAGGGGGAGAGGGGAGGGGGAGAGGGGAGGGAGGAATGGGAGGAGGAGAGGGAGGGGGAGAGGGAGGGGAAGAGGAGGGAAGAGGAAGAGAGGGAGGAAAGGGAGGTGAGAGAGGAGGGAGGGGGAGGGGAGAGGAGGGAGGGGGAGGGGAGAGGAGGGAGAGTGGGGGAGAGGAGGGAAGGGGAGGGGGAGATGGGGGAAATTGCCAGGTACTTCTCCCCCTAAACAACCTTTATGGGGCCAGGCTATTTCATTCAGCTGAGGGAAATAAGTATAAACATATGAATACATAAAAATAAATATACTAATTACCATGCTCATTAATCGATTAATAAATTGATTTATAGCAAATTTGTTATAATCGATAAATAACACATTTTTAAACATTTGTCGGTCGGTTAGAATTTGGCAATATCAACATTTGAAAAACTTAAATGATAATTTCGTCCGTTAAATAAAAAACATACACATCTTAATCTAACAAGTCTAACTTGTTAATACGGTTGTATGATTTTTTTTAATATAAATTTCAGTGCAGTTTTTATTTTTCTCTCAAGCTGTTACAACAACGGTTAATATCAATTTTGATCTTTAATATACAAAACTACAGTCTCTCCATATGCAGGGAGGCGGGGCTTACGGGTGAAGTCACATCGCCTTGACCAATCCGAACGCACAAAGTCTGTGACGTCATGTCGACTCTAGCATTTTCAACAAAATGTGGACAATATCAATTTGAAAACAATATTCCAAAACTTGTTGTTCGTTTGAAGTTGATTTTTTGTCCCATTAAGTGAGGCTAGCCTTTCTAATAATTAATTATACGTGTACATATGCATAGTCTCAAACTACTGTAATTCTAACAAAACATTTTATATAACTCGCATATTATCATGCTTACATATATATACATTTTCCCAACGAAACTATAATTAGAAAAACATTTAATAAATTACTATTATCAATGCATATATCTTCCTACCTATTAGCTGCCATGCTATAGTTTATATTTTCCTAATCAATTTTATAGGCGAAAAACTATTCCAACATAGGCAACGACTTTTGCCTAGGAAGGTCCAGTAACCTTTGGAATCATGAGATTCTAGAAGATGTGGAGGAGGAGGAGGAGGAGGAGGAGGAGGATGTAGAGGAAAAGGAGGGGAAAGAGGAGGGGTTGGAGGAAGAGGAGTAAGAAGAGGGGGAAGTAGGAAGAGGATGAGGAGGATAAAGAGGTGGGGGAGGAAGAGGATGAAGAAGAGGAGGAGGAGTGGAAGGAGGAAGAGGAGGAGAAGGAAGAGGAGAGGGAAGAGGAGGAAGAGGAGTAGTAAGAGAAAAGGAGGAAGAGAAGAGGAGGAAGAGGAGGAGGAGGAGAAGGAAGAGTAGGAGGAAGAGGAGGAGGCAGGAAGGGGGAGGGGGAGGGGGCGAGAGCGTCAGTAGAATCGCCGGAAATGGCGCGCGAAACTCAACCACATGAGCCAAGGTCACGGGTCATAGTCCCCCATCCCCCCATCCCTCCCCTATTCCCCCATCCTTCCCCCTGTTTCCCCCCGCCCCATCCCCCCAATTATCATTATTATCATTATTTTTTTTTTCTTAAGCACCAAGTGTCATTGACATCCATGTTACTGGAGCTATATTAATATGTTACCTCTCTCAGTTTCCCCGTAATAACAAAATAAATAAACAGACGAACAAACGTATATAAATTAAATAAAAATAAAATAAGATCAATAAAAATAAATAACAAATACACAAGAAAAAAAAAAAAAAAAAAAAAAAAAAAAAAGTGTTATACATCCATGTTACTGGAGCTATATTAATATGTTACCTCTCTCAGTTTCCCCGTAATAACAAAATAAATAAACAGACGAACAATAGTATATAAATTAAATAAAAATAAAATACGATCAATAAAAAATAAATAAATACACAAGCAAAAATAAATCAATAATAAAAAAAAAAGTGTTACTGACATCCATGTTACTGGAGCTATATTACAGTAATATGTTACCTCAGTTTCCCCGTAATAACAAAATAAATAAACAGACGAACAAAAGTATATAAATTAAATAAAAATAAAATACGATCAATAAAAAATAAATAACAAATACACAAGCAAAAAAAATCAATAAAAAAAAAAAAAAAAAAAAAAAATCCGACAACAGATGCCTACCTACCACCACTGCCCTTGGCTGTGATAAACTTGATTTACTTTTTTCTGGTTGTCGCTAGGCAATTTCATTCACCCAGGGAACCCTGACCACACCCGGATATCGACGGATCAAGACCCGGATGTGTCCCTCTCCCCCTCCCTCTCCCACCCTCCCTCGGATGAATAAAATCGCCTAACGCAAAGCCAGAATAAAATCAATAAACTATGTTCAAAGTTCCCGGAACGAAGATTCACGTCTAGGCAGTTTATCTGGAACGTTTCTCCTTCCTGGAATATCCGGAGCCATTGCCCTTCCTCCCCCCCTCACCCTCCCCCCCTCCGGAGACCTGACCCGACCCAATTCACAGATCCCAATGCAGCAGCATCCTTCTCCTTCTCTCATCCTCCTCCTCCTCCTCCTCTTCTTCTTCCTCCCTCCCTCCCTCCCCTTCTCTTCCTCCTCTTTCTCCCTCCTCCTTTTCTTCCTTCTCCTCCTCCTCCTCTTCTTCCTTTTCCTCCTCCTTCCTTCTCTCCCTCCCCCTTTCTTCTTTCTCCTCCTCCTCCTCCCTCTCCCTTCTCCTCTTCTTCCTCCTCCTCCTCCTTCCTCCCTCCCCCTTCTCTTCCTCCTCTTTTCTTCCCACAACCCTCTCCTCCTTTCTTCACCCCTCCTCCTTCCCTTCCTCCTTCCTCATACTCTTCCTCCCTCCTCTTCTTCCTTCCAGGTCACGTAGCCCTGTGCACCAGCCATTAATCGCTTCCCCCCCCACCGCTCCCCCCCGTCACCTTTACGACCCCCCCCCCCCGGTCTGCGCTCTCGACATTTCTCATCTCTTTCCAGCTTCTCCTTTTCCAGCAGACGTCTACGACTTTCTTGCCTCTTGCCTTCCACTGGAAGCCTCTGGAAGGCTCTGGAAGGCTCTGGAAAACTCGAAAATTTTGCTCAAATAAATAAACAAGAAATGGGAGGGTGAACACGGGATTCTGAGTGTTTTTTATTGGGATTGTAACGTCTTTCCATACCTGTCTATACAAAATCTAAATAAATAAATAAATAAATAAATAAATAAAAATAAATAATCAAATAAGTAAATTAAGGAAGGCAGAATGGAGCTTACATGTGTTTAAGATGAATTGCTTCAGAAGTATGGTAAAGATTTCGAGGATGGGTAGAGTGTGAAATGTAGCGGTGAGGCGGAGAACGGGGATGGAAACAGAACGGGTGTAAGACAAAACACCATGCGGGCAAAGCACTGCGGACACAAATTAAATAAATAAAAATAAATAATAATAATATATGTAACCATTTGGCTACCAGTGGTGATGTGATGGTGGTGGAATGGTAAGAGAACTGATAGATATGTTTGACCAAAGGATACTGGATTGGTTTTAGTACATGGAAGGAACGAGAGAAGAAAGACTATCAAAAACAGTATGGAAGACCAAAGTGGATGGCGTGAACTTGAGGGGAAAACCATGAACGAGATGAATAGGTGGATGAGGTGCAGGGAGCCTTGGGTATAAGGGGAATGCCTGTTGAGCAGGAAAGGGAGAGGGCAAGAGAAAGGTGCGGATGGAAAGTGGTTGTAAATGGATATTGACGGAGCCCAAAAGTATTTATTTTGTCTGTTCTGCATTACCATCACACGGGTAGGGTCACCGTGTTAATGAAGATGTGGGGGTATACAAGCTTCAGCTTTCGGGCCTTGTTGTAGAGGTGGGTGCTGTGACTCGCTGCATTGCCTCTGACCCGGGCAATGGGGCGGGGGTCAAGGATGACCATTTATCCAAAATTAATTAAGTTAGGAGGAAAAACAAATGTATGTCGGCTTAAAAAAAAAAAAAAAAAAAAAAAAAAAAAAAAAAAAAAAACCAGAGAACCCCCCCCCCCCGAGGTTCCCGTCGAAGTTAGGTCACACAAATGGGACTTGACCCCGTTCCCTATGACCCCCAACTCTCCAAGGACGTTCCCTAATCACTCCCTACTTCGCCAGCAACCTTCCTCTCTACAGGTATGACGTCATAACTAGAGTCGGGGGGGGGGAATGGGTGGGGGTTGCCCCTATTTCCCCCATTATGGATCATTATTTCAGGATCAGGATCTCCACCTGTTCCCATTACCTCTCATTACCTCCCTAATGGCATCCCTCCCTTCCCTCTCTCCCTCCCCCACCCGACCTCCAAGTAGAACTACTTAATAATGTAGTTCAGAGCCAATTCTACGTAACGACCATGTCCTGTACTTGCAAATTACCTCCCTGTCTCTCACGAGACTACACCAAAGTCTCGCACCCTGAGGTGGTACGACCCCCTAAAGGTGATGAAATTAATTCTAGGGGGTTTTGCTAGGAAGCAATGCAAAAATACACTTTCTTTTATCCCCCCTAATGATAAGATATTAGTTAGGGGATACTGGGCTGTTTTGACCTAATTAGGGGGTGTTGATAGGGTCGGAAAAGGGTGGGGAAATTATGCTTTACGTTCTCTTATACTTTCACGTTCCCTTCTTTCCTCCACCCCTACGTTCCCTCCTTCCCCATCCCCTATGTTTCCCTTCACGTTCCCTTCATTTCTTCTCACGTTCCTTTCCTTTCCCCCCACGTTCTCTCCTTTCTCCTCACGTTCAGTCCTTTCCCTTCCAATGTTACCTCATTTTCACCCTCACGTTCCCTCTATTTCCACTCACGTTCCCTCTATTTCCACTCACGTTCCCTCTATTTCCACTCACGTTCCTTAATTTTCCCCTCACGTTCCCTTCTGTTCCTTTCCTTCACCCCCCCCACGTTCCTTCCCATACCCTCACCTTCACGCCTTGTGAATTCTGTCTGCCACCAGCGATTTTATTTCTCTCTTTCTCTCTCCCTCTCTCTCTCTCTTTCTCTCCGTCTCCCTCTCTTTCTCTCACTGTATCTCAGTCCCTTTCTCTCTCTCACTCTTCCCCTATCTTTATCTCAGTCCCTCTCTCTCTCTCTCTCTCAATTCCTCACTCTAGCTCAACCCCCCCTCTCTCATCCATTCTCCATTTTCCTGCAATTCCCTCACGCCTAATAACTATTCTTTCAAAATATTCACAACTCTCTCAATGGCCAATCTTTCCTCTCAATTGCCTTCGCAAAATGACTTAATGACTTAAGCTTATTTTCTAAGTCTCCGCGCGCGCGCACGCGCGTGCGATTCACAATGGTCTTTGGATCACGTGTTGGACTCGTGATCGACCGCTATTTCCCTCCCGGAAGAGAGCTCAGAGCTCGTATATATGACCGATCTATGAGTAATGCTGTGACCTTACACGTACGCACGCACGCGCGCACACACACATACATCAACGCCCACGAGAGTTGGAGCAACAACCCGCAGTGCAGCGATACTGATATTATTTCAGCCCTGGGCGGGATTCGAACCCGGACCTTCGTAGTGGCAGCCGGGAACTCTACCAACTGCGCCACTGCGAGTGTGTGTGTGTGTGTGTGTGTGTGTGTGTGTGTGTGTGTGTGTGTGTGTGTGTGTGTGTGTGTGTAATTTGCTACGAAATTACATGAGTTTTGATTGCTACCCTTGTAATAGCTATTCACTGCTGACCCCCCCACCCAAATCTCCCAATTGGGGGGAGGGGGAAGGGGGGAAACCGGTGTCATTACTCACAGGATCCTGTATACACAGACAGGATCCGGTTGTTGATGTTGTTAATGGGATTTCATTCTCGTCAGGTCCTTTCGTAAGAATGGAACACTCAGGTTACATTCTCAAAAAAAAAAAAAAATATATATATATATATATATATATATATATATATATATATATATATATAAATAAAATAATAAATAAAAATTAAAAATATATATATATATATATATAAATAAACAATCAAGTAAATAAATAACTAATAATAATAAATAAATAAATAAAATTCTTCTCTCCCCAACTCTTGCTAAATGTTTATTGTAAAATACTATACATACATTCGGACAAGGTGGACTGTGATACTATTTAATAAAGACAGGAAAAAAAATAAGACAAAAATCATTAAAACAGACAAAATAACAGTTGGAAACACGCTCTGGAAAAAATACTTCGTAACGAAACGCCAAGAATAAATAAATAAACGAATTCAATCAAATTAAAGACAAATAAACAATTACAAAAAAAAAAAAAAAATGGTCTTTGTTTTCTTTGACATCTGTCCAAAAAAATTTCGATTAATTTTTATTCCTTCAGACGCCTCCCCAGTCCTACCAATACGAATTTTGATTTCTCCGACGGACCTACACGATCCAATCGGGTCGAATCCGACCAAATCCGTCCGGCGGCCTTAAGACCAGATCGCACCGTGGATGGGGTCTCTCTCAGTCAAGCGTTGACCTCTTCGTTTCTTTGTATAGAGATGTGGTTCTTAACCTGGGGTACCTGTGGCCCCCAAAGGGGTACCTGTGCCCCCCAAAGAGGTACCTGTGCCCCCCAAAGGGGTACCTGTGCCCCCCCAAGGGGTACCTGTGCCCCCCATGGGATACGAAACCTTAACCCTGGGTGTACGAGACTATGGTACTGTATAATATTTACCATGAGAAGGCCTAATGTGCATTCATTGTATCCTACTAATTGACATGTCTAATTCGAAACAAAAAATATCTTTGTTTAGTAATTGAATATATCTAATAGTTTCTTACTAAGGTTTTGTATTACTAATCCTTTTCATATGTTTGCTTTGTATTTATGATTGGGTGGGGGTACGAGAATTTTATTTATTTATTTATTTATCTTTATTATTATTATTATTATTTATAATCAAGGGTTACAGGCAGAGAAAAAGGCTAAGAACCGCTGGTATAAGCTTAAATTGGGCGACGCGGTTTAACAGGAAAACAGGAAGAGATGCGCAACCGGGAGGTAAGTGGTTAAATACACTTCATAAATAACCGAGGTCACACACGCAAAGGTCACAAAAAAGGTCAAACGTTGAGAGCCCAAATACACCTGTGTTACTCAAGCACGCACGCGCACACACACACACATACATACACAAACACATACACACACAAACACACACATACATACAAACACACACACATACATACATACACACGACTCGTGGTGCAGTGGTTAGAGATCCCGGCCGTCACTACGGCGGTCCGGCTTCAAATCCCGTCCAGAGCTGAAATAATTTCAGTAACGCTGCGCTGCGAGTCGTTACTCCAACTTTCGTAGGCGGGAAGTTAAGTGTGTGTGTGTGTGTGTGTGTGTGTGTGTGTGTGTGTGTGTGTGTGTGTGTGTGTGTGTGTGTGTGTGTGTGTGTGTGTGTGTGTGTGTGTGTGCGTGCGTGTAAGGTCACAGCATTACCCATAGATCGGTCATATATGAGCTCTGAGCTCTCTTACGGAAGGGTAACAGCTGTCAATCAAGAGTCCAACACATGATCCAAGACCATGGTGAATCATACACACACACTGTTCTCAAAAGTTAGCTTTCATTGTCAATTCCTTGTCCAGCACAAACTGTCCATCTATCCCTATATCTTTGCTTTCAGGTTAAGTTAGGTTAGGTTAGGTCAGGTTAGGAAAGGTTGATCCCTTTCAACCCTCTAAGTCCTATATATTCAACCTTGTTTACATAAACGAGTTTAGTTGATCTTGAACACAGGGGGATCCTTAAGGATCTGTCTGATCATGTTCATCTCTCTCTCTCTCTCTCTCTCTCTCTCTCTCTCTCTCTCTCTCTCTCTCTCTCGTTTCCGAACAGGACATTGTTATTTATTTCTTTGATCTCCTGTCCAGGTTTTGTTGATCCTGGGCACAGGATGATCCTTAACGATTTGTCTGTTCATAGTCCTCTCTCTCTCTCTCACTTCCGTACAGGACACTGCTATTTACTTCTTTGATTTCCTGTCCAGGATTTGTTGAAGGAAATAGGCAAGAACTGTTAACGACTGAAACTGACTTAGTATCAACGTAGTGAGCTCTGAAACAATTGGTTGTTTTAATAGAAGATGAGAACTTCATGGATAGAGATGACAGGTGGTAAAGGACATGGAACTTCCTAGTGTAGGCCTTATGGTCTCTTGCAGCCTCCTCCTTTCTACAAGCCATCTACTAGCCCAATATCAACGGAAAGCTAGTCAACTTGGCCCCAAACTATCCTCGTGTGAACACTTACTTGACCTTAGGTAAGTTGACTAGCAGTTAGCATCAGCAACTACTAAACTAGCCCCGTGTCTACGAAGCCTTAGTCTCGTTGCTTTTTGTGCATTGCTAAATCAACATTTGCGGTGACGATTCACAATTCTTTGCGCGTTCACGTCAACTCTACCGACGTTTCCCGAAAACCACCTCCATCCACCCTCCCACCTCCTCCTGGTCGGACTCTTTACAAAGGGCGAATGACAAGACACTTTCGGCCTTTGTCCATTATAAAAACAATCCTTTGTGAGCTATTTATTATGTGTGTACGTATGTACATATGTACATGTTTGTGTTCGTGTGTACGCGTGTGTGTGTGCATAGAGTATGTACGTGTATGTCTGTGTGTGTGTGTGTGTGTGTGTGTGTGTGTGTGTGTGTGTGTGTGTGTGTGTGTGTGTGTGCGCGCGCGCGTGTCTCATTCATCACTGTCCCGTGTATATGAACGTTTTCTTTACACAGAAATTATTTGGATACAACACACGCCGTTTCTGATATTTGCAAGTGGATAAAATAATTCTCGTTTTCATTTTTTTAAGAGGATTAAGAAAAAAATAAAGAAAAAATAAAGAAAAAATTATACACAAAATGAAAATAAAAAACAAAAGAAGTACACAACAAACAGAAATGGTGCAAATTAATCTTCTTGCACCATTTTCTCATCGCTATCACCACCTCCCTATGGGTCTCTGTCTAAACGGTGCGAATCCCCAGGTAGAGGAGGAAGGGGGGTAAGTGGGGGGAAAGCGGGGGGAGGGGGGAGGGATAGTGTGGGGGGAAGTCAACTCACAAAACAGTAATCAACCCACGTTCTACATCCATTCATCAATCATTCTCCCCCTCTATGCTTTTTCTCCCCATCTCCCCTTCTCGTAATCCCCCCACCCACTCTTCCCCCCTCCTCACACTCCCCCCCACCCTTGCACCCTCAATCGCTTGCAACATAATGGAATCCTTACCCCCCTCTCCCCCCTTCCCCCCCAAGTTCGTTTCCCTCTGAAGGACTGGGTTGCAAAACTGGCGGTTGTCCTTGAAAATAACCCCCCCAGTCTCCTCCCCCTCCCCCCCACACCCCTTTCTCGGAAGTTAAACTAAACGCACGCACACGCGTACACACACAAACGCGTACGCAAGCACACCCACACAAAAGTACAATGGTGTACGCATGTACAAACGCACGCACATAAACGTACAAAAGTATACGCATGTACAAACACACGTACACACATACAAAAGCGTACGCAAACACACACGCGTACACAAACATACAAAAGCGTACTCAAACGCACACACTCATACGAAAGCGTACATACAAACATACAAACGCATACACAAACATAAAAAAGCGTACGCTCACACACACACACGCCCACACCCACCACCCATGCGCATGCACGCACG
Organism: Oratosquilla oratoria; assembly: GCF_046742065.1. Taxonomy (NCBI): domain Eukaryota; kingdom Metazoa; phylum Arthropoda; class Malacostraca; order Stomatopoda; family Squillidae; genus Oratosquilla; species Oratosquilla oratoria. Next base: position 22,790,206 of record NC_134816.1, on the reverse strand, counting down.
AACGCACACACACACGCGGGCGCGCGCGCGCGAGCCGGGTGGAAAGACTTGCTATGAAGCGAGCAGAGACAGGTGGAGCAATTATTCATATACAGAGCTGGCGAGGGAGGGGGAAGGAGTGGGAGGGGAAGAGGGGGAAAGGGTGGGAGGGAAGGAAGGAGTGGGAGGGAAGGAGGGAAGGACGGGAAAGGAGTGGGAGGGAGGGAGGGAGGGAAGGGGGAAGGAGTGGGAGTGAAGGAGGGGGGGAGGGAGGAGGAATTGAGTACGCACGGGTAACGAGAGGGAAAGAGGTGAAGAAAGAGAGAGAGAGAGAGAGAGAAGGGAAGGGGATGAAGAGAGAGGGCGAAGGAGGAAGAGAGAAAGGGTGAGGGATATGTAAGGGGGAACGGAAGAAACGATGGAGGAGACAGAAGGAAAAGAGGAAGAAAGAGAGAAAGAGAGAAAGAGAGAGAGAGAGAGAGAGAGAAAGGGAACGACTAAAGACAATCAAGAAAAGAGAGAAAAAGAGTATGGCATACTTAACAGACGGAGTGCTGGGGAAGGGTGGGGGGTGGAGGAAATGTGGAAGATAAGGAGAGGGAGGGGAAGGGAGGTGGAATGGAGGTGGAGTGGAGGGGGGGAGTAGAGGAGTGGAGAAGCGAGCTCGTCCAATTTCAATTTACTTTGAATATATCATATACATCATCTTTAACAACCCGATCAATAATCCTGTCATAGAGTCAAATCAATCTGGTGGGCATATATATATATATTATATATATATATATATATATATATATATATATATATATATATATATATATATATATATATATATATTTCAAATGACAGCTAGGGAGCCAAACCTGGAGGCGGATAGCCAGAGGCGGTCCGAACCCACCAGGAGTCAACGCGTGACATCAAAAATGGAATTACTTAATCTCCCAGCTCCAGTATAGGATATCCTGCAGAGTCACCTAGGTGAGCCATTAACGGTTGAAATGTTGATATATATATATATATATATATATATATATATATATATATATATATATATATATATTATATATATATATATATATATATACATATACATACATGTTGATCATTATACAGAATATAATAAACAAAACTACTCATGCTAAATTTTAATTTTTCCCCTAAATCCCTAAATCAATTTCATGGGTATCCTGCTAACGAGACTTTAATTCCAATTCCCCACCAGACACACACACACAGACACACGCATGACCCTAATTGCCCCTTTCCATTTCCAGCTGTTCGAGATTGCCCATCAGGAGAGAAGCGCTGGTAAAAGGACAGTTCATAACAAACAATCATCCAAACGGACACCAACTATCCTGACATTATGTATAAACTGTCACGGACCAGTGTGTGTGTGTGTGTGTGTGTGTGTGTGTGTGTGTGTGTGTGTGTGTGTGTGTGTGTGTGTGTGTGTGTGTGTGATTCACCATGGTCTTGGATCACGTGTTAGACTCGTGATCGACAGGTTTTTTTTTACCCTCCCCGAAGAGAGCTCTACTCATACACAGTATGAGCGGTCTATGGATAATGAGGGACCTTACACGTACACACAACTCCCCGCCCTCGAGATTTGAAATAACGACTCACAGCGCAGCGATACTGATATTATTTCAGCCCTGGGCGGGATTCAAACCCGGACCTCTGTAGTGGCAGCCAGGAACTCTACTAACAGCGCCATCGAGTCGTGTGTGTGTGTGTGTGTGTGTGTGTGTGTGTGTGTGTGTGTGTGTGTGTGTGTGTGTGTGTGTGTGTGTGTGTGTGATAGCCCCTCAAAAAAAAAAAAAAAATAAAAAAAAATAAATAAATAATAATATTTATCCATTCTCATTCTAATATCTTTACCCTTTCCTGTTCCCCTCCCTTTCCCTATCTATTTTTCCTTCCTTTCCTTGATACGCCTCCCCACATCCTTCCCCACCCTGTAGGGCAGCGACCAGCGTTGGTATTCTTAGAAAAAAAAAAAATCTTTCCTTACATAAAAATTTTCCTTTCCAAAGATTTATATAAGGAAAGATTTATTTTAAGAATACCACCGTTAGATTGCCTATTGGGGTTAGAGGCGCTAGTAAACTACATTCAATAATGATAATAATCTTCCCCACCTCCTCTCTCCCACTCCCTCCTCACTTCTGTTCCTCTCCTTCCCTTTCCTTCCTTCCGTTACCCTCCTCTCCTTCCCTTCCCCTCCTTCTTAAACTTCCTCTTTTCCTTTCCTTCCTCCTCCTTCCTTTTCCCTCCTCCTCTTCCCCTCCTTCTTAAACCTCCTCTCCTCCTTTCCTTCCTCTCCTTCTTAAATTTCCTCTCTTTCTCTCCATTCCTCCTCCTTCCTTTCCTTCCTCCCTTTCAATCCTTCCTCATCTGATCTATTCCTCTCCTTCCCAATCCCCCTTCCCCCCACATCCCTAACCACCGTACCTCTTGCCCCAATCACCGTTGGGGAGGAGGGGGAGGAAAGGGGGAGAGGGGGGAGGAGGGGGAGGGGGAGAAGGGGTAGAGGGGGAATGGGAGAGGTGGGAGGAGGGGTAGGGGGAGAGGGGGGGTAGGTAATCCTGAAATTGGATCAATATTTATGGGAAACCATTACCCGCCTATTTCGTGATTTCTTCCCATCCTGTATAAAGAGGTTATCACACTGGGAGACCAAAAGGGTTATCACACTGGGCATCCACGGGCTTCACCTGCGTCGACGGTTGAGAGTTCGTTTGAGTAAAAACGACTTCGGTTACAATATTTGAATTTTCAAATTTCCAAATATCAAATTATCTTTCCGTTATATATAGCAAAGCTGAATGATGAACCAAGAGATTGTAAATCTAGACGAATGTTAAGGGCCATTCATACGGTCAAACAGTTTGACAAACCCGGTTTGTCAGGCAAGTGTTTGAAGTGATGTTTGACCGTGTGAATGGGGGTATTTGGTCGTCAAACACGTTTGTCGAACGTGTTTGATGACCAAATATCCCATTCACACGGTCAAACATCACTTCAAACACTTGTTTGACAAACCGGGTTTGTCAAACCGTTTGGCCATCTAAATGCCCCTCTAGACACACTGTTGAAATGTTCTTAGATAAGTCTAGATTTCTGTACGCGAAGTCCTATTCTAGTTATTCAGATGGAGGTTGGAGGTAGGATGTCGGAGGAAAATTAGCCCAGTGTGATGGCTATCTACGTGAGTCAAACATCTGCGATCACAAACCAGCCTAGGTCAGGCGAGGTCAGTCCTGGATTCACAACAATAGGCTCCGTAACGACGGGAAATTGAGTAAATCACCTGAAAATAGTTAAGGAGAGCGGGCACACTCTTGCTGTTGATAGCACTGGAGACGAGAGGGGAGGAGACGCGAGGGGAGGGGGAGGGGAGGAGAGGGGGAGGAGAGGAGAGGGGGAGGAGAGGAGAGGGGGAGGAGAGGAGAGGGGGAGGAGAGGAGAGGGGGAGGAGAGGAGAGGGGGAGGAGAGGAGAGGGGAGGAGAGGAGAGGGGGAGGAGAGGAGAGGGGGAGGAGAGGAGAGGGGGAGGAGAGGAGAGGGGGAGGAGAGGAGAGGGGAGGAGAGGGGAGGGGAGGAGAGGGGAGGAGAGGAGAAGGGAGGAGAGGGGAGGAAAGGGGAGGAGGGGAGGAGGGGAGGGGAAGAAAGGGGAGGAGGGGAGGAAAGGGGAGAAGAGGAGTGGGGAGAGGAGGAGGGAAAATTGTGGAGAGGAGACGAATGGGGAGGAGAGGAGTGGAGAGACGAGGAGTGGAGAGACGAGGAGGAGGAGGGGAAAATAGAGGAGAGGAAAGGAGGGGAGAGGAGATACGAGGAGGGAAAATAGAGAGGGGAGGAGAGGGGAGGAGGAAAAATAAAGAGGGGAGGAGAGGGGAGGAGGAAAAATAGAGAGGGGAGGAGAGGGGAGGAGGAAAAATAGAGAGGGGAGGAGGAAAAATAGAGAGGGGAGGAGAGGGAAGGAGGAGAACAGGAAGAGGAGGGAAAATAGAGGAGAGGGGAGGAGAGGAGAGGGGAGGAGAAGAGAGGGGAGGAGAGGAGAGGGGAGGAGAAGAGAGGAGAGGGGAGGAGAAGAGAGGGGAGGGGAGGAGAGGAGAGGGGAGGAGGAGAGGGGACGAGAGGGAAGGAGAGGGGTGGAGAGAGGAGGAGAGAAGATAGAGGAGAGGGGTGGAGAGAGGAGGAGAGAAGATAGAGGAGAGGTGAGGAGGGGAAAATAGAGGAGAGGGGAGGAGAACAGAAGTGTGAAGAGAATATGGGGAGGGTAATGAGAAGGGGAGAGGAGTCATGGGGAGGGGAATGTGGGAAGGGAAGGGGGAAAGGAAGGTAAGGGGGAAAGGAAGGAGGGGTGGGAGGAGAGGGGGAGGTGCAGAAAGAGAGGAAGGCGAGGGAAGAGGAAGGGGAGAGAAGAGGAAGGGAAGAGGAAGAGGAAGAGGAAGGAGAAGGATAAGGAGAGGCGAGGTGATGGACGGGGGCAAAGGTGGGTGAGATTAAGGAGGAAGGAAGTATAAGGAGTACTTAGGAGGGGAAACGTGTCATTAGGTGGGCGGGTCTGACCATATAACTCTCTCTCTCTCTCTCTCTCTCTCTTTCGCTTTTTCTCTCTCTCCCTTTTCTTTGGTGGGGGGGGAGATAATCAAAGTAAACAATATAGCGGATGACAGACCCAATTCCCCGTCCCGGCGTACGTACCTTCAACAGGACTGAGAAGCGCGCACGCGCGCACACATACACACAGGAAGAGGGAGGGGGACAGGGAAAGACAGAGAGACGGGGGGGGGTGTGAAGGGAGAGGGATAGGAAGAGAGGGGGGAAGAGGGAGAGGGAGAGGGAGGGGAGGGAGAGGGGAAAAAGCGAGAGGGAGGAGAGGAAGAGGGAGAGAGAGCGAGGGTGAAGGGAAAGGGAGAATGGGGAGGAGGGGGAAGGGGAAGGGGAAGGGAGGGAGGGGAGAGAGAGAGAGAGAGAAGAGAGAGTGGGAGGGAGAAGAGAGAGAGAGAGGGAGAAGAGAAGAGAGAGAGAGAGAGAGAGAGAGGGAGAGAGAGAGAGAGAGAGAGAGAGAGAGAGAGAGAGAGAGAGAGAGAGAGAGAGAGAGAGAGAGAGAGAGAGAGAGAGAGAGAGAGAGAGAGAGAGAGAGAGAGAGGTGGTACCGGCAATGAGTTAGCTGTGTCGACGGCGCCGTCGTTTGTGACATACAGAATCACGGTACAGTCAGGTTCACAATTTCAATTGCGTCCACAGTCGACGAGCCGCTCCTGGGAACAACTGAGGACTCCTCCTGAAAGTAATGGGCGGGTCTCGGTACCTCTCTCTCTCTCTCTCTCTCTCTCTCTCTCTCTCTCTCTCTCTCTCTCTCTGTGGAGTCACAGTCAAATGACGCTAACACCAGAAGAACCATCCCATGACGTCACAGAAACGTCACGACCATGACGTCACTGATACGTCACTCGTTCCCGTTTTCTATGCTGGCCAAAGGATCCTAGTCGACACACTTGGCTAACAGTGCACGTAGAAGCAAGGCCGGGGGATAGTGTGTAACAATAACAGCAATAACAATAGTGACAACAAAAACAATAACAACACAAATAACAGTATCAGAAACAGCGGTATCATCAACACAAATAACAACGACAAGAACAACAGCGACAACAAAAATCTATATCAACACAAATAACGATAGTAAATAACATCAGCAACAGCGATATCTACAACACTAATAACAACAGCAACAACAATAACAACACTGCAGTGACAATATCATAATAACAACATCAAGTAAATATAAGACGAATATCTTTGTACAACCAGGTTTAACACTACACACATTATCTACAAATTCTACACAAACAGATTAAATAAAGATTTTGCAGATTAAGACCAGGGTTCCCAGTTGCTAAATCATCTTTATCCTCTTCATTCTAGAATAAACACTAAGGCTCGTTTCGCACGTATCGACTTTTCGCCGTGCGCCGTCCACGACGCGACGTCGTGCTCTCAAATAACCATGGATGTGTATGGACGCTAACACACGTCACGTCCACGTGTGAAAGCGTCCATAGACGGCCATGGTTATTAGAGAACACGACGTCGGGTCGTGGACGGCGCGCGGCGAAAAGTCGATACGTGTGAAACGAGCCTAAACTAGAACACTGATCGCAGACCGAACCCCACGAGCATAGCCCTTTTCGTGTACAATACGAAAAAAAAGTGGAAAACGAACCCCACGAGCATAGCCCTTTTCGTGTACAATACGAAAAAAAAAGTGGAAAACACACACAAACACGTACTCGCCAACTCAGTGCGTGGTGCAAATAAAATTCAAAACATGTTCCCTCCAAACAAGCAACATTAATGTGAATGTTATAAATACTAATGTCTTGTTACTTGGTCGCCCAAGCACATCACGCCCAAGGACGATTTAACAACAAAAACAAAATATCCTCGAAAATTAGTAAATAATCTTAATAAATTCGTTGCTGTTTACCTGTTTTTTCTTTGCCTGCCGTCGGGCGATTTTATTTACCCGACGGGGTGTTGGGGTGGGTGGGGGAATGAGCTCCCCCACCCACTTCGAAGTGGTAAGTGAAAAACCCCTGGTAGGACAAGCCCTGTCACTTATGGCAGCCGGGTTTTTTTTTTTTTTTTTTTTTTTTTTTTTTTTTTTTTTTTTTTTTAAGGGGGCCGATGTTTGGGTTGCCTCCCCGCCTGGCCAGGACTGTCAGAAGCCAACGCAAGAAGTATGTAGCCCATCCCAGGATTCGAACTCACGATACGATATCCACATTTTTATAAAACGCTTAGATAAATATACGAAATCAGCCCCAATCTAACTTGTTCCTTATCATGGTGAGCTCATACACTTAAATTATAATTTGTAAAAGATTATAACCCCTAATTCTAGACATATCTTCAAAAATGGCGGACACTTCACCTAAATCAGCTGCCCATAATGTCGAGGTTATGTCTAGACACAAGCATTTAGGTCGCCGACATAGTAGGGATTTTGGTCAAATCTCCTCTATTAGGGTTTGGATCTTTTAGAAATTCGGACCTTGGTTCTCAACTGTTTCCACTGTTTACAACCCCTTTCAATTCGCAAGCAGTCCCGTATGGACTAATAGGTCTTTGCTGTTTACATCTACGTATTCCTTTGCATGAAAATCCGACAAGAAATAATGGTCTCAAACTGTCAGGAAATAGATTTAATTTGGAAGTGGGTAGAAACAACATCGCCAACCGTGTAGTTAATGAATGGAATAAACTTCCTGCAGAGGCAGTGCAATGTGGTTCAGTTCGAAGCTTTAAGATTCGTTTAGATAAACAACTAAGCAAGATGCTGTAATGCCTGCCATTTATTTTATATTATAAATTTGTCAGTTTATTTCCTTGATTATCATTTATTATTATTTGTCAATTTATTATTTACTATTTATCAGTTTATTATTCAACTTCACCTATTTATTTGCTTATTTATTATTTATATCATTATAATTTTTGTTTATCATTATTTTATTTTATCTATTTACATTTATCTCAGACTTATGGACCAAAAGGTCTCCTGTCGGCATGCCCCCCCCTTTGTAATACTTTCATTTCTGAAGTTTCGTATTTCTATTCTTACTGCCGCCAGGTGATTTTATTCAGCCAAGGAACGCACGGTCCCTCGCAGGTAAAGAGTATCTCATAAGCTAAGGCCTTATGTCTACTACTGGAAACAGCATAGAAAGATCCGTTCGTCATTTGTGGATCAAAATACTTCTTCATGAACTAGTGACTGACATAGTTCTCTCTTTCTCTATTACTATTCAACTAACACTCCCTTCCATGTCCTTAAAATTATAATAAAATAAATAATAACATATAATAATAATAAATATAAAATGGTAGCTTAAATTCAGCTTCATTAACTTGTTAGTTTTCCAATACACATATACATATATTTTCTATTTTGGCTATTGTATCAGACGATAGCCAGATGCTCGGTCTCAAAGGGCAATATTATCCATAATATTGTATAATGTATCAGTGTTTTGAACAGTATTAAAAAACAGAATCACATAAAACGAGGGGATGCACCAATGACATCATCTACGGATATTCCAACACTTGTCCTCTCCCCCACCGCCTTCACTGCTTTACACCTGTACAAACACCTGCAAACATAGCACCTGTAAGGTGTACCACCGTGGGTCTTGTCACGTATGTATAAAGGCCGGTTCTTAATATTTTTTAATGCACGTATTTTGATTATCTAAAAAAAAAAAAAATAAAAAAAAAAAAAAAAAAAAAAAAAAAAAAAAAAAAAAAAAAAAAAAAAAAAAAAAAAAAAATCGTACCCCCATCCAATATAAATACAATGCAAACATATGAAAAGGATTAGTGATACAAACCTTGCTGAGAAATGATTAGATATATTCAATTACTGAACAAAGGTACTTTTTCATTTCAAATTAGAAATGTCAATTAGTAGGATACAATGAATGCACATTAGGCTTTTTCATGGTAAATATACACTGGCTGTCATGTCTCGTACCCCCAGGGTTAAGGTTGCGTACCCCGTGGGGGCACAAGTACCCCCTTGGGGGGACACAGGTACCCCCTTGGGGGGACACAGGTACCCCTTGGAGGGACACAGGTACCCCCTTGGAGGGACACAGGTACCCATTGGGGGGACACAGGTACCCATTGGGGGGACACAGGTATCCATTGAGGGACACAGGTACCCCAGGTTAAGAACCACTAGTATAAAGGCTGGTTCGATGTCTAAACAGCTTCTAGTGACTGTCACTTACCCTAGCTATGCGTGTACGTAGTTCTGCTACTCATAACGTAAGCTCAGCTCATCATTTATGTGTTATGTGACACGCATAGTCCACAACATCCTTTGTATGTGCCCTTACCTGAAAAGAGAAAGAAAAAATAGTATAATTACCTATAAAAACACAAAAAAACACGAGATCAGGGGAGACAGCAAGAGACCATAAGGCCTACACTAGGCAGTTTCAAATCCATTACCACCTATCAACCTCATCCATGAAGTTATCTCCATCTTCTCTTAAAACTGTCCAATTCAAACCCATCACTAAGAATCCGACACTGTTGTCTTAATATGATGACCTTGCCTGTGGCAAAATTCATCCTGTACCGTGTTTGTGTTTTCGGTTGTCGTTGTCCGAAGTTACGAATGAGATTATTATTCCCATATCAAACTCGCCAACTTTGTCTGAAGAAGACAAAACAGCAATGTTCGTGTTTGTTTAAAAATACAGGGTGGCGCAAAAGTCAGTGAAGGGGTTTCTGATTTTTAATAACTGCCTTATTGTTACAAATACATTTATGGGATTTTAGTGCAGTATAAAGGAGGTAATGATATTTAATTTGCAATTTCCTTTTTATCAGTAAATATATGCATTACGTAAATCTCTTAAATAAATTAAAGATCAGCTATTGGACTCTGTGATTTTTGGGACACCCTGTAAAAGCGAAGGATTTGTCACCCAACAATGTAAAAAAAAAAAAAAAAAAAAAAAAAAAAAAAAAAAAAATAATAATAATAATAATAATAATAACAACAACAATAATAAAAATAATAATAATAATAATTATATATATATATATATATATATATATATATATATATATATATATATATATATATATCGTTTGTGTTTGCGGACATTTTGACACTCGTGGGAACGAAAGATTTATGAACTGAATTTGATCGCAACGCTTTTGTTCCGGGTAGAATGACCATGACAATAATCTACTTAAAAAAGTGTGTGAACATGGAGGATCGGCTTTCTTTGCATACTATATAAGTGCGCACACACACACGCACACACACACACACACACACACACACACACACACAACTGAATAAATAAATAAATAAACTGACTTAATTTCCCCACCTTCACCTTTGATATACTTTCCGACTGAAAAAAAAATATCTTGATTATTTCTCCTCCTTATCTGCAATGATTAAAATGACAACAATTCACAAGTTATTAACTAATACTGAATCCTTCTTCTCATGAGTCAAATAGCTGTAACCAAAGCGTGTAGTCTCCCCTTCACGCCCAAATGCCAAATCTCATCGGGCTTCCCTCTGTGTTGGCGCCATCCATCTCTCCAATCGAAGTCATCCACTTCGGGCGCCAATTTCCTGTTTCTCCACCTGGCACTGTGAACATAAGAATGGAGGAGTCTGCAAGAGACCTTAAGGCCTACACTAGGCAGTTCCATTCCCCTTACCATCTGTCATCGCTATCCATAAAGTTATCCCAGCTTTTCTTAAAACAATCGATTGTTTCAACGCTCACTGCATAGTTACTAAGGCTATTCCACTTATGAAATACTGTTGGTACACCAGACCTTGCCTATTTCATTCTTAAACCTAAATTTGTCCAATTTAAATATATTACTATGAGTCCTGCCCTGTTGTCTTAATATGATGACCTTGCCTCCATCACCTGTGCCATCTCAATTCATCCCCGTGGCAGCCCATAGGTGGCGTCAGGGTCGTGCCTTTCCAGACCAATTGGCACTCGGCTCTTCCTTCCGGGTGCCACAGACTTCGAAAACCTCGAACTCTCTTGACACCAAACGAACTCGCTCGTTTCGTCAACAAGATCATTAGACTGTTTTGATTTCCTTATCTCTCACCTCCCAAACAGAAGAATGTGTATGTGTGTGTGTGTGTGTGTGTGTGTGTGTGTGAGAGAGAGAGAGAGAGAGAGAGAGAGAGAGAGAGAGAGAGAGAGAAAGAGAAGATAAGAAATCAGCAGGCTACATTGTACCTACCTACCTCCTTCCCTTCCTCTCATCTCTCAACACAAAGACTTCTTCGACTGACAAGACGCGATGCTCTTCCGGTCTGCGGGATCCCGCCACATGTGCCACGTCCGTGCCACGCCCGTGCCACGTGCCACCAGAGGCCTCTTGAATGGCACCCTCGTCCGGTGAACGTACTCAGTGACCCCTCGTTACATCCACAAAGGCATGTCCTATCCCCACTCTCCCCTTTTCATATCAAGTATATATATATATATATATGATTATAGTGAAGACACTGATATATTATTTCGTATTCCATAACTTTAAACCTTCATGGCGGCTTCTGCCGCAGGTAAAAGAGACTCTCCCTTCACTTGTTCTACACACGCGCGCACGCACACAGATACGCACACAAGTGTTAGGCACAGACACATGGGGAATACACATTCACAGGCAGGTTTCAACACAGCAATCTCATGCAGTCACTGCTACGTGTAGTCTCTCTCTCTCACACACACACATCCACAAACACATACACACATCCCTACACAAACACACATATATACACACACGCACATTCACTCATAGACATACACAAACACATACACACACACGCGCGCACACACACGCACACAAGCACACTACCACATACACACATACATACACAAACACACGAACCTTCCCACACACGTCACGGCGGGCAAAACAGCTTCATTCCCAGACACGGTCATCACCCGGTACTTACGCATTAGTAGACCCTCATTAAGACGCTAACACCCAGCTTCCCGGCACAGCGGCAACAGTAAAGTTTCCCGTCATTACGTACAATCGCTATTCGTCTGACGGTGGGAGGCACTTAATGACATCAAGTTATTTGGGACTGCCAAGTGTAGGCTTTATGGTCTCTTGCAGTCTCTTTTATTCTTATGTTCTTAGCTTTCTTATCTGTTCTCCTTTATTCTTATGTTCTTAGCTTTCTTATCTTAAAAAAAAAAAAAAAAAAAAAAGTGTGATGCGACAAACCTTTTTGCACCACCCTGTACCCATCTTGCACCAGTGCTACACCGCCACTATCACCATCCACCACGTGGCCCGTGGCTGGCTCCTGGTTTGGTGCCAAACCAGAGATATGGCCGTAATCTCGTTTAATACCACAGGTAGACGGGCACCCCGGCATGGCCTGGGGAGTCTATAAATATACCATTCCTATAGAACACATCACTACCAAACCACTACCACCACCACCACACGCAAAAAACGGGCGGTGATTACATACATTGAGGCGTGGGCGTCAGGGGAATGCGTGGGTGGGATCCACCTATGGGCGTGAATCATGTGCTGGACTTGTGACTGGTAGATATTACCCTCCCCGGATGAGAGCTCAGAGTTTGTACGTGCTTGTGTGGAGGTAACTCTATTTTACACACGCGCGCGCGCACACACACACACACATATACACGCACATACATATGCACACACACACATACTCGTATACATATGCACACACATGCACACGTACATACACATATACATACACGTACACACACATACACACACACACTTGTTCAAGAGTTACAGTAACAGCTTTCAATTTTAATGAAATTTGTTCATGCCGTAAGCGGGGCACGTACCCTGTACCACAACGTAGCAGCCCACGACGCTAACCACTACACCAGCAAGCCGTGGGTGAAGCAGTGACACAGAGCCCGATTCCCAACGCTCACTGATGACCATCTTGGCTGTCTAAGCATACAGGGTCAAGGTGGTGGGTGAGGACACTTAATAACTCCTGGCGAGTTCCCCAAAGGCGTGGAATGTGTGGAGTGTAGTGAAAATGTTAGTGGCATGAGTTAGTGGTCAGGGGAATGTGCGATCTAGAAACAAGAGTCAGTATGGAGAGAATGAGGGAGTGGAATGTGAGGAGGAGAAAGAGGAAGAAGAGGAAAAGGAAAAGAAAGTGGAAGAAAATGAGGACGAGGAAGAGGAGGAAATAAAAGAGGAGGAAGAAAAGGAGAAAGAGGAGGAAATAAAACAGGGAGGAGGAAAAGGAGGAGGAGGAAGAGGAGGAAATGAAAGGGGAGGAAGAAAAGGAGGAAGAGGAGAAGGTGGAGGAAAAGGCAAAGGAAAAGGATGGAGAGGTGGAGGAGGAGCAGGAGGAAAAGACAAAGAAGGAGGAAGAGGAGGAGTAAGAGGAGGAAAAGGAGGAAGAGGAGGAAATGGAAGAGGAGGAGGAGGAGGAGGAGGAGGAGGAGGGCGTGGTTAGTGAGGAAAATGGTCTCCCCTGCCGTGGGGAGAAAGAGGACAACCACATGGGCAGATGTGGACAACCGCAAGACGGGAGACGACGGGGGAGATGCCAGACAGAAGAGGGAAGAGGGTCGGGGGGGGAGGACAATGGTGAAGGATGGGGGGGAGGGGGAGTTTGACCAAGGGGAGACGGAAAGGGGGAGGCAGGTTACGATAGTGAGGGGAATTGTGAGGGTGAGGGGGGGATAAGGGTGAGGGAGAAGGGTGAGGAGGGATTGTGAAGGTGAGGGTGAGGGAGAAGGGTGAGGGGGGATTGTGAATGTGAGGGGGATAAGGGTGAGGGAAAAGGGTGAGATTGTGGGAAGGTTGCAAGGATGGGAGACGTTTCAGGGGTGAGATTGTGAAGATCTTCAAGGTGTAGGATGAGGAAGAGGACAAGGATTTAGGGAGGCTGAAAGGGTGAGAGGGTGACATGACTCAGTAGGGAGAGGGGGGAGGTAAGGGGAAGGAGGGGGTAGGGGGGAAAGTTGAGGGTGTGAGTGCTCAGGCAGATGTCATCAAGTGACAAAAGAATGTTGACAGTGACAGAAGACGCGTTCCTAGGAGGTGTGTAACACGTGATATCCAGTTACCTACACCATAAGCATAACGTCCATTTTAATATTTCGGGTCACACGAAGAACTGTCACCCCTAGAACGCCCACATAAAGAATCGTCACCCCATGAGATCCCACCTGAAGAACTGTCACCCCAGTATGCCGAATACCAACAGTGGAATAAAAATTAGGTTAGGTTAAGTTGAATGAAGGTTATGCTTATTGACATCAACTTATACAACCGAAGAATCGTAAACCCAGGATGGCCCACATGAAGAATTGTCACCCTAGGATAGCCCACATGAAGAATTGTCACCCTGTCGAAGTCTGAAGTGACGATTCTTCATGTGATCCAATATTACTCTCAGCCACGCCATTTCACTTCTTCAGACGTCTTAAGTCAACATGGAATGAAAGCTTCTGGGAGCGACGTCAGGTAACACCCCAGGACGTACACACCCTCTGTCCCCACCACCATGAATTTCAGGACTCGAACCGAGGAATGGACATATGGCACACACACGAGTACCAACGCCTGTTGGTGACCTCACAACCAACCATCCATCTCTCACGGTAAGGTCACGGAAACCGCGTGAGATCAGTTTGGGGATAGTTTCTCCAACAATGTTGTATGTGTACTGTGTTGCAACGGGTTTGTCTACTTTGCTGCGGATCCGTGGGCGTTCTTGTGAAGGGTGCATTATGCAACACGAGTGTCTTTCGGTGCCAGTATCATCTCTCTCTCTCTCTCTCTCTCTCTCTCTCTCTCTCTCTCTCTCTCTTCCAGTTCTCCGTCCGTATCATACAGGAACTGCATCAAGACAAGTATCATACCTAGGAATTCAGAAAATAAAGTTACTATTCCGTTACAATCACACAATAATCCCGGCGATGAACGGCATGAGATTGTCCATATGGACATATGCATTGGTCAACAGCATCCCATAAGATCAACATCATTGCCCCTATGACTACGATCTCTGGGATCATATATGGCGGGACCCTCTGGATCTGAATTGATTAAGATGACCACTTGCATTATGCTGACGTATCTACTGACTCGCGCTGACAAGTAGTAATGGGTCCAGTCCTTATCAGTGACTCGTCTTTACTCGTCTGACGACTCCTAACGAGTCGCGAAACCTGACCCGAGTTGACTCGACGCGTCTGATGTAAACAAACCAGCTCGCACGCCGACGCAACCAGTTGCATGAAACTGGTCGCAACGAATGCTTACATTCTGTGAAAGCAGTATTCACTGTAGGTTTACCCACTAGCTAGCAAATATATACATTTCTGTCGCGACCGGTTTCATGCAACTGGTTGCGTCAGTGTGCGAGATTCCTTACACCAGTTTCACAATGGGCAGATTTTCGTCAAATATGAATTCGAAAACGTACAAGAAGACTTTTCTTACAGAATTCTAGACACGTGTCTAACATTCGTATAGGTTTAAACGTCTCTTAGTTCGTCATTTAGCTCCTCCATACACGACGCCGCAAAGGTAATTTGATATTCGAGGATTCGAAGAACAAAAGATTGTAACCAAAGTCGTTTCTACTCAAACGAACTCACAACAGTCGGCCCAGTGTGAAGCTGCCTTCTGTATCGTTCATTTCCTTTTGAGTTTGATCAAAAGCGACAAGTGTTGAATTCAGTAAACGAAATGTTTTGAACATTATGACAAGACCTGTCGAGCCTAATGGGCAACCGCCGTTTAGAATTCTGAAGAAACTTTTGGTTCTCGTAAGTCATAACTTGTCACCGATGACGAGGTGCATCTTTCTTTAGCAAGAAAACATCTTCTTTCCTGCAAGGGAAATGCTGTACACGTTGACAAATGCACGACAAAAAGTTTATTTGATAATGGAAAACCGAACAGAGAATGTGTATCATTCTTTAACAAGAAAACATCTTCCTGCACGGGAAATGCTGTACACGTTGACAAAAGTCCAACAAAAAGTATATTTACTAACAAGAAACCGAACACGGGGTACAGAACATGTGTCAATGATTGTACAGCATGAAGAAGCGTGCACAACCAAAGAAATAATATATTTATTAAAAGAAACACAAGAACCAAACCTTCCTTCTACGACGTCTTACTCATTAAGAGCTTTATATAGATCATGACGCTTTAACAAGGATGATGCAATCAAGGTCATTATATTAAGATACCAGGCCAGGACTCGTAGTGATGGATTTAAACTGGACAAATTGAGGTTCAAGAAGGAAATAGGCAAGAACTGGTTTAGTAATAGGGTGGTTAACGAATGGAATGGACTTAGTAACCAATTAGTGAGCGCTGAATCTATTGGTTGTTTTTAATAGGTTAGATAACTTTATGGATAGGAATGATAGGTGGTTAGGGACATGGAACTGTGTAGTATAGGCCTTATAGTATCTTGCAGTTTCCTCCATTCTTATGTTATGTAAAAAAACTTTTCGGGATCTGCCGCTTTAATACAAACGCTATGCACCAGAAAACATTAAACCACTAACGAGATGTTGCAAATATGAATAAAATTGCCTGGCGGCAGATATGATACAAGGAGAATTGCTTGTGATAAGTTACAAGTTCCCCTACCGAGGGAGGGGAGTGGAATGCCACGTGAATGAATACGACTGGTTTGTGGAGGCTGAAAGGTTTAGAGGAAACGTCACACCCAAACCGAAACGGGATGAGAGAAAAAAGTCCACAGGGAAACGGACAAACAAATAAATTAATAAATATATAGACACATACATATACCAAAAGGCTCTTTCGCAATTATAAGGGAGGTGACATGGTATGCACAAACTCTTCATCCATTCAGCACCCATTTAAGAGAGAGAGAGAGAAAAAAAGAGAGTGAAAGAGGTAGAGAGAGGAGGGGGAACACCCACACAACCAAGGCAATGGGGAGGACATAAGAGGACGTCTGTCCACGTGGGGAAAGTGTCCGAAAGAACATAAGAATGGAGAAGGTTGCAAGAGACCCTATGGCCTACACTAGGTAGTTCCATATCCCTTACCACCTGACCTCCCTACCCACAGTCATCTAATCTCTTCTTAAAACAACCAACTGTTTTAGCGCTCACTACATGGACACTGCGGTATTCTTTAAAAATTCTTTCCCTTCCAAGAATTTATACAAGATTTATATAAGGAAATGTTTATATAAGGAAAGAATTTTTTTAGGCACACCAAAGTAAGATTCTTTCGGTGGTATTCTTAAAAAAAATCTTTACCTTCCAAGGATTGATTAAGATTTATATAAGGAAATATTTTTTTTAGGAATACCAAAGTAAGATTCTTACGGTGGTATTCTTAAAAAAATCTTTCCCTTCCAAGGATTTATTAAGATCTATACAAGGAAAGATTTTTTTAAGAATACCATCGTATATTCCATTCGTTAACCATTCTGGGTAAACTAGTTCTAGCCTATTTCTTTTTGAATCCTTGACACATTACCGACATCTCCTGGGCTACTTTTCAGGAATAAGCTACACATACATAAACAAACACTCGGAAATCTTTCATCGGATAGTGCAGACGATATTCTATTCCCACCCTGCGTTCCCCAGACGCTCTGGCCTCTAATGTCAGTTAAACTAATGTTTCCCTCTTCTTTCAGGAATGGTCATGTCCGGGTGGGGGAGGTTGTTTGTATGTATAATTTAATTTTCTTTTTCTTTTTTCTTTTTCTCTCACTATCTGCCTCTCAACTCTCTGTCTGTCTGCATCTCTCCCTCTGTCTCTCTTTCTTCCTCTGTCTCTCTCTCTCTGTTTCTATCTCTCTTTCTCTGTCTCTATCTCTTTCTCTGCGTCTGTCTGTATCTCTTTCTATCTCTGTCTCCCTCTCCTTCTGTTTCTATCTCTCTCTCTCTCTGTTTCTATCTCTCTTTCTCTGTCTCTATCTCTTTCTCTGCGTCTGTCTGTATCTCTTT